>NW_028120729.1:0-318305 GCF_965178545.1 Coloeus monedula | reverse complement strand
CCGCGCATGCGCAGTGGGGTGGGGGCCCGGCCAGCGCGCCCGCGCATGCGCAGTGGGGGGGGGGGCCCAGCTTGGGGGTGCCTTTTGTTCTGGTCCTCCGTGGGGCTGCCTTGAGAGCGGAATCAAGGTTGGAAAAGACCTCGGAGATCACTGAGTGCAACCAGCACCAGCACGGCCACCGCTGACCACGTCCATGCCATGCCACAGCCACAGGTGTTGGAGCACTCCCAGGGGTGGGCACTCCAAACCTCCCTGGGCAGCTGTGCCAAGGCCTGAGCGCCCTTTCCATGGAGGAATTTCCCCAATCTCCACCCTGAGCCTCCCCTGGCCCAGCCTGAGGCCGTTCCCTCTCCTCCTGTCCCTGTTCCCTGGGAGCAGAGCCCGACGCCCCCGGCTGCCCCCTCCTGTCAGGGGCTTGTGCAGAGCCACAAGGTCCCGCCTGAGCCTCCTTTGCTGCAGGCTGTGCCCCTTTCCCAGCTCTCTCAGGAACTCTCCAGCCCCTTGCCAGCTCCGTTCCCTTGCCTGGACTGGCTCCAGCCCCTCCGTGTCCCTCTTGTCCCAGAGGTGCTGCCAGCACTGCAGGTGCCCCAGCAGTGCCAGCACAGGGACGGGCCCAGCGCGCCCGGGCATGTGCAGTGGGGTGGGGGGGGGGCCCAGAGCACCCGCGCATGCGCAGTGGGGAGGGGGGGGGGCCAGCGCGCCCGCGCATGCGCAGTGGGGGGTGGGGGGGGGGGCCCAGAGCGCCCGCGCATGCGCAGTGGGTGGGAGGGGCGGGGGGGGGGGGGGCCCGGCCGGCGCACCGCGCATGCGCAGTGGGTGGGGGGGGACGGCAGGCGCGCCCGCGCATGCGCAGTGGGGGGTGGGGGGGGGGGGGGCAGCTCTCCCGCGCATGTGCAGTGGGGTGGGGGGGGGGCCCAGAGCGCCCGCGCATGCGCAGTGGGCTGGGGGGGGGCCAGCGCGCCCGCGCATGCGCAGTGGGGGGTGGGGGGGGGGGCCCAGCCGGCCGGCGCATGCGCAGTGGGGGGTGTGGGGGGGGGGGGGCAACAGCCTGCCGGCGCATGCGCAGTGGGGGTGGGGGGGGCCCAGCGTAACGGCGCATGCGCAGTGGGGGTGGGGGGGCCGGCAGGCGCCCGCGCATGCGCAGTAGGGGTAGGGGGGGGCCTAGGCTGCCGGCGCATGCGCAGTGGGTGGGGGGGGCGGCGGGGGGCCCCGGCCGGCGCACCGCGCATGCGCAGTGGGAGGTGGGGGGGGGGGGGGGGGGGGGGGGCCAGAGCGCCCGCGCATGCGCAGTGGGGGTGAAGGGGGCTGGCCAGCGCGCCGCGCATGCGCAGTGGGGAGGGGGGGGGCCCAGCGTGCCGGCGCATGCGCAGTGGGGGGGGGGGGGCCGGCAGGCGCACCGCGCATGCGCAGTGGGGGTGGGGGGGCCGTCCAGCTCTCCCGCGCATGCGCAGTGGGGTGGGGGCCCGGCCCGCGCGCCCGCGCATGCGCAGTGGGGGTGGGGGGGCCGGCAGGCGCCCGCGCATGCGCAGTAGGGGTGGGGGGGGGCCGTCCAGCTCTCCCGCGCATGCGCAGTGGGGTGGGGGCCCGGCCAGGGCGCCCGTGCATGCGCAGTGGGATGGGGGGCCCAGCCTGGGTGTGCCTTTTGTTCTGGTCCTCCGTGGGGCTGCCTTGAGAGCGGAATCAAGGTTGGAAAAGACCTCGGAGATCACTGAGTGCAACCAGCACCAGCACGGCCACCGCTGACCACGTCCATGCCATGCCACAGCCACAGGTGTTGGAGCACTCCCAGGGGTGGGCACTCCAAACCTCCCTGGGCAGCTGTGCCAAGGCCTGAGCGCCCTTTCCATGGAGGAATTTCCCCAATATCCACCCTGAGCCTCCCCTGGCCCAGCCTGAGGCCGTTCCCTCTCCTCCTGTCCCTGTTCCCTGGGAGCAGAGCCCGACCCCCCCGGCTGCCCCCTCCTGTCAGGGGCTTGTGCAGAGCCACAAGGTCCCGCCTGAGCCTCCTTTGCTGCAGGCTGTGCCTCTTTCCCAGCTCTCTCAGGAACTCTCCAGCCCCTTGCCAGCTCCGTTCCCTTGCCTGGACTGGCTCCAGCCCCTCCGTGTCCCTCTTGTCCCAGAGGTGCTGCCAGCACTGCAGGTGCCCCAGCAGTGCCAGCACAGGGACGGGCCCAGCGCGCCCGGGCATGTGCAGTGGGGTGGGGGGGGTGGGCCCAGAGCGCCCGCGCATGCGCAGTGGGGAGGGGGGGGGGGGGGGCCAGCGCGCCCGCGCATGCGCAGTGGGGGGTGGGGGGGCCCAGAGCGCCCGCGCATGCGCAGTGGGTGGGGGGGGGCGGGGGGGGCCCCGGCCGGCGCACCGCGCATGCGCAGTGGGTGGGGGGGACGGCAGGCGCGCCCGCGCATGCGCAGTGGGGGGTGGGGGGGGGGGGGGGCCCAGAGCGCCCGCGCATGCGCAGTGTGTGTGGGGGGGGCGGGGGGTCCCCGGCCGGCGCACCGCGCATGCGCAGTGGGTGGGGGGGACGGCAGGCGCGCCCGCGCATGCGCAGTGGGGGGTGGGGGGGGGGGGGGGGCCCAGAGCGCCCGCGCATTCGCAGTGGGTAGGGGGGACGGGCCCAGCGCGCCCGCGCATGCGCAGTAGGGGGGGGGGGGGGGGGGGGGCAACAGCCTGCCGGCGCATGCGCAGTGGGGGTGGGGGGGGCCCAGCGTAACGGCGCATGCGCAGTGGGGGTGGGGGGGCCGTCCAGCTCTCCCGCGCATGCGCAGTGGGGTGGGGGCCCGGCCAGGGCGCCCGCGCATGCGCAGTGGGGTGGGGGCCCGGCCTGGGGGTGCCTTTTGTTCTGGTCCTCCGTGGGGCTGCCTTGAGAGCGGAATCAAGGTTGGAAAAGACCTCGGAGATCACTGAGTGCAACCAGCACCAGCACGGCCACCGCTGACCACGTCCATGCCATGCCACAGCCACAGGTGTTGGAGCACTCCCAGGGGTGGGCACTCCAAACCTCCCTGGGCAGCTGTGCCAAGGCCTGAGCGCCCTTTCCATGGAGGAATTTCCCCAATATCCACCCTGAGCCTCCCCTGGCCCAGCCTGAGGCCGTCCCCTCTCCTCCTGTCCCTGTTCCCTGGGAGCAGAGCCCGACCCCCCCGGCTGCCCCCTCCTGTCAGGGGCTTGTGCAGAGCCACAAGGTCCCGCCTGAGCCTCCTTTGCTGCAGGCTGTGCCCCTTTCCCAGCTCTCTCAGGAACTCTCCAGCCCCTTGCCAGCTCCGTTCCCTTGCCTGGACTCGCTCCAGCCCCTCCGTGTCCCTCTTGTCCCAGAGGTGCTGCCAGCACTGCAGGTGCCCCAGCAGTGCCAGCACAGGGACGGGCCCAGCGCGCCCGGGCATGTGCAGTGGGGTGGGGGGGGGGGGCCCAGAGCACCCGCGCATGCGCAGTGGGGAGGGGGGGGGCCAGCGCGCCCGCGCATGCGCAGTGGGGGGTGGGGGGGGCCCAGAGCGCCCGCGCATGCGCAGTGGGTGGGGGGGGGGGGGGGGGGCGCCCCGGCCGGCGCACCGCGCATGCGCAGTGGGTGGGGGGGGACGGCAGGCGCGCCCGCGCATGCGCAGTGGGGGGTGGGGGGGGGGGGCAGCTCTCCCGCGCATGTGCAGTGGGGTGGGGGGGGGCCCAGAGCGCCCGCGCATGCGCAGTGGGCTGGGGGGGGGCCAGCGCGCGCGCGCATGCGCAGTGGGGGGTGGGGGGGGGGGGGGGGCCCCAGCCGGCCGGCGCATGCGCAGTGGGGGTGGGGGGGGCCCAGCGTAACGGCGCATGCGCAGTGGGGGTGGGGGGGCCCGGCCCGCGCACCGCGCATGCGCAGTGGGTGGGGGGGACGGCATGCGCGCCCGCGCATGCGCAGTGGGAGGTGGGGGGGGGGGGGGGCCCAGAGCGCCCGCGCATGCGCAGTGGGTAGGGGGCTGGCCAGCGGGCCCGCGCATGCGCAGTGGGGGTGGGGGGGTGCCCACCGTGTCGCCGCATGCGCAGTGGGGAGGGGGGGGCCGGCAGGCGCACCGCGCATGCGCAGTGGGTGGGGTGGACGGCAGGCGCGCCCGCGCATGCGCAGTGGGGGGTGGGGGGGGGGGCCCAGAGCGCCCGCGCATGCGCAGTGGGGGGAGGGGGTGGTAGGGCCAGCGCGCCCGCGCATGCGCAGTGGGAGGGGGGGGCCCAGCCTGGGGGTGCCTTTTGTGCTGCTCCTCCGTGGGGCTGCCTTGAGAGCGGAATCAAGGTTGGAAAAGACCTCGGAGATCACTGAATGCAACCAGCACCCTCACCGCCACCGCTGACCACGTCCGTCCATGCCACAGCCACAGGTGTTGGAGCACTCCCAGGGGTGGGCACTCCAAACCTCCCTGGGCAGCTGTGCCAAGGCCTGAGCGCCCTTTCCATGGAGGAATTTCCCCAATATCCACCCTGAGCCTCCACTGGCCCAGCCTGAGGCCGTTCCCTCTCCTCCTGTCCCTGTTCCCTGGGAGCAGAGCCCGACCCCCCCGGCTGCCCCCTCCTGTCAGGGACTTGTGCAGAGCCACAAGGTCCCGCCTGAGCCTCCTTTGCTCCGGGCTGTGCCCCTTTCCCAGCTCTCTCAGGAACTCTCCAGCCCCTTCCCAGCTCCGTTCCCTTGCCTGGACTCTGGTTAGGGTTAGAGTTAGGGACTCGGTTTAGGGTTAGTGTTAGGGGTTAGGGTTATGCCTAGGGTTAGGATTGAGAAAACCACAAAGCCAGGAGACCCAGGCACACTAACCGTGTAAAAGACCTACCAAGGTGACAGCAGCATATCCAAAACCTTGCTCCCTCTTCGTCATTCTGCTCAGAACTCGCCACAGCCTAAGGCCCAGTTTCTGGCTTGAGCTAGGGTTAGGGTTAGGGTTAGGCTTACGCCTAGGGTTAGGGTTGAGGAAACCACAAAGCCAGGAGCTCCAGGCGTACTCACCATGCAAAAGACATACCATGGTGACCACAGCACATCCGAAACCTTGCTCCCTCTTCCTCTTTCTGCTCAGAACTCGCCACAACCCTCTGCTGGATTTCTGGCTCAAGGTAGGGTTAGGGTTAGGGTTATGCCTAGGGTTTGGGTTGAGAAAACCACAAAGCCAGGAGCTCCAGGGACACTGATCATGCGAAAGGCAGGACAAGTTACGCACGGCACATCCAAAACCTTGCTCCCTCTTCTTCTTTCTGCAAGGGTTAGGGTTAGAGTTAGGGGCTCGGTTTAGGGTTAGTGTTAGGGGTTAGGTTTAGGGTTATGCCTAGGGTTAGGATTGAGAAAACCACAAAGCCAGGAGACCCAGGCACACTAACCGTGTAAAAGACCTACCAAGGTGACAGCAGCATATCCAAAACCTTGCTCCCTCTTGGTCATTCTGCTCAGAACTCGCCACAGCCTAAGGCCCAGTTTCTGGCTTGAGCTAGGGTTAGGGTTTGGGTTAGGGTTAGGCTTACGCCTAGGGTTAGGGTTGAGGAAACCACAAAGCCAGGAGCTCCAGGCGTACTCACCATGCAAAAGACATACCATGGTGACCGCAGCACATCCGAAACCTTGCTCCCTCTTCCTCTTTCTGCTCAGAACTCGCCACAACCCTCTGCCGGATTTCTGGCTCAAGGTAGGGTTAGGGTTAGGGTTATGCCTAGGGTTTGGGTTGAGAAAACCACAAAGCCAGGAGCTCCAGGGACACTGATCATGCGAAAGGCAGGACAAGTTACGCACAGCACATCCAAAACCTTGCTGCCTCTTCTTCTTTCTGCAAGGGTTAGGGTTAGAGTTAGGGGCTCGGTTTAGTAGGGTTAGTGTTAGGGGTTAGGGTTCGTGTTATGCCTAGGGTTAGGACTGAGAAAACCCCAAAGCCAGGAGACCCAGGCACACTAACCGTGTAAAAGACCTACCAAGGTGACAGCAGCATATCCAAAACCTTGCTCCCTCTTCGTCATTCTGCTCAGAACTCGCCACAGCCTAAGGCCCAGTTTCTGGCTTGAGCTAGGGTTAGGGTTTGGTTTAGGGTTAGGGTTAGGGTTAGGCTTACGCCTAGGGTTAGGGTTGAGGAAACCACAAAGCCAGGAGCTCCCGGCGTACTCACCATGCAAAAGACATACCATGGTGACCACAGCACATCCGAAACCTTGCTCCCTCTTCCTCTTTCTGCTCAGAACTCGCCACAACCCTCTGCTGGATTTCTGGCTCAAGGTAGGGTTAGGGTTAGGGTTATGCCTAGGGTTTGGGTTGAGAAAACCACAAAGCCAGGAGCTCCAGGGACACTGATCATGCGAAAGGCAGGACAAGTTACGCACGGCACATCCAAAACCTTGCTCCCTCTTCTTCTTTCTGCAAGGGTAAGGGTTAGGGTTAGGGGCTCGGGTTAGTGTTAGGGGTTAGGGTTAGGGGTAGGGTTAGGGTTAGGGTTTTGACTAGGGTTAGGATTGAGAAAACGACAAAGCCAGGGGACCCAGGCACACTAAGCATGCAAAAGGCAGGCCAAGTTGAGCGTAGCACATCCAAATCCCCTCTCCCTCTTCGTCATTCTGCTCGGAATTCACCACAGCCCAATGCCCGATTTCTGCCTCAGTCTAGGGTTAGGCTTAGGGCTAGGGTTAGGGTTATGCCTAGGGTTAGGGTTCAGAAAACCACAAAGCCAGGAGCTCCAGGGATACTCCCCATGCAAAAGGCAGGCCAAGTTGAGCGTAGCACATCCAAATCCCCTCTCCCTCTTTGTCATTCTGCTCGGAACTCCCCACAGCCCAATGCCCGATTTCTGCCTCAGTCTAGGGTTCGGCTTAGGGCTAGGGTTAGGGTTATGCCTAGGGTTAGGGTTCACAAAACCACAAAGCCAGGAGCTCCAGGGATACTCCCCATGCAAAAGGCAGGCCAAGTTGAGTGTAGCACATCCAAATCCTTGCTCCCTCTTTGTCATTCTGCTCGGAACTCACCACAGCCCAATGCCCGATTTCTGCCTCAGTCTAGGGTTAGGCTTAGGGCTAGGGTTAGGGTTATGCTTAGGGTTAGGGTTCACAAAACCACAAAGCCAGGAGCTCCAGGGATACTCACCATGCAAAAGGCAGGCCAAGTTGAGTGTAGCACATCCAAATCCTTGCTCCCTCTTTGTCATTCTGCTCGGAACTCACCACAGCCCAATGCCCGATTACTGCCTCAGTCTAGGGTTAAGCTTAGGGCTAGGGTTAGGGTTATGGCTAGGGTTAGGGTTCAGAAAACCACAAAGCCAGGAGCTCCAGGGATACTCACCATGCAAAAGGCAGGCCAAGTTGAGCGTAGCACATCCAAATCCTTGCTCCCTCTACGTCATTCTGCTCGGAACTCACCACAGCCCAATGCCCGATTACTGCCTCAGTCTAGGGTTAGGCTTAGGGCTAGGGTTAGGGTTATGCCTAGGGTTAGGGTTCACAAAACCACAAAGCCAGGAGCTCCAGGGATGCTCACCATGCAAAAGGCAGGCCAAGTTGAGCGTAGCACATCCAAATCCCCTCTCCCTCTTCGTCATTCTGCTCGGAACTCACCACAGCCCAATGCCCGATTTCTGCCTCAGTCTAGGGTTAGGCTTAGGGCTAGGGTTAGGGTTATGTCTAGGGTTAGGGTTCACAAAACCACAAAACCAGGAGCTCCAGGGATACTCCCCATGCAAAAGGCAGGCCAAGTTGAGCGTAGCACATCCAAATCCTTGCTCCCTCTTTGTCATTCTGTTCGGAACTCACCACAGCCCCATGCCCGATTTCTGCCTCAGTCTAGGGTTAGGCTTAGGGCTAGGGTTAGGGTTATGCCTAGGGTTAGGGTTCACAAAACCACAAAGCCAGGAGCTCCAGGGATACTCCCCATGCAAAAGGCAGGCCAAGTTGAGCGCAGCCAATCCAAATCCTTGCTCCCTCTTCGTCATTCTGCTCGGAACTCCCCACAGCCCAATGCCCGATTTCTGCCTCAGTCTAGGGTTAGGCTTAGGGCTAGGGTTAGGGTTATGCCTAGGGTTAGGGTTCACAAAACCACAAAGCCAGGAGCTCCAGGGACACTGATCATGCGAAAGGCAGGCCAAGTTATGCACGGCACATCCAAAACCTTGCTCCCTCTTCTTCTTTCTGCAAGGGTTAGGGTTAGGGGCTCGGGTTAGGGTTAGGGGTTAGGGTTAGGGGTAGGGTTAGGGTTAGGGTTTTGACTAGGGTTAGGGTTCACAAAACCACAAAGCCAGGGGACCCAGGCACACTAAGCATGCAAAAGGCAGGCCAAGTTGAGCGTAGCACATCCAAATCCCCTCTCCCTCTTCGTCATTCTGCTCGGAACTCACCACAGCCCAATGCCCGATTTCTGCCTCAGTCTAGGGTTAGGCTTAGGGCTAGGGTTAGGGTTATGCCTAGGGTTAGGGTTATGCCTAGGGTTAGGGTTCACAAAACCACAAAGCCAGGAGCTCCAGGGATACTCCCCATGCAAAAGGCAGGCCAAGTTGAGCGTAGCACATCCAAATCCCCTCTCCCTCTTCGTCATTCTGCTCGGAACTCACCACAGCCCAATGCCCGATTACTGGCTCAGTCTAGGGTTAGGCTTAGGGCTAGGGTTAGGGTTATGCCTAGGGTTAGGGTTCACAAAACCACAAAGCCAGGAGCTCCAGGGATACTCCCCATGCAAAAGGCAGGCCAAGTTGAGCGTAGCACATCCAAATCCCCTCTCCCTCTTCGTCATTCTGCTCGGAACTCACCACAGCCCAATGCCCGATTTCTGCCTCAGTCTAGGGTTAGGCTTAGGGCTAGGATTAGGGTTATGCTTAGGGTTAGGGTTCAGAAAACCACAAAGCCAGGAGCTCCAGGGGTACTCACCATGCAAAAGGCAGGCCAAGTTGAGCGTAGCACATCCAAATCCCCTCTCCCTCTTCGTCATTCTGCTCGGAACTCCCCACAGCCCAATGCCCGATTTCTGCCTCAGTCTAGGGTTCGGCTTAGGGCTAGGGTTAGGGTTATGCCTAGGGTTAGGGTTCACAAAACCACAAAGCCAGGAGCTCCAGGGATACTCCCCATGCAAAAGGCAGGCCAAGTTGAGCATAGCACATCCAAATCCTTGCTCCCTCTTCTTCATTCTGCTCGGAACTCACCACAGCCCCATGCCCGATTTCTGCCTCAGTCTAGGGTTAGGTTTAGGGCTAGGGTTAGGGTTATGCCTAGGGTTAGGGTTCACAAAACCACAAAGCCAGGAGCTCCAGGGATACTCCCCATGCAAAAGGCAGGCCAAGTTGAGCGTAGCACATCCAAATCCTTGCTCCCTCTTCGTCATTCTGCTCGGAACTCCCCACAGCCCAATGCCCGATTTCTGCCTCAGTCTACGGTTAGGCTTAGGGCTAGGGTTAGGGTTATGCCTAGGGTTAGGGTTCAGAAAGCCACAAAGCCAGGAGCTCCAGGGATACTCCCCATGCAAAAGGCAGGCCAAGTTGAGCGTAGCACATCCAAATCCTTGCTCCCTCTTTGTCATTCTGCTCGGAACTCACCACAGCCCAATGCCCGATTACTGCCTCAGTCTAGGGTTAAGCTTAGGGCTAGGGTTAGGGTTATGCCTAGGGTTAGGGTTCAGAAAACCACAAAGCCAGGAGCTCCAGGGATACTCACCATGCAAAAGGCAGGCCAAGTTGAGCGTAGCACATCCAAATCCTTGCTCCCTCTACGTCATTCTGCTCGGAACTCACCACGGCCCAATGCACAATATCTGCCTTAGTCTAGGGTTAGGCTTAGGGCTAGGGTTAGGGTTATGCCTAGGGTTACGGTTCACAAAACCACAAAGCCAGGAGCTCCAGGGATACTCACCATGCAAAAGGCAGGCCAAGTTGAGCGTAGCACATCCAAATCCCCTCTCCCTCTTCGTCATTCTGCTCGGAACTCACCACAGCCCAATGCCCGATTACTGCCTCAGTCTAGGGTTAGGCTTAGGGCTAGGGTTAGGGTTATGCCTAGGGTTACGGTTCACAAAACCACAAAGCCAGGAGCTCCAGGGATACTCACCATGCAAAAGGCAGGCCAAGTTGAGCGTAGCACATCCAAATCCCCTCTCCCTCTTCGTCATTCTGCTCGGAACTCACCACAGCCCAATGCCCGATTACTGCCTCAGTCTAGGGTTAGGCTTAGCGCTAGGGTTAGGGTTATGCCTAGGGTTAGGGTTCACAAAACCACAAAGCCAGGAGCTCCAGGGATACTCACCATGCAAAAGGCAGGCCAAGTTGAGCGTAGCACATCCAAATCCCCTCTCCCTCTTCGTCATTCTGCTCGGAACTTCCCACAGCCCAATGCCAGATTACTGGCTCAGTCTAGGGTTAGGCTTAGGGCTAGGGTTAGGGTTATGCCTAGGGTTAGGGTTCACAAAACCACAAAGCCAGGAGCTCCAGGGATACTCCCCATGCAAAAGGCAGGCCAAGTTGAGCGTAGCACATCCAAATCCTTGCTCCCTCTTTGTCATTCTGCTCAGAACTTCCCACAGCCCAATGCCAGATTACTGGCTCAGTCTAGGGTTAGGCTTAGGGCTAGGGTTAGGGTTATGCCTAGGGTTAGGGTTCACAAAACCACAAAGCCAGGAGCTCCAGGGACACTGATCATGCGAAAGGCAGGCCAAGTTAAGCATGGCACATCCAAAACCTTGCTCCCTCTTCTTCTTTCTGCAAGGGTTAGGGTTAGGGGCTCGGGTTAGTGTTAGGGGTTAGGGTTAGGGGTAGGGTTAGGGTTAGGGTTTTGACTAGGGTTAGGATTGAGAAAACGACAAAGCCAGGGGACCCAGGCACACTAAGCATGCAAAAGGCAGGCCAAGTTGAGCGTAGCACATCCAAATCCCCTCTCCCTCTTCGTCATTCTGCTTGGAACTCACCACAGCCCAATGCCCGATTTCTGCCTCAGTCTAGGGTTAGGCTTAGGGCTAGGGTTAGGGTTATGCCTAGGGTTAGGGTTCACAAAACCACAAAGCCAGGAGCTCCAGGGATACTCCCCATGCAAAAGGCAGGCCAAGTTGAGTGTAGCACATCCAAATCCTTGCTCCCTCTTCTTCATTCTGCTCGGAACTCACCACGGCCCAATGCCCGATATCTGCCTCAGTCTAGGGTTCGGCTTAGGGCTAGGGTTAGGGTTATGCCTAGGGTTAGGGTTCACAAAACCACAAAGCCAGGAGCTCCAGGGATACTCACCATGCAAAAGGCAGGCCAAGTTGAGCGTAGCACATCCAAATCCCCTCTCACTCTTCGTCATTCTGCTCGGAACTCACCACAGCCCAATGCCCGATTACTGCCTCAGTCTACGGTTAGGCTTAGGGCTAGGGTTAGGGTTATGCCTAGGGTTAGGGTTCACAAAACCACAAAGCCAGGAGCTCCAGGGATACTCACCATGCAAAAGGCAGGCCAAGTTGAGCGTAGCACATCCAAATCCCCTCTCCCTCTTCGTCATTCTGCTCGGAACTCACCACAGCCCAATGCCCGATTACTGCCTCAGTCTAGGGTTAGGCTTAGCGCTAGGGTTAGGGTTATGCCTAGGGTTAGGGTTCACAAAACCACAAAGCCAGGAGCTCCAGGGATACTCACCATGCAAAAGGCAGGCCAAGTTGAGCGTAGCACATCCAAATCCTTCCTCCCTCTTTGTCATTCTGCTCAGAACTTCCCACAGCCCAATGCCAGATTACTGGCTCAGTCTAGGGTTAGGCTTAGGGCTAGGGTTAGGGTTATGCCTAGGGTTAGGGTTCACAAAACCACAAAGCCAGGAGCTCCAGGGACACTGATCATGCGAAAGGCAGGCCAAGTTAAGCACGGCACATCCAAAACCTTGCTCCCTCTTCTTCTTTCTGCAAGGGTTAGGGTTAGGGGCTCGGGTTAGTATTAGGGGTTAGGGTTAGGGGTAGGGTTAGGGTTAGGGTTTTGACTAGGGTTAGGATTGAGAAAACGACAAAGCCAGGGGACCCAGGCACACTAAGCATGCAAAAGGCAGGCCAAGTTGAGCGTAGCACATCCAAATCCCCTCTCCCTCTTCGTCATTCTGCTCGGAACTCACCACAGCCCAATGCCCGATTTCTGCCTCAGTCTAGGGTTAGGCTTAGGGCTAGGGTTAGGGTTATGCCTAGGGTTAGGGTTCAGAAAACCACAAAGCCAGGAGCTCCAGGGATACTCACCATGCAAAAGGCAGGCCAAGTTGAGTGTAGCACATCCAAATCCTTGCTCCCTCTTCTTCATTCTGCTCGGAACTCACCACAGCCCAATGCCCGATATCTGCCTCAGTCTAGGGTTAGGCTTAGGGCTAGGGTTAGGGTTATGCCTAGGGTTAGGGTTCACAAAACCACAAAGCCAGGAGCTCCAGGGATACTCACCATGCAAAAGGCAGGCCAAGTTGAGCGTAGCACATCCAAATCATTGCTCCCTCTTTGTCATTCTGCTCGGAACTCACCACAGCCCCATGCCCGATTTCTGCCTCAGTCTAGGGTTAGGCTTAGGGCTAGGGTTAGGGTTATGCCTAGGGTTAGGGTTCAGAAAACCACAAAGCCAGGAGCTCCAGGGATACTCCCCATGCAAAAGGCAGGCCAAGTTGAGCGCAGCCAATCCAAATCCTTGCTCCCTCTTCGTCATTCTGCTCGGAACTCCCCACAGCCCAATGCCCGATTTCTGCCTCAGTCTAGGGTTAGGCTTAGGGCTAGGGTTAGGGCTATGCCTAGGGTTAGGCTTCAGAAAACCACAAAGCCAGGAGCTCCAGGGATACTCACCATGCAAAAGGCAGGCCAAGTTGAGCGTAGCACATCCAAATCCCCTCTCCCTCTTCGTCATTCTGCTCGGAACTTCCCACAGCCCAATGCCAGATTACTGGCTCACTCTAGGGTTAGGCTTAGGGCTAGGGTTAGGGTTATGCCTAGGGTTAGGGTTCACAAAACCACAAAGCCAGGAGCTCCAGGGATACCATGCAAAAGGCAGGCCAAGTTGAGCGTAGCACATCCAAATCCTTGCTCCCTCTTCTTCATTCTGCTCGGAACTCCCCACAGCCCAATGCCCGATTACTGCCTCAGTCTAGGGTTAGGCTTAGGGCTAGGGTTAGGGTTATGCCTAGGGTTAGGGTTCAGAAAACCACAAAGCCAGGAGCTCCAGGGATACTCCCCATGCAAAAGGCAGGCCAAGTTGAGCGCAGCCAATCCAAATCCTTGCTCCCTCTTCGTCATTCTGCTCGGAACTCCCCACAGCCCAATGCCCGATTTCTGCCTCAGTCTAGGGTTAGGCTTAGGGCTAGGGTTAGGGTTATGCCTAGGGTTAGGGTTCAGAAAACCACAAAGCCAGGAGCTCCAGGGATACTCCCCATGCAAAAGGCAGGCCAAGTTGAGCGTAGCACATCCAAATCCTTGCTCCCTCTTCGTCATTCTGCTCGGAACTCACCACAGCCCAATGCCCGATTTCTGCCTCAGTCTAGGGTTAGGCTTAGGGCTAGGGTTAGGGTTATGCCTAGGGTTAGGGTTCAGAAAACCACAAAGCCAGGAGCTCCAGGGATACTCCCCATGCAAAAGGCAGGCCAAGTTGAGCGTAGCACATCCAAATCCCCTCTCCCTCTTTGTCATTCTGCTCGGAACTCACCACAGCCCAATGCCCGATTTCTGCCTCAGTCTAGGGTTCGGCTTAGGGCTAGGGTTAGGGTTATGCCTAGGGTTAGGGTTCACAAAACCACAAAGCCAGGAGCTCCAGAGATACTCCCCATGCAAAAGGCAGGCCAAGTTGAGCGTAGCACATCCAAATCCTTGCTCCCTCTTCGTCATTCTGCTCGGAACTCACCACAGCCCAATGCCCGATTACTGCCTCAGTCTAGGGTTAAGCTTAGGGCTAGGGTTAGGGTTATGCCTAGGGTTAGGGTTCACAAAACCACAAAGCCAGGAGCTCCAGGGATACTCACCATGCAAAAGGCAGGCCAAGTTGAGCGTAGCACATCCAAATCCTTGCTCCCTCTACGTCATTCTGCTCGGAACTCACCACAGCCCAATGCCCGATTACTGCCTCAGTCTAGGGTTAGGCTTAGGGCTAGGGTTAGGGTTATGCCTAGGGTTAGGGTTCACAAAACCACAAAGCCAGGAGCTCCAGGGATACTCACCATGCAAAAGGCAGGCCAAGTTGAGCGTAGCACATCCAAATCCTTGCTCCCTCTTTGTCATTCTGCTCGGAACTCACCACAGCCCCATGCCCGATTTCTGCCTCAGTCTAGGGTTAGGCTTAGGGCTAGGGTTAGGGTTATGCCTAGGGTTAGGGTTCAGAAAACCACAAAGCCAGGAGCTCCAGGGATACTCCCCATGCAAAAGGCAGGCCAAGTTGAGCGCAGCCAATCCAAATCCTTGCTCCCTCTTCGTCATTCTGCTCGGAACTCCCCACAGCCCAATGCCCGATTTCTGCCTCAGTCTAGGGTTAGGCTTAGGGCTAGGGTTAGGGTTATGCCTAGGGTTAGGGTTCACAAAACCACAAAGCCAGGAGCTCCAGGGACACTGATCATGCGAAAGGCAGGCCAAGTTAAGCACGGCACATCCAAAACCTTGCTCCCTCTTCTTCTTTCTGCAAGGGTTAGGGTTAGGGGCTCGGGTTAGGGTTAGGGGTTAGGGTTAGGGGTAGGGTTAGGGTTAGGGTTTTGACTAGGGTTAGGGTTCACAAAACCACAAAGCCAGGGGACCCAGGCACACTAAGCATGCAAAAGGCAGGCCAAGTTGAGCGTAGCACATCCAAATCCCCTCTCCCTCTTCGTCATTCTGCTCGGAACTCACCACAGCCCAATGCCCGATTTCTGCCTCAGTCTAGGGTTAGGCTTAAGGCTAGGGTTAGGGTTATGCCTAGGGTTAGGGTTATGCCTAGGGTTAGGGTTCAGAAAACCACAAAGCCAGGAGCTCCAGGGATACTCACCATGCAAAAGGCAGGCCAAGTTGAGCGTAGCACATCCAAATCCCCTCTCCCTCTTCGTCATTCTGCTCGGAACTCCCCACAGCCCCATGCCCGATTTCTGCCTCAGTCTAGGGTTCGGCTTGGGGCTAGGGTTAGGGTTATGCCTAGGGTTAGGGTTCAGAAAACCACAAAGCCAGGAGCTCCAGGGATACTCCCCATGCAAAAGGCAGGCCAAGTTGAGCGTAGCACATCCAAATCCCCTCTCCCTCTTTGTCATTCTGCTCGGAACTCCCCACAGCCCAATGCCCGATTTCTGCCTCAGTCTAGGGTTCGGCTTAGGGCTAGGGTTAGGGTTATGCCTAGGGTTAGGGTTCACAAAACCACAAAGCCAGGAGCTCCAGGGATACTCACCATGCAAAAGGCAGGCCAAGTTGAGCGCAGCCAATCCAAATCCTTGCTCCCTCTTCGTCATTCTGCTCGGAACTCCCCACAGCCCAATGCCCGATTTCTGCCTCAGTCTAGGGTTAGGCTTAGGGCTAGGGTTAGGGTTATGCCTAGGGTTAGGGTTCAGAAAACCACAAAGCCAGGAGCTCCAGGGATACTCCCCATGCAAAAGGCAGGCCAAGTTGAGCGTAGCACATCCAAATCCTTGCTCCCTCTTTGTCATTCTGCTCAGAACTTCCCACAGCCCAATGCCAGATTACTGGCTCAGTCTAGGGTTAGGCTTAGGGCTAGGGTTAGGGTTATGCCTAGGGTTAGGGTTCACAAAACCACAAAGCCAGGAGCTCCAGGGACACTGATCATGCGAAAGGCAGGCCAAGTTAAGCACGGCACATCCAAAACCTTGCTCCCTCTTCTTCTTTCTGCAAGGGTTAGGGTTAGGGGCTCGGGTTAGTGTTAGGGTTAGGGTTAGGGGTAGGGTTAGGGTTAGGGTTATGCCTAGGGTTAGGATTGAGAAAACGACAAAGCCAGGGGACCCAGGCACACTAAGCATGCAAAAGGCAGGCCAAGTTGAGCGTAGCACATCCAAATCCCCTCTCCCTCTTCGTCATTCTGCTCGGAATTCACCACAGCCCAATGCCCGATTTCTGCCTCAGTCTAGGGTTAGGCTTAGGGCTAGGGTTAGGGTTATGCCTAGGGTTAGGGTTCAGAAAACCACAAAGCCAGGAGCTCCAGGGATACTCACCATGCAAAAGGCAGGCCAAGTTGAGTGTAGCACATCCAAATCCTTGCTCCCTCTTCTTCATTCTGCTCGGAACTCACCACGGCCCAATGCCCGATATCTGCCTCAGTCTAGGGTTAGGCTTAGGGCTAGGGTTAGGGTTATGCCTAGGGTTAGGGTTCACAAAACCACAAAGCCAGGAGCTCCAGGGATACTCACCATGCAAAAGGCAGGCCAAGTTGAGTGTAGCACATCCAAATCCCCTCTCCCTCTTCGTCATTCTGCTCGGAACTCACCACAGCCCAATGCCCGATTTCTGCCTCAGTCTAGGGTTAGGCTTAGGGCTAGGGTTAGGGTTATGCCTAGGGTTAGGGTTCACAAAACCACAAAGCCAGGAGCTCCAGGGATACTCACCATGCAAAAGGCAGGCCAAGTTGAGCGTAGCACATCCAAATCATTGCTCCCTCTTTGTCATTCTGCTCGGAACTCACCACAGCCCCATGCCCGATTTCTGCCTCAGTCTAGGGTTAGGCTTAGGGCTAGGGTTAGGGTTATGCCTAGGGTTAGGGTTCAGAAAACCACAAAGCCAGGAGCTCCAGGGATACTCCCCATGCAAAAGGCAGGCCAAGTTGAGCGTAGCACATCCAAATCCCCTCTCCCTCTTCGTCATTCTGCTCGGAACTCACCACAGCCCAATGCCCGATTACTGGCTCAGTCTAGGGTTAGGCTTAGGGCTAGGGTTAGGGTTATGCCTAGGGTTAGGGTTCAGAAAACCACAAAGCCAGGAGCTCCAGGGATACTCCCCATGCAAAAGGCAGGCCAAGTTGAGCGTAGCACATACAAATCCCCTCTCCCTCTTTGTCATTCTGCTCGGAACTCACCACAGCCCAATGCCCGATTTCTGCCTCAGTCTAGGGTTAGGCTTAGGGCTAGGGTTAGGGTTATGCTTAGGGTTAGGGTTCACAAAACCACAAAGCCAGGAGCTCCAGGGGTACTCACCATGCAAAAGGCAGGCCAAGTTGAGCGTAGCACATCCAAATCCCCTCTCCCTCTTCGTCATTCTGCTCGGAACTCCCCACAGCCCAATGCCCGATTTCTGCCTCAGTCTAGGGTTCGGCTTAGGGCTAGGGTTAGGGTTATGCCTAGGGTTAGGGTTCACAAAACCACAAAGCCAGGAGCTCCAGGGATACTCCCCATGCAAAAGGCAGGCCAAGTTGAGCGTAGCACATCCAAATCCCCTCTCCCTCTTCATCATTCTGCTCGGAACTCACCACAGCCCCATGCCCGATTTCTGCCTCAGTCTAGGGTTAGGTTTAGGGCTAGGGTTAGGGTTATGCCTAGGGTTAGGGTTCAGAAAACCACAAAGCCAGGAGCTCCAGGGATACTCCCCATGCAAAAGGCAGGCCAAGTTGAGCGTAGCACATCCAAATCCTTGCTCCCTCTTCGTCATTCTGCTCGGAACTCCCCACAGCCCAATGCCCGATTTCTGCCTCAGTCTAGGGTTAGGCTTAGGGCTAGGGTTAGGGTTATGCCTAGGGTTAGGGTTCACAAAACCACAAAGCCAGGAGCTCCAGGGACACTGATCATGCGAAAGGCAGGCCAAGTTAAGCACGGCACATCCAAAACCTTGCTCCCTCTTCTTCTTTCTGCAAGGGTTAGGGTTAGGGGCTCGGGTTAGTGTTAGGGGTTAGGGTTAGGGGTAGGGTTAGGGTTAGGGTTTTGACTAGGGTTAGGATTGAGAAAACGACAAAGCCAGGGGACCCAGGCACACTAAGCATGCAAAAGGCAGGCCAAGTTGAGCGTAGCACATCCAAATCCCCTCTCCCTCTTCGTCATTCTGCTCGGAATTCACCACAGCCCAATGCCCGATTTCTGCCTCAGTCTAGGGTTAGGCTTAGGGCTAGGGTTAGGGTTATGCCTAGGGTTAGGGTTCAGAAAACCACAAAGCCAGGAGCTCCAGGGATACTCCCCATGCAAAAGGCAGGCCAAGTTGAGCGTAGCACATCCAAATCCTTGCTCCCTCTTCGTCATTCTGCTCGGAACTCACCACAGCCCAATGCCCGATTTCTGCCTCAGTCTAGGGTTAGGCTTAGGGCTAGGGTTAGGGTTATGCCTAGGGTTAGGGTTCAGAAAACCACAAAGCCAGGAGCTCCAGGGATACTCCCCATGCAAAAGGCAGGCCAAGTTGAGCGTAGCACATCCAAATCCCCTCTCCCTCTTTGTCATTCTGCTCGGAACTCACCACAGCCCAATGCCCGATTTCTGCCTCAGTCTAGGGTTCGGCTTAGGGCTAGGGTTAGGGTTATGCCTAGGGTTAGGGTTCACAAAACCACAAAGCCAGGAGCTCCAGAGATACTCCCCATGCAAAAGGCAGGCCAAGTTGAGCGTAGCACATCCAAACCCTTGCTCCCTCTTCGTCATTCTGCTCGGAACTCACCACAGCCCAATGCCCGATTTCTGCCTCAGTCTAGGGTTAGGTTTAGGGCTAGGGTTAGGGTTATGCCTAGGGTTAGGGTTCAGAAAACCACAAAGCCAGGAGCTCCAGGGATACTCACCATGCAAAAGGCAGGCCAAGTTGAGTGTAGCACATCCAAATCCTTGCTCCCTCTTCGTCATTCTGCTCGGAACTCACCACAGCCCAATGCCCGATTTCTGCCTCAGTCTAGGGTTCGGCTTAGGGCTAGGGTTAGGGTTATGCCTAGGGTTAGGGTTCACAAAACCACAAAGCCAGGAGCTCCAGAGATACTCCCCATGCAAAAGGCAGGCCAAGTTGAGCGTAGCACATCCAAATCCTTGCTCCCTCTTCGTCATTCTGCTCGGAACTCACCACAGCCCAATGCCCGATTACTGCCTCAGTCTAGGGTTAAGCTTAGGGCTAGGGTTAGGGTTATGCCTAGGGTTAGGGTTCACAAAACCACAAAGCCAGGAGCTCCAGGGATACTCACCATGCAAAAGGCAGGCCAAGTTGAGCGTAGCACATCCAAATCCTTGCTCCCTCTACGTCATTCTGCTCGGAACTCACCACAGCCCAATGCCCGATTACTGGCTCAGTCTAGGGTTAGGCTTAGGGCTAGGGTTAGGGTTATGCCTAGGGTTAGGGTTCACAAAACCACAAAGCCAGGAGCTCCAGGGATACTCACCATGCAAAAGGCAGGCCAAGTTGAGCGTAGCACATCCAAATCCCCTCTCCCTCTTCGTCATTCTGCTCGGAACTCACCACAGCCCAATGCCCGATTTCTGCCTCAGTCTAGGGTTAGGCTTAGGGCTAGGGTTAGGGTTATGCCTAGGGTTAGGGTTCACAAAACCACAAAGCCAGGAGCTCCAGGGATACTCACCATGCAAAAGGCAGGCCAAGTTGAGCGTAGCACATCCAAATCCCCTCTCCCTCTTCGTCATTCTGCTCGGAACTCACCACAGCCCAATGCCCGATTTCTGCCTCAGTCTAGGGTTAGGCTTAGGGCTAGGGTTAGGGTTATGCCTAGGGTTAGGGTTCACAAAACCACAAAGCCAGGAGCTCCAGGGATACTCACCATGCAAAAGGCAGGCCAAGTTGAGCGTAGCACATCCAAATCCTTGCTCCCTCTTTGTCATTCTGCTCGGAACTCACCACAGCCCCATGCCCGATTTCTGCCTCAGTCTAGGGTTAGGCTTAGGGCTAGGGTTAGGGTTATGCCTAGGGTTAGGGTTCAGAAAACCACAAAGCCAGGAGCTCCAGGGATACTCCCCATGCAAAAGGCAGGCCAAGTTGAGCGCAGCCAATCCAAATCCTTGCTCCCTCTTCGTCATTCTGCTCGGAACTCCCCACAGCCCAATGCCCGATTTCTGCCTCAGTCTAGGGTTAGGCTTAGGGCTAGGGTTAGGGTTATGCCTAGGGTTAGGGTTCACAAAACCACAAAGCCAGGAGCTCCAGGGACACTGATCATGCGAAAGGCAGGCCAAGTTAAGCACGGCACATCCAAAACCTTGCTCCCTCTTCTTCTTTCTGCAAGGGTTAGGGTTAGGGGCTCGGGTTAGGGTTAGGGGTTAGGGTTAGGGGTAGGGTTAGGGTTAGGGTTTTGACTAGGGTTAGGGTTCACAAAACCACAAAGCCAGGGGACCCAGGCACACTAAGCATGCAAAAGGCAGGCCAAGTTGAGCGTAGCACATCCAAATCCCCTCTCCCTCTTCGTCATTCTGCTCGGAACTCCCCACAGCCCAATGCCCGATTTCTGCCTCAGTCTAGGGTTAGGCTTAAGGCTAGGGTTAGGGTTATGCCTAGGGTTAGGGTTATGCCTAGGGTTAGGGTTCAGAAAACCACAAAGCCAGGAGCTCCAGGGATACTCCCCATGCAAAAGGCAGGCCAAGTTGAGCGTAGCACATCCAAATCCCCTCTCCCTCTTCGTCATTCTGCTCGGAACTCCCCACAGCCCCATGCCCGATTTCTGCCTCAGTCTAGGGTTCGGCTTGGGGCTAGGGTTAGGGTTATGCCTAGGGTTAGGGTTCAGAAAACCACAAAGCCAGGAGCTCCAGGGATACTCCCCATGCAAAAGGCAGGCCAAGTTGAGCGTAGCACATCCAAATCCCCTCTCCCTCTTTGTCATTCTGCTCGGAACTCCCCACAGCCCAATGCCCGATTTCTGCCTCAGTCTAGGGTTCGGCTTAGGGCTAGGGTTAGGGTTATGCCTAGGGTTAGGGTTCACAAAACCACAAAGCCAGGAGCTCCAGGGATACTCACCATGCAAAAGGCAGGCCAAGTTGAGCGCAGCCAATCCAAATCCTTGCTCCCTCTTCGTCATTCTGCTCGGAACTCCCCACAGCCCAATGCCCGATTTCTGCCTCAGTCTAGGGTTAGGCTTAGGGCTAGGGTTAGGGTTATGCCTAGGGTTAGGGTTCAGAAAACCACAAAGCCAGGAGCTCCAGGGATACTCCCCATGCAAAAGGCAGGCCAAGTTGAGCGTAGCACATCCAAATCCTTGCTCCCTCTTTGTCATTCTGCTCAGAACTTCCCACAGCCCAATGCCAGATTACTGGCTCAGTCTAGGGTTAGGCTTAGGGCTAGGGTTAGGGTTATGCCTAGGGTTAGGGTTCACAAAACCACAAAGCCAGGAGCTCCAGGGACACTGATCATGCGAAAGGCAGGCCAAGTTAAGCACGGCACATCCAAAACCTTGCTCCCTCTTCTTCTTTCTGCAAGGGTTAGGGTTAGGGGCTCGGGTTAGTGTTAGGGTTAGGGTTAGGGGTAGGGTTAGGGTTAGGGTTATGCCTAGGGTTAGGATTGAGAAAACGACAAAGCCAGGGGACCCAGGCACACTAAGCATGCAAAAGGCAGGCCAAGTTGAGCGTAGCACATCCAAATCCCCTCTCCCTCTTCGTCATTCTGCTCGGAATTCACCACAGCCCAATGCCCGATTTCTGCCTCAGTCTAGGGTTAGGCTTAGGGCTAGGGTTAGGGTTATGCCTAGGGTTAGGGTTCAGAAAACCACAAAGCCAGGAGCTCCAGGGATACTCACCATGCAAAAGGCAGGCCAAGTTGAGTGTAGCACATCCAAATCCTTGCTCCCTCTTCTTCATTCTGCTCGGAACTCACCACGGCCCAATGCCCGATATCTGCCTCAGTCTAGGGTTAGGCTTAGGGCTAGGGTTAGGGTTATGCCTAGGGTTAGGGTTCACAAAACCACAAAGCCAGGAGCTCCAGGGATACTCACCATGCAAAAGGCAGGCCAAGTTGAGTGTAGCACATCCAAATCCCCTCTCCCTCTTCGTCATTCTGCTCGGAACTCACCACAGCCCAATGCCCGATTTCTGCCTCAGTCTAGGGTTAGGCTTAGGGCTAGGGTTAGGGTTATGCCTAGGGTTAGGGTTCACAAAACCACAAAGCCAGGAGCTCCAGGGATACTCACCATGCAAAAGGCAGGCCAAGTTGAGCGTAGCACATCCAAATCATTGCTCCCTCTTTGTCATTCTGCTCGGAACTCACCACAGCCCCATGCCCGATTTCTGCCTCAGTCTAGGGTTAGGCTTAGGGCTAGGGTTAGGGTTATGCCTAGGGTTAGGGTTCAGAAAACCACAAAGCCAGGAGCTCCAGGGATACTCCCCATGCAAAAGGCAGGCCAAGTTGAGCGTAGCACATCCAAATCCCCTCTCCCTCTTCGTCATTCTGCTCGGAACTCACCACAGCCCAATGCCCGATTACTGGCTCAGTCTAGGGTTAGGCTTAGGGCTAGGGTTAGGGTTATGCCTAGGGTTAGGGTTCAGAAAACCACAAAGCCAGGAGCTCCAGGGATACTCCCCATGCAAAAGGCAGGCCAAGTTGAGCGTAGCACATACAAATCCCCTCTCCCTCTTTGTCATTCTGCTCGGAACTCACCACAGCCCAATGCCCGATTTCTGCCTCAGTCTAGGGTTAGGCTTAGGGCTAGGGTTAGGGTTATGCTTAGGGTTAGGGTTCACAAAACCACAAAGCCAGGAGCTCCAGGGGTACTCACCATGCAAAAGGCAGGCCAAGTTGAGCGTAGCACATCCAAATCCCCTCTCCCTCTTCGTCATTCTGCTCGGAACTCCCCACAGCCCAATGCCCGATTTCTGCCTCAGTCTAGGGTTCGGCTTAGGGCTAGGGTTAGGGTTATGCCTAGGGTTAGGGTTCACAAAACCACAAAGCCAGGAGCTCCAGGGATACTCCCCATGCAAAAGGCAGGCCAAGTTGAGCGTAGCACATCCAAATCCCCTCTCCCTCTTCATCATTCTGCTCGGAACTCACCACAGCCCCATGCCCGATTTCTGCCTCAGTCTAGGGTTAGGTTTAGGGCTAGGGTTAGGGTTATGCCTAGGGTTAGGGTTCAGAAAACCACAAAGCCAGGAGCTCCAGGGATACTCCCCATGCAAAAGGCAGGCCAAGTTGAGCGTAGCACATCCAAATCCTTGCTCCCTCTTCGTCATTCTGCTCGGAACTCCCCACAGCCCAATGCCCGATTTCTGCCTCAGTCTAGGGTTAGGCTTAGGGCTAGGGTTAGGGTTATGCCTAGGGTTAGGGTTCACAAAACCACAAAGCCAGGAGCTCCAGGGACACTGATCATGCGAAAGGCAGGCCAAGTTAAGCACGGCACATCCAAAACCTTGCTCCCTCTTCTTCTTTCTGCAAGGGTTAGGGTTAGGGGCTCGGGTTAGTGTTAGGGGTTAGGGTTAGGGGTAGGGTTAGGGTTAGGGTTTTGACTAGGGTTAGGATTGAGAAAACGACAAAGCCAGGGGACCCAGGCACACTAAGCATGCAAAAGGCAGGCCAAGTTGAGCGTAGCACATCCAAATCCCCTCTCCCTCTTCGTCATTCTGCTCGGAATTCACCACAGCCCAATGCCCGATTTCTGCCTCAGTCTAGGGTTAGGCTTAGGGCTAGGGTTAGGGTTATGCCTAGGGTTAGGGTTCAGAAAACCACAAAGCCAGGAGCTCCAGGGATACTCCCCATGCAAAAGGCAGGCCAAGTTGAGCGTAGCACATCCAAATCCTTGCTCCCTCTTCGTCATTCTGCTCGGAACTCACCACAGCCCAATGCCCGATTTCTGCCTCAGTCTAGGGTTAGGCTTAGGGCTAGGGTTAGGGTTATGCCTAGGGTTAGGGTTCAGAAAACCACAAAGCCAGGAGCTCCAGGGATACTCCCCATGCAAAAGGCAGGCCAAGTTGAGCGTAGCACATCCAAATCCCCTCTCCCTCTTTGTCATTCTGCTCGGAACTCACCACAGCCCAATGCCCGATTTCTGCCTCAGTCTAGGGTTCGGCTTAGGGCTAGGGTTAGGGTTATGCCTAGGGTTAGGGTTCACAAAACCACAAAGCCAGGAGCTCCAGAGATACTCCCCATGCAAAAGGCAGGCCAAGTTGAGCGTAGCACATCCAAACCCTTGCTCCCTCTTCGTCATTCTGCTCGGAACTCACCACAGCCCAATGCCCGATTTCTGCCTCAGTCTAGGGTTAGGTTTAGGGCTAGGGTTAGGGTTATGCCTAGGGTTAGGGTTCAGAAAACCACAAAGCCAGGAGCTCCAGGGATACTCACCATGCAAAAGGCAGGCCAAGTTGAGTGTAGCACATCCAAATCCTTGCTCCCTCTTCGTCATTCTGCTCGGAACTCACCACAGCCCAATGCCCGATTTCTGCCTCAGTCTAGGGTTCGGCTTAGGGCTAGGGTTAGGGTTATGCCTAGGGTTAGGGTTCACAAAACCACAAAGCCAGGAGCTCCAGAGATACTCCCCATGCAAAAGGCAGGCCAAGTTGAGCGTAGCACATCCAAATCCTTGCTCCCTCTTCGTCATTCTGCTCGGAACTCACCACAGCCCAATGCCCGATTACTGCCTCAGTCTAGGGTTAAGCTTAGGGCTAGGGTTAGGGTTATGCCTAGGGTTAGGGTTCACAAAACCACAAAGCCAGGAGCTCCAGGGATACTCACCATGCAAAAGGCAGGCCAAGTTGAGCGTAGCACATCCAAATCCTTGCTCCCTCTACGTCATTCTGCTCGGAACTCACCACAGCCCAATGCCCGATTACTGCCTCAGTCTAGGGTTAGGCTTAGGGCTAGGGTTAGGGTTATGCCTAGGGTTAGGGTTCACAAAACCACAAAGCCAGGAGCTCCAGGGATACTCACCATGCAAAAGGCAGGCCAAGTTGAGCGTAGCACATCCAAATCCCCTCTCCCTCTTCGTCATTCTGCTCGGAACTCACCACAGCCCAATGCCCGATTTCTGCCTCAGTCTAGGGTTAGGCTTAGGGCTAGGGTTAGGGTTATGCCTAGGGTTAGGGTTCACAAAACCACAAAGCCAGGAGCTCCAGGGATACTCACCATGCAAAAGGCAGGCCAAGTTGAGCGTAGCACATCCAAATCCTTGCTCCCTCTTTGTCATTCTGCTCGGAACTCACCACAGCCCCATGCCCGATTTCTGCCTCAGTCTAGGGTTAGGCTTAGGGCTAGGGTTAGGGTTATGCCTAGGGTTAGGGTTCACAAAACCACAAAGCCAGGAGCTCCAGGGATACTCCCCATGCAAAAGGCAGGCCAAGTTGAGCGCAGCCAATCCAAATCCTTGCTCCCTCTTCGTCATTCTGCTCGGAACTCCCCACAGCCCAATGCCCGATTTCTGCCTCAGTCTAGGGTTAGGCTTAGGGCTAGGGTTAGGGTTATGCCTAGGGTTAGGGTTCACAAAACCACAAAGCCAGGAGCTCCAGGGACACTGATCATGCGAAAGGCAGGCCGAGTTAAGCACGGCACATCCAAAACCTTGCTCCCTCTTCTTCTTTCTGCAAGGGTTAGGGTTAGGGGCTCGGGTTAGGGTTAGGGGTTAGGGTTAGGGGTAGGGTTAGGGTTAGGGTTTTGACTAGGGTTAGGGTTCACAAAACCACAAAGCCAGGGGACCCAGGCACACTAAGCATGCAAAAGGCAGGCCAAGTTGAGCGTAGCACATCCAAATCCCCTCTCCCTCTTCGTCATTCTGCTCGGAACTCACCACAGCCCAATGCCCGATTTCTGCCTCAGTCTAGGGTTAGGCTTAAGGCTAGGGTTAGGGTTATGCCTAGGGTTAGGGTTATGCCTAGGGTTAGGGTTCAGAAAACCACAAAGCCAGGATCTCCAGGGATACTCACCATGCAAAAGGCAGGCCAAGTTGAGCGTAGCACATCCAAATCCCCTCTCCCTCTTCGTCATTCTGCTCGGAACTCCCCACAGCCCCATGCCCGATTTCTGCCTCAGTCTAGGGTTCGGCTTGGGGCTAGGGTTAGGGTTATGCCTAGGGTTAGGGTTCAGAAAACCACAAAGCCAGGAGCTCCAGGGATACTCCCCATGCAAAAGGCAGGCCAAGTTGAGCGTAGCACATCCAAATCCCCTCTCCCTCTTTGTCATTCTGCTCGGAACTCACCACAGCCCAATGCCCGATTTCTGCCTCAGTCTAGGGTTCGGCTTAGGGCTAGGGTTAGGGTTATGCCTAGGGTTAGGGTTCACAAAACCACAAAGCCAGGAGCTCCAGGGATACTCACCATGCAAAAGGCAGGCCAAGTTGAGCGTAGCACATCCAAATCCCCTCTCCCTCTTCGTCATTCTGCTCGGAACTTCCCACAGCCCAATGCCAGATTACTGGCTCAGTCTAGGGTTAGGCTTAGGGCTAGGGTTAGGGTTATGCCTAGGGTTAGGGTTCACAAAACCACAAAGCCAGGAGCTCCAGGGATACTCACCATGCAAAAGGCAGGCCAAGTTGAGCGCAGCCAATCCAAATCCTTGCTCCCTCTTCGTCATTCTGCTCGGAACTCCCCACAGCCCAATGCCCGATTTCTGCCTCAGTCTAGGGTTAGGCTTAGGGCTAGGGTTAGGGTTATGCCTAGGGTTAGGGTTCAGAAAACCACAAAGCCAGGAGCTCCAGGGATACTCCCCATGCAAAAGGCAGGCCAAGTTGAGCGTAGCACATCCAAATCCTTGCTCCCTCTTTGTCATTCTGCTCAGAACTTCCCACAGCCCAATGCCAGATTACTGCCTCAGTCTAGGGTTAGGCTTAGGGCTAGGGTTAGGGTTATGCCTAGGGTTAGGGTTCACAAAACCACAAAGCCAGGAGCTCCAGGGACACTGATCATGCGAAAGGCAGGCCAAGTTAAGCACGGCACATCCAAAACCTTGCTCCCTCTTCTTCTTTCTGCAAGGGTTAGGGTTAGGGGCTCGGGTTAGTGTTAGGGTTAGGGTTAGGGGTAGGGTTAGGGTTAGGGTTATGCCTAGGGTTAGGATTGAGAAAACGACAAAGCCAGGGGACCCAGGCACACTAAGCATGCAAAAGGCAGGCCAAGTTGAGCGTAGCACATCCAAATCCCCTCTCCCTCTTCGTCATTCTGCTCGGAATTCACCACAGCCCCATGCCCGATTTCTGCCTCAGTCTAGGGTTAGGCTTAGGGCTAGGGTTAGGGTTATGCCTAGGGTTAGGGTTCAGAAAACCACAAAGCCAGGAGCTCCAGGGATACTCACCATGCAAAAGGCAGGCCAAGTTGAGTGTAGCACATCCAAATCCTTGCTCCCTCTTCTTCATTCTGCTCGGAACTCACCACGGCCCAATGCCCGATATCTGCCTCAGTCTAGGGTTAGGCTTAGGGCTAGGGTTAGGGTTATGCCTAGGGTTAGGGTTCACAAAACCACAAAGCCAGGAGCTCCAGGGATACTCACCATGCAAAAGGCAGGCCAAGTTGAGTGTAGCACATCCAAATCCCCTCTCCCTCTTCGTCATTCTGCTCGGAACTCCCCACAGCCCAATGCCCGATTTCTGCCTCAGTCTAGGGTTAGGCTTAGGGCTAGGGTTAGGGTTATGCCTAGGGTTAGGGTTCACAAAACCACAAAGCCAGGAGCTCCAGGGATACTCACCATGCAAAAGGCAGGCCAAGTTGAGCGTAGCACATCCAAATCATTGCTCCCTCTTTGTCATTCTGCTCGAAACTCACCACAGCCCCATGCCCGATTTCTGCCTCAGTCTAGGGTTAGGCTTAGGGCTAGGGTTAGGGTTATGCCTAGGGTTAGGGTTCAGAAAACCACAAAGCCAGGAGCTCCAGGGATACTCCCCATGCAAAAGGCAGGCCAAGTTGAGCGTAGCACATCCAAATCCCCTCTCCCTCTTCGTCATTCTGCTCGGAACTCACCACAGCCCAATGCCCGATTACTGGCTCAGTCTAGGGTTAGGCTTAGGGCTAGGGTTAGGGTTATGCCTAGGGTTAGGGTTCACAAAACCACAAAGCCAGGAGCTCCAGGGATACTCCCCATGCAAAAGGCAGGCCAAGTTGAGCGTAGCACATCCAAATCCCCTCTCCCTCTTCATCATTCTGCTCGGAACTCACCACAGCCCCATGCCCGATTTCTGCCTCAGTCTAGGGTTAGGTTTAGGGCTAGGGTTAGGGTTATGCCTAGGGTTAGGGTTCAGAAAACCACAAAGCCAGGAGCTCCAGGGATACTCCCCATGCAAAAGGCAGGCCAAGTTGAGCGTAGCACATCCAAATCCTTGCTCCCTCTTCGTCATTCTGCTCGGAACTCCCCACAGCCCAATGCCCGATTTCTGCCTCAGTCTAGGGTTAGGCTTAGGGCTAGGGTTAGGGTTATGCCTAGGGTTAGGGTTCACAAAACCACAAAGCCAGGAGCTCCAGGGACACTGATCATGCGAAAGGCAGGCCAAGTTAAGCACGGCACATCCAAAACCTTGCTCCCTCTTCTTCTTTCTGCAAGGGTTAGGGTTAGGGGCTCGGGTTAGTGTTAGGGGTTAGGGTTAGGGGTAGGGTTAGGGTTAGGGTTTTGACTAGGGTTAGGATTGAGAAAACGACAAAGCCAGGGGACCCAGGCACACTAAGCATGCAAAAGGCAGGCCAAGTTGAGCGTAGCACATCCAAATCCCCTCTCCCTCTTCGTCATTCTGCTCGGAACTCACCACAGCCCAATGCCCGATTTCTGCCTCAGTCTAGGGTTAGGCTTAGGGCTAGGGTTAGGGTTATGCCTAGGGTTAGGGTTCAGAAAACCACAAAGCCAGGAGCTCCAGGGATACTCCCCATGCAAAAGGCAGGCCAAGTTGAGCGTAGCACATCCAAATCCCCTCTCCCTCTTTGTCATTCTGCTCGGAACTCACCACAGCCCAATGCCCGATTTCTGCCTCAGTCTAGGGTTCGGCTTAGGGCTAGGGTTAGGGTTATGCCTAGGGTTAGGGTTCACAAAACCACAAAGCCAGGAGCTCCAGAGATACTCCCCATGCAAAAGGCAGGCCAAGTTGAGCGTAGCACATCCAAATCCTTGCTCCCTCTTCGTCATTCTGCTCGGAACTCACCACAGCCCAATGCCCGATTACTGCCTCAGTCTAGGGTTAAGCTTAGGGCTAGGGTTAGGGTTATGCCTAGGGTTAGGGTTCACAAAACCACAAAGCCAGGAGCTCCAGGGATACTCACCATGCAAAAGGCAGGCCAAGTTGAGCGTAGCACATCCAAATCCTTGCTCCCTCTACGTCATTCTGCTCGGAACTCACCACAGCCCAATGCCCGATTACTGCCTCAGTCTAGGGTTAGGCTTAGGGCTAGGGTTAGGGTTATGCCTAGGGTTAGGGTTCACAAAACCACAAAGCCAGGAGCTCCAGGGATACTCACCATGCAAAAGGCAGGCCAAGTTGAGCGTAGCACATCCAAATCCCCTCTCCCTCTTCGTCATTCTGCTCGGAACTCACCACAGCCCAATGCCCGATTTCTGCCTCAGTCTAGGGTTAGGCTTAGGGCTAGGGTTAGGGTTATGCCTAGGGTTAGGGTTCACAAAACCACAAAGCCAGGAGCTCCAGGGATACTCACCATGCAAAAGGCAGGCCAAGTTGAGCGTAGCACATCCAAATCCTTGCTCCCTCTTTGTCATTCTGCTCGGAACTCACCACAGCCCCATGCCCGATTTCTGCCTCAGTCTAGGGTTAGGCTTAGGGCTAGGGTTAGGGTTATGCCTAGGGTTAGGGTTCAGAAAACCACAAAGCCAGGAGCTCCAGGGATACTCCCCATGCAAAAGGCAGGCCAAGTTGAGCGCAGCCAATCCAAATCCTTGCTCCCTCTTCGTCATTCTGCTCGGAACTCCCCACAGCCCAATGCCCGATTTCTGCCTCAGTCTAGGGTTAGGCTTAGGGCTAGGGTTAGGGTTATGCCTAGGGTTAGGGTTCACAAAACCACAAAGCCAGGAGCTCCAGGGACACTGATCATGCGAAAGGCAGGCCAAGTTAAGCACGGCACATCCAAAACCTTGCTCCCTCTTCTTCTTTCTGCAAGGGTTAGGGTTAGGGGCTCGGGTTAGGGTTAGGGGTTAGGGTTAGGGGTAGGGTTAGGGTTAGGGTTTTGACTAGGGTTAGGGTTCACAAAACCACAAAGCCAGGGGACCCAGGCACACTAAGCATGCAAAAGGCAGGCCAAGTTGAGCGTAGCACATCCAAATCCCCTCTCCCTCTTCGTCATTCTGCTCGGAACTCACCACAGCCCAATGCCCGATTTCTGCCTCAGTCTAGGGTTAGGCTTAAGGCTAGGGTTAGGGTTATGCCTAGGGTTAGGGTTATGCCTAGGGTTAGGGTTCAGAAAACCACAAAGCCAGGAGCTCCAGGGATACTCACCATGCAAAAGGCAGGCCAAGTTGAGCGTAGCACATCCAAATCCCCTCTCCCTCTTCGTCATTCTGCTCGGAACTCCCCACAGCCCCATGCCCGATTTCTGCCTCAGTCTAGGGTTCGGCTTGGGGCTAGGGTTAGGGTTATGCCTAGGGTTAGGGTTCAGAAAACCACAAAGCCAGGAGCTCCAGGGATACTCCCCATGCAAAAGGCAGGCCAAGTTGAGCGTAGCACATCCAAATCCCCTCTCCCTCTTTGTCATTCTGCTCGGAACTCCCCACAGCCCAATGCCCGATTTCTGCCTCAGTCTAGGGTTCGGCTTAGGGCTAGGGTTAGGGTTATGCCTAGGGTTAGGGTTCACAAAACCACAAAGCCAGGAGCTCCAGGGATACTCACCATGCAAAAGGCAGGCCAAGTTGAGCGCAGCCAATCCAAATCCTTGCTCCCTCTTCGTCATTCTGCTCGGAACTCCCCACAGCCCAATGCCCGATTTCTGCCTCAGTCTAGGGTTAGGCTTAGGGCTAGGGTTAGGGTTATGCCTAGGGTTAGGGTTCAGAAAACCACAAAGCCAGGAGCTCCAGGGATACTCCCCATGCAAAAGGCAGGCCAAGTTGAGCGTAGCACATCCAAATCCTTGCTCCCTCTTTGTCATTCTGCTCAGAACTTCCCACAGCCCAATGCCAGATTACTGGCTCAGTCTAGGGTTAGGCTTAGGGCTAGGGTTAGGGTTATGCCTAGGGTTAGGGTTCACAAAACCACAAAGCCAGGAGCTCCAGGGACACTGATCATGCGAAAGGCAGGCCAAGTTAAGCACGGCACATCCAAAACCTTGCTCCCTCTTCTTCTTTCTGCAAGGGTTAGGGTTAGGGGCTCGGGTTAGTGTTAGGGTTAGGGTTAGGGGTAGGGTTAGGGTTAGGGTTATGCCTAGGGTTAGGATTGAGAAAACGACAAAGCCAGGGGACCCAGGCACACTAAGCATGCAAAAGGCAGGCCAAGTTGAGCGTAGCACATCCAAATCCCCTCTCCCTCTTCGTCATTCTGCTCGGAATTCACCACAGCCCAATGCCCGATTTCTGCCTCAGTCTAGGGTTAGGCTTAGGGCTAGGGTTAGGGTTATGCCTAGGGTTAGGGTTCAGAAAACCACAAAGCCAGGAGCTCCAGGGATACTCCCCATGCAAAAGGCAGGCCAAGTTGAGTGTAGCACATCCAAATCCTTGCTCCCTCTTCTTCATTCTGCTCGGAACTCACCACGGCCCAATGCCCGATATCTGCCTCAGTCTAGGGTTAGGCTTAGGGCTAGGGTTAGGGTTATGCCTAGGGTTAGGGTTCACAAAACCACAAAGCCAGGAGCTCCAGGGATACTCACCATGCAAAAGGCAGGCCAAGTTGAGTGTAGCACATCCAAATCCCCTCTCCCTCTTCGTCATTCTGCTCGGAACTCACCACAGCCCAATGCCCGATTTCTGCCTCAGTCTAGGGTTAGGCTTAGGGCTAGGGTTAGGGTTATGCCTAGGGTTAGGGTTCACAAAACCACAAAGCCAGGAGCTCCAGGGATACTCACCATGCAAAAGGCAGGCCAAGTTGAGCGTAGCACATCCAAATCATTGCTCCCTCTTTGTCATTCTGCTCGGAACTCACCACAGCCCCATGCCCGATTTCTGCCTCAGTCTAGGGTTAGGCTTAGGGCTAGGGTTAGGGTTATGCCTAGGGTTAGGGTTCAGAAAACCACAAAGCCAGGAGCTCCAGGGATACTCCCCATGCAAAAGGCAGGCCAAGTTGAGCGTAGCACATCCAAATCCCCTCTCCCTCTTCGTCATTCTGCTCGGAACTCACCACAGCCCAATGCCCGATTACTGGCTCAGTCTAGGGTTAGGCTTAGGGCTAGGGTTAGGGTTATGCCTAGGGTTAGGGTTCAGAAAACCACAAAGCCAGGAGCTCCAGGGATACTCCCCATGCAAAAGGCAGGCCAAGTTGAGCGTAGCACATACAAATCCCCTCTCCCTCTTTGTCATTCTGCTCGGAACTCACCACAGCCCAATGCCCGATTTCTGCCTCAGTCTAGGGTTAGGCTTAGGGCTAGGGTTAGGGTTATGCTTAGGGTTAGGGTTCACAAAACCACAAAGCCAGGAGCTCCAGGGGTACTCACCATGCAAAAGGCAGGCCAAGTTGAGCGTAGCACATCCAAATCCCCTCTCCCTCTTCGTCATTCTGCTCGGAACTCCCCACAGCCCAATGCCCGATTTCTGCCTCAGTCTAGGGTTCGGCTTAGGGCTAGGGTTAGGGTTATGCCTAGGGTTAGGGTTCACAAAACCACAAAGCCAGGAGCTCCAGGGATACTCCCCATGCAAAAGGCAGGCCAAGTTGAGCGTAGCACATCCAAATCCCCTCTCCCTCTTCATCATTCTGCTCGGAACTCACCACAGCCCCATGCCCGATTTCTGCCTCAGTCTAGGGTTAGGTTTAGGGCTAGGGTTAGGGTTATGCCTAGGGTTAGGGTTCAGAAAACCACAAAGCCAGGAGCTCCAGGGATACTCCCCATGCAAAAGGCAGGCCAAGTTGAGCGTAGCACATCCAAATCCTTGCTCCCTCTTCGTCATTCTGCTCGGAACTCCCCACAGCCCAATGCCCGATTTCTGCCTCAGTCTAGGGTTAGGCTTAGGGCTAGGGTTAGGGTTATGCCTAGGGTTAGGGTTCACAAAACCACAAAGCCAGGAGCTCCAGGGACACTGATCATGCGAAAGGCAGGCCAAGTTAAGCACGGCACATCCAAAACCTTGCTCCCTCTTCTTCTTTCTGCAAGGGTTAGGGTTAGGGGCTCGGGTTAGTGTTAGGGGTTAGGGTTAGGGGTAGGGTTAGGGTTAGGGTTTTGACTAGGGTTAGGATTGAGAAAACGACAAAGCCAGGGGACCCAGGCACACTAAGCATGCAAAAGGCAGGCCAAGTTGAGCGTAGCACATCCAAATCCCCTCTCCCTCTTCGTCATTCTGCTCGGAATTCACCACAGCCCAATGCCCGATTTCTGCCTCAGTCTAGGGTTAGGCTTAGGGCTAGGGTTAGGGTTATGCCTAGGGTTAGGGTTCAGAAAACCACAAAGCCAGGAGCTCCAGGGATACTCCCCATGCAAAAGGCAGGCCAAGTTGAGCGTAGCACATCCAAATCCTTGCTCCCTCTTCGTCATTCTGCTCGGAACTCACCACAGCCCAATGCCCGATTTCTGCCTCAGTCTAGGGTTAGGCTTAGGGCTAGGGTTAGGGTTATGCCTAGGGTTAGGGTTCAGAAAACCACAAAGCCAGGAGCTCCAGGGATACTCCCCATGCAAAAGGCAGGCCAAGTTGAGCGTAGCACATCCAAATCCCCTCTCCCTCTTTGTCATTCTGCTCGGAACTCACCACAGCCCAATGCCCGATTTCTGCCTCAGTCTAGGGTTCGGCTTAGGGCTAGGGTTAGGGTTATGCCTAGGGTTAGGGTTCACAAAACCACAAAGCCAGGAGCTCCAGAGATACTCCCCATGCAAAAGGCAGGCCAAGTTGAGCGTAGCACATCCAAACCCTTGCTCCCTCTTCGTCATTCTGCTCGGAACTCACCACAGCCCAATGCCCGATTTCTGCCTCAGTCTAGGGTTAGGTTTAGGGCTAGGGTTAGGGTTATGCCTAGGGTTAGGGTTCAGAAAACCACAAAGCCAGGAGCTCCAGGGATACTCACCATGCAAAAGGCAGGCCAAGTTGAGTGTAGCACATCCAAATCCTTGCTCCCTCTTCGTCATTCTGCTCGGAACTCACCACAGCCCAATGCCCGATTTCTGCCTCAGTCTAGGGTTCGGCTTAGGGCTAGGGTTAGGGTTATGCCTAGGGTTAGGGTTCACAAAACCACAAAGCCAGGAGCTCCAGAGATACTCCCCATGCAAAAGGCAGGCCAAGTTGAGCGTAGCACATCCAAATCCTTGCTCCCTCTTTGTCATTCTGCTCGGAACTCACCACAGCCCAATGCCCGATTACTGCCTCAGTCTAGGGTTAAGCTTAGGGCTAGGGTTAGGGTTATGCCTAGGGTTAGGGTTCACAAAACCACAAAGCCAGGAGCTCCAGGGACACTGATCATGCGAAAGGCAGGCCAAGTTAAGCACGGCACATCCAAAACCTTGCTCCCTCTTCTTCTTTCTGCAAGGGTTAGGGTTAGGGGCTCGGGTTAGTGTTAGGGGTTAGGGTTAGGGGTAGGGTTAGGGTTAGGGTTTTGACTAGGGTTAGGATTGAGAAAACGACAAAGCCAGGGGACCCAGGCACACTAAGCATGCAAAAGGCAGGCCAAGTTGAGCGTAGCACATCCAAATCCCCTCTCCCTCTTCGTCATTCTGCTCGGAACTCACCACAGCCCAATGCCCGATTTCTGCCTCAGTCTAGGGTTAGGCTTAGGGCTAGGGTTAGGGTTATGCCTAGGGTTAGGGTTCAGAAAACCACAAAGCCAGGAGCTCCAGGGATACTCCCCATGCAAAAGGCAGGCCAAGTTGAGCGTAGCACATCCAAATCCCCTCTCCCTCTTTGTCATTCTGCTCGGAACTCACCACAGCCCAATGCCCGATTTCTGCCTCAGTCTAGGGTTCGGCTTAGGGCTAGGGTTAGGGTTATGCCTAGGGTTAGGGTTCACAAAACCACAAAGCCAGGAGCTCCAGAGATACTCCCCATGCAAAAGGCAGGCCAAGTTGAGCGTAGCACATCCAAATCCTTGCTCCCTCTTCGTCATTCTGCTCGGAACTCACCACAGCCCAATGCCCGATTACTGCCTCAGTCTAGGGTTAAGCTTAGGGCTAGGGTTAGGGTTATGCCTAGGGTTAGGGTTCACAAAACCACAAAGCCAGGAGCTCCAGGGATACTCACCATGCAAAAGGCAGGCCAAGTTGAGCGTAGCACATCCAAATCCTTGCTCCCTCTACGTCATTCTGCTCGGAACTCACCACAGCCCAATGCCCGATTACTGCCTCAGTCTAGGGTTAGGCTTAGGGCTAGGGTTAGGGTTATGCCTAGGGTTAGGGTTCACAAAACCACAAAGCCAGGAGCTCCAGGGATACTCACCATGCAAAAGGCAGGCCAAGTTGAGCGTAGCACATCCAAATCCCCTCTCCCTCTTCGTCATTCTGCTCGGAACTCACCACAGCCCAATGCCCGATTTCTGCCTCAGTCTAGGGTTAGGCTTAGGGCTAGGGTTAGGGTTATGCCTAGGGTTAGGGTTCACAAAACCACAAAGCCAGGAGCTCCAGGGATACTCACCATGCAAAAGGCAGGCCAAGTTGAGCGTAGCACATCCAAATCCTTGCTCCCTCTTTGTCATTCTGCTCGGAACTCACCACAGCCCCATGCCCGATTTCTGCCTCAGTCTAGGGTTAGGCTTAGGGCTAGGGTTAGGGTTATGCCTAGGGTTAGGGTTCAGAAAACCACAAAGCCAGGAGCTCCAGGGATACTCCCCATGCAAAAGGCAGGCCAAGTTGAGCGCAGCCAATCCAAATCCTTGCTCCCTCTTCGTCATTCTGCTCGGAACTCCCCACAGCCCAATGCCCGATTTCTGCCTCAGTCTAGGGTTAGGCTTAGGGCTAGGGTTAGGGTTATGCCTAGGGTTAGGGTTCACAAAACCACAAAGCCAGGAGCTCCAGGGACACTGATCATGCGAAAGGCAGGCCAAGTTAAGCACGGCACATCCAAAACCTTGCTCCCTCTTCTTCTTTCTGCAAGGGTTAGGGTTAGGGGCTCGGGTTAGGGTTAGGGGTTAGGGTTAGGGGTAGGGTTAGGGTTAGGGTTTTGACTAGGGTTAGGGTTCACAAAACCACAAAGCCAGGGGACCCAGGCACACTAAGCATGCAAAAGGCAGGCCAAGTTGAGCGTAGCACATCCAAATCCCCTCTCCCTCTTCGTCATTCTGCTCGGAACTCACCACAGCCCAATGCCCGATTTCTGCCTCAGTCTAGGGTTAGGCTTAAGGCTAGGGTTAGGGTTATGCCTAGGGTTAGGGTTATGCCTAGGGTTAGGGTTCAGAAAACCACAAAGCCAGGAGCTCCAGGGATACTCACCATGCAAAAGGCAGGCCAAGTTGAGCGTAGCACATCCAAATCCCCTCTCCCTCTTCGTCATTCTGCTCGGAACTCCCCACAGCCCCATGCCCGATTTCTGCCTCAGTCTAGGGTTCGGCTTGGGGCTAGGGTTAGGGTTATGCCTAGGGTTAGGGTTCAGAAAACCACAAAGCCAGGAGCTCCAGGGATACTCCCCATGCAAAAGGCAGGCCAAGTTGAGCGTAGCACATCCAAATCCCCTCTCCCTCTTTGTCATTCTGCTCGGAACTCCCCACAGCCCAATGCCCGATTTCTGCCTCAGTCTAGGGTTCGGCTTAGGGCTAGGGTTAGGGTTATGCCTAGGGTTAGGGTTCACAAAACCACAAAGCCAGGAGCTCCAGGGATACTCACCATGCAAAAGGCAGGCCAAGTTGAGCGCAGCCAATCCAAATCCTTGCTCCCTCTTCGTCATTCTGCTCGGAACTCCCCACAGCCCAATGCCCGATTTCTGCCTCAGTCTAGGGTTAGGCTTAGGGCTAGGGTTAGGGTTATGCCTAGGGTTAGGGTTCAGAAAACCACAAAGCCAGGAGCTCCAGGGATACTCACCATGCAAAAGGCAGGCCAAGTTGAGCGTAGCACATCCAAATCCTTGCTCCCTCTTTGTCATTCTGCTCAGAACTTCCCACAGCCCAATGCCAGATTACTGGCTCAGTCTAGGGTTAGGCTTAGGGCTAGGGTTAGGGTTATGCCTAGGGTTAGGGTTCACAAAACCACAAAGCCAGGAGCTCCAGGGACACTGATCATGCGAAAGGCAGGCCAAGTTAAGCACGGCACATCCAAAACCTTGCTCCCTCTTCTTCTTTCTGCAAGGGTTAGGGTTAGGGGCTCGGGTTAGTGTTAGGGTTAGGGTTAGGGGTAGGGTTAGGGTTAGGGTTATGCCTAGGGTTAGGATTGAGAAAACGACAAAGCCAGGGGACCCAGGCACACTAAGCATGCAAAAGGCAGGCCAAGTTGAGCGTAGCACATCCAAATCCCCTCTCCCTCTTCGTCATTCTGCTCGGAATTCACCACAGCCCAATGCCCGATTTCTGCCTCAGTCTAGGGTTAGGCTTAGGGCTAGGGTTAGGGTTATGCCTAGGGTTAGGGTTCAGAAAACCACAAAGCCAGGAGCTCCAGGGATACTCCCCATGCAAAAGGCAGGCCAAGTTGAGTGTAGCACATCCAAATCCTTGCTCCCTCTTCTTCATTCTGCTCGGAACTCACCACGGCCCAATGCCCGATATCTGCCTCAGTCTAGGGTTAGGCTTAGGGCTAGGGTTAGGGTTATGCCTAGGGTTAGGGTTCACAAAACCACAAAGCCAGGAGCTCCAGGGATACTCACCATGCAAAAGGCAGGCCAAGTTGAGTGTAGCACATCCAAATCCCCTCTCCCTCTTCGTCATTCTGCTCGGAACTCACCACAGCCCAATGCCCGATTTCTGCCTCAGTCTAGGGTTAGGCTTAGGGCTAGGGTTAGGGTTATGCCTAGGGTTAGGGTTCACAAAACCACAAAGCCAGGAGCTCCAGGGATACTCACCATGCAAAAGGCAGGCCAAGTTGAGCGTAGCACATCCAAATCATTGCTCCCTCTTTGTCATTCTGCTCGGAACTCACCACAGCCCCATGCCCGATTTCTGCCTCAGTCTAGGGTTAGGCTTAGGGCTAGGGTTAGGGTTATGCCTAGGGTTAGGGTTCAGAAAACCACAAAGCCAGGAGCTCCAGGGATACTCCCCATGCAAAAGGCAGGCCAAGTTGAGCGTAGCACATCCAAATCCCCTCTCCCTCTTCGTCATTCTGCTCGGAACTCACCACAGCCCAATGCCCGATTACTGGCTCAGTCTAGGGTTAGGCTTAGGGCTAGGGTTAGGGTTATGCCTAGGGTTAGGGTTCAGAAAACCACAAAGCCAGGAGCTCCAGGGATACTCCCCATGCAAAAGGCAGGCCAAGTTGAGCGTAGCACATACAAATCCCCTCTCCCTCTTTGTCATTCTGCTCGGAACTCACCACAGCCCAATGCCCGATTTCTGCCTCAGTCTAGGGTTAGGCTTAGGGCTAGGGTTAGGGTTATGCTTAGGGTTAGGGTTCACAAAACCACAAAGCCAGGAGCTCCAGGGGTACTCACCATGCAAAAGGCAGGCCAAGTTGAGCGTAGCACATCCAAATCCCCTCTCCCTCTTCGTCATTCTGCTCGGAACTCCCCACAGCCCAATGCCCGATTTCTGCCTCAGTCTAGGGTTCGGCTTAGGGCTAGGGTTAGGGTTATGCCTAGGGTTAGGGTTCACAAAACCACAAAGCCAGGAGCTCCAGGGATACTCCCCATGCAAAAGGCAGGCCAAGTTGAGCGTAGCACATCCAAATCCCCTCTCCCTCTTCATCATTCTGCTCGGAACTCACCACAGCCCCATGCCCGATTTCTGCCTCAGTCTAGGGTTAGGTTTAGGGCTAGGGTTAGGGTTATGCCTAGGGTTAGGGTTCAGAAAACCACAAAGCCAGGAGCTCCAGGGATACTCCCCATGCAAAAGGCAGGCCAAGTTGAGCGTAGCACATCCAAATCCTTGCTCCCTCTTCGTCATTCTGCTCGGAACTCCCCACAGCCCAATGCCCGATTTCTGCCTCAGTCTAGGGTTAGGCTTAGGGCTAGGGTTAGGGTTATGCCTAGGGTTAGGGTTCACAAAACCACAAAGCCAGGAGCTCCAGGGACACTGATCATGCGAAAGGCAGGCCAAGTTAAGCACGGCACATCCAAAACCTTGCTCCCTCTTCTTCTTTCTGCAAGGGTTAGGGTTAGGGGCTCGGGTTAGTGTTAGGGGTTAGGGTTAGGGGTAGGGTTAGGGTTAGGGTTTTGACTAGGGTTAGGATTGAGAAAACGACAAAGCCAGGGGACCCAGGCACACTAAGCATGCAAAAGGCAGGCCAAGTTGAGCGTAGCACATCCAAATCCCCTCTCCCTCTTCGTCATTCTGCTCGGAATTCACCACAGCCCAATGCCCGATTTCTGCCTCAGTCTAGGGTTAGGCTTAGGGCTAGGGTTAGGGTTATGCCTAGGGTTAGGGTTCACAAAACCACAAAGCCAGGAGCTCCAGGGATACTCCCCATGCAAAAGGCAGGCCAAGTTGAGCGTAGCACATCCAAATCCTTGCTCCCTCTTCGTCATTCTGCTCGGAACTCACCACAGCCCAATGCCCGATTTCTGCCTCAGTCTAGGGTTAGGCTTAGGGCTAGGGTTAGGGTTATGCCTAGGGTTAGGGTTCAGAAAACCACAAAGCCAGGAGCTCCAGGGATACTCCCCATGCAAAAGGCAGGCCAAGTTGAGCGTAGCACATCCAAATCCCCTCTCCCTCTTTGTCATTCTGCTCGGAACTCACCACAGCCCAATGCCCGATTTCTGCCTCAGTCTAGGGTTCGGCTTAGGGCTAGGGTTAGGGTTATGCCTAGGGTTAGGGTTCACAAAACCACAAAGCCAGGAGCTCCAGAGATACTCCCCATGCAAAAGGCAGGCCAAGTTGAGCGTAGCACATCCAAACCCTTGCTCCCTCTTCGTCATTCTGCTCGGAACTCACCACAGCCCAATGCCCGATTTCTGCCTCAGTCTAGGGTTAGGTTTAGGGCTAGGGTTAGGGTTATGCCTAGGGTTAGGGTTCAGAAAACCACAAAGCCAGGAGCTCCAGGGATACTCACCATGCAAAAGGCAGGCCAAGTTGAGTGTAGCACATCCAAATCCTTGCTCCCTCTTCGTCATTCTGCTCGGAACTCACCACAGCCCAATGCCCGATTTCTGCCTCAGTCTAGGGTTCGGCTTAGGGCTAGGGTTAGGGTTATGCCTAGGGTTAGGGTTCACAAAACCACAAAGCCAGGAGCTCCAGAGATACTCCCCATGCAAAAGGCAGGCCAAGTTGAGCGTAGCACATCCAAATCCTTGCTCCCTCTTCGTCATTCTGCTCGGAACTCACCACAGCCCAATGCCCGATTACTGCCTCAGTCTAGGGTTAAGCTTAGGGCTAGGGTTAGGGTTATGCCTAGGGTTAGGGTTCACAAAACCACAAAGCCAGGAGCTCCAGGGATACTCACCATGCAAAAGGCAGGCCAAGTTGAGCGTAGCACATCCAAATCCTTGCTCCCTCTACGTCATTCTGCTCGGAACTCACCACAGCCCAATGCCCGATTACTGCCTCAGTCTAGGGTTAGGCTTAGGGCTAGGGTTAGGGTTATGCCTAGGGTTAGGGTTCACAAAACCACAAAGCCAGGAGCTCCAGGGATACTCACCATGCAAAAGGCAGGCCAAGTTGAGCGTAGCACATCCAAATCCCCTCTCCCTCTTCGTCATTCTGCTCGGAACTCACCACAGCCCAATGCCCGATTTCTGCCTCAGTCTAGGGTTAGGCTTAGGGCTAGGGTTAGGGTTATGCCTAGGGTTAGGGTTCACAAAACCACAAAGCCAGGAGCTCCAGGGATACTCCCCATGCAAAAGGCAGGCCAAGTTGAGCGTAGCACATCCAAATCCTTGCTCCCTCTTTGTCATTCTGCTCGGAACTCACCACAGCCCCATGCCCGATTTCTGCCTCAGTCTAGGGTTAGGCTTAGGGCTAGGGTTAGGGTTATGCCTAGGGTTAGGGTTCAGAAAACCACAAAGCCAGGAGCTCCAGGGATACTCCCCATGCAAAAGGCAGGCCAAGTTGAGCGCAGCCAATCCAAATCCTTGCTCCCTCTTCGTCATTCTGCTCGGAACTCCCCACAGCCCAATGCCCGATTTCTGCCTCAGTCTAGGGTTAGGCTTAGGGCTAGGGTTAGGGTTATGCCTAGGGTTAGGGTTCACAAAACCACAAAGCCAGGAGCTCCAGGGACACTGATCATGCGAAAGGCAGGCCAAGTTAAGCACGGCACATCCAAAACCTTGCTCCCTCTTCTTCTTTCTGCAAGGGTTAGGGTTAGGGGCTCGGGTTAGGGTTAGGGGTTAGGGTTAGGGGTAGGGTTAGGGTTAGGGTTTTGACTAGGGTTAGGGTTCACAAAACCACAAAGCCAGGGGACCCAGGCACACTAAGCATGCAAAAGGCAGGCCAAGTTGAGCGTAGCACATCCAAATCCCCTCTCCCTCTTCGTCATTCTGCTCGGAACTCACCACAGCCCAATGCCCGATTTCTGCCTCAGTCTAGGGTTAGGCTTAAGGCTAGGGTTAGGGTTATGCCTAGGGTTAGGGTTATGCCTAGGGTTAGGGTTCAGAAAACCACAAAGCCAGGATCTCCAGGGATACTCACCATGCAAAAGGCAGGCCAAGTTGAGCGTAGCACATCCAAATCCCCTCTCCCTCTTCGTCATTCTGCTCGGAACTCCCCACAGCCCCATGCCCGATTTCTGCCTCAGTCTAGGGTTAGGCTTGGGGCTAGGGTTAGGGTTATGCCTAGGGTTAGGGTTCAGAAAACCACAAAGCCAGGAGCTCCAGGGATACTCCCCATGCAAAAGGCAGGCCAAGTTGAGCGTAGCACATCCAAATCCCCTCTCCCTCTTTGTCATTCTGCTCGGAACTCACCACAGCCCAATGCCCGATTTCTGCCTCAGTCTAGGGTTCGGCTTAGGGCTAGGGTTAGGGTTATGCCTAGGGTTAGGGTTCACAAAACCACAAAGCCAGGAGCTCCAGGGATACTCACCATGCAAAAGGCAGGCCAAGTTGAGCGTAGCACATCCAAATCCCCTCTCCCTCTTCGTCATTCTGCTCGGAACTTCCCACAGCCCAATGCCAGATTACTGGCTCAGTCTAGGGTTAGGCTTAGGGCTAGGGTTAGGGTTATGCCTAGGGTTAGGGTTCACAAAACCACAAAGCCAGGAGCTCCAGGGATACTCACCATGCAAAAGGCAGGCCAAGTTGAGCGCAGCCAATCCAAATCCTTGCTCCCTCTTCGTCATTCTGCTCGGAACTCCCCACAGCCCAATGCCCGATTTCTGCCTCAGTCTAGGGTTAGGCTTAGGGCTAGGGTTAGGGTTATGCCTAGGGTTAGGGTTCAGAAAACCACAAAGCCAGGAGCTCCAGGGATACTCCCCATGCAAAAGGCAGGCCAAGTTGAGCGTAGCACATACAAATCCCCTCTCCCTCTTTGTCATTCTGCTCGGAACTCACCACAGCCCAATGCCCGATTTCTGCCTCAGTCTAGGGTTAGGCTTAGGGCTAGGGTTAGGGTTATGCTTAGGGTTAGGGTTCACAAAACCACAAAGCCAGGAGCTCCAGGGGTACTCACCATGCAAAAGGCAGGCCAAGTTGAGCGTAGCACATCCAAATCCCCTCTCCCTCTTCGTCATTCTGCTCGGAACTCCCCACAGCCCAATGCCCGATTTCTGCCTCAGTCTAGGGTTCGGCTTAGGGCTAGGGTTAGGGTTATGCCTAGGGTTAGGGTTCACAAAACCACAAAGCCAGGAGCTCCAGGGATACTCCCCATGCAAAAGGCAGGCCAAGTTGAGCGTAGCACATCCAAATCCCCTCTCCCTCTTCATCATTCTGCTCGGAACTCACCACAGCCCCATGCCCGATTTCTGCCTCAGTCTAGGGTTAGGTTTAGGGCTAGGGTTAGGGTTATGCCTAGGGTTAGGGTTCAGAAAACCACAAAGCCAGGAGCTCCAGGGATACTCCCCATGCAAAAGGCAGGCCAAGTTGAGCGTAGCACATCCAAATCCTTGCTCCCTCTTCGTCATTCTGCTCGGAACTCCCCACAGCCCAATGCCCGATTTCTGCCTCAGTCTAGGGTTAGGCTTAGGGCTAGGGTTAGGGTTATGCCTAGGGTTAGGGTTCACAAAACCACAAAGCCAGGAGCTCCAGGGACACTGATCATGCGAAAGGCAGGCCAAGTTAAGCACGGCACATCCAAAACCTTGCTCCCTCTTCTTCTTTCTGCAAGGGTTAGGGTTAGGGGCTCGGGTTAGTGTTAGGGGTTAGGGTTAGGGGTAGGGTTAGGGTTAGGGTTTTGACTAGGGTTAGGATTGAGAAAACGACAAAGCCAGGGGACCCAGGCACACTAAGCATGCAAAAGGCAGGCCAAGTTGAGCGTAGCACATCCAAATCCCCTCTCCCTCTTCGTCATTCTGCTCGGAACTCACCACAGCCCAATGCCCGATTTCTGCCTCAGTCTAGGGTTAGGCTTAGGGCTAGGGTTAGGGTTATGCCTAGGGTTAGGGTTCAGAAAACCACAAAGCCAGGAGCTCCAGGGATACTCACCATGCAAAAGGCAGGCCAAGTTGAGTGTAGCACATCCAAATCCTTGCTCCCTCTTCTTCATTCTGCTCGGAACTCACCACAGCCCAATGCCCGATATCTGCCTCAGTCTAGGGTTAGGCTTAGGGCTAGGGTTAGGGTTATGCCTAGGGTTAGGGTTCACAAAACCACAAAGCCAGGAGCTCCAGGGATACTCACCATGCAAAAGGCAGGCCAAGTTGAGCGTAGCACATCCAAATCATTGCTCCCTCTTTGTCATTCTGCTCGGAACTCACCACAGCCCCATGCCCGATTTCTGCCTCAGTCTAGGGTTAGGCTTAGGGCTAGGGTTAGGGTTATGCCTAGGGTTAGGGTTCAGAAAACCACAAAGCCAGGAGCTCCAGGGATACTCCCCATGCAAAAGGCAGGCCAAGTTGAGCGCAGCACATCCAAATCCTTGCTCCCTCTTCGTCATTCTGCTCGGAACTCCCCACAGCCCAATGCCCGATTTCTGCCTCAGTCTAGGGTTAGGCTTAGGGCTAGGGTTAGGGTTATGCCTAGGGTTAGGGTTCAGAAAACCACAAAGCCAGGAGCTCCAGGGATACTCACCATGCAAAAGGCAGGCCAAGTTGAGCGTAGCACATCCAAATCCCCTCTCCCTCTTCGTCATTCTGCTCGGAACTTCCCACAGCCCAATGCCAGATTACTGGCTCACTCTAGGGTTAGGCTTAGGGCTAGGGTTAGGGTTATGCCTAGGGTTAGGGTTCACAAAACCACAAAGCCAGGAGCTCCAGGGATACCATGCAAAAGGCAGGCCAAGTTGAGCGTAGCACATCCAAATCCTTGCTCCCTCTTCTTCATTCTGCTCGGAACTCCCCACAGCCCAATGCCCGATTACTGCCTCAGTCTAGGGTTAGGCTTAGGGCTAGGGTTAGGGTTATGCCTAGGGTTAGGGTTCAGAAAACCACAAAGCCAGGAGCTCCAGGGATACTCCCCATGCAAAAGGCAGGCCAAGTTGAGCGCAGCCAATCCAAATCCTTGCTCCCTCTTCGTCATTCTGCTCGGAACTCCCCACAGCCCAATGCCCGATTTCTGCCTCAGTCTAGGGTTAGGCTTAGGGCTAGGGTTAGGGTTATGCCTAGGGTTAGGGTTCAGAAAACCACAAAGCCAGGAGCTCCAGGGATACTCACCATGCAAAAGGCAGGCCAAGTTGAGCGTAGCACATCCAAATCCCCTCTCCCTCTTTGTCATTCTGCTCGGAACTCACCACAGCCCAATGCCCGATTTCTGCCTCAGTCTACGGTTAAGCTTAGGGCTAGGGTTAGGGTTATGCCTAGGGTTAGGGTTCAGAAAACCACAAAGCCAGGAGCTCCAGGGATACTCCCCATGCAAAAGGCAGGCCAAGTTGAGCGTAGCACATCCAAATCCCCTCTCCCTCTTTGTCATTCTGCTCGGAACTCACCACAGCCCAATGCCCGATTTCTGCCTCAGTCTAGGGTTAGGCTTAGGGCTAGGATTAGGGTTATGCTTAGGGTTAGGGTTCAGAAAACCACAAAGCCAGGAGCTCCAGGGGTACTCACCATGCAAAAGGCAGGCCAAGTTGAGCGTAGCACATCCAAATCCCCTCTCCCTCTTCGTCATTCTGCTCGGAACTCCCCACAGCCCAATGCCCGATTTCTGCCTCAGTCTAGGGTTCAGCTTAGGGCTAGGGTTAGGGTTATGCCTAGGGTTAGGGTTCACAAAACCACAAAGCCAGGAGCTCCAGGGATACTCCCCATGCAAAAGGCAGGCCAAGTTGAGCGTAGCACATCCAAATCCCCTCTCCCTCTTCATCATTCTGCTCGGAACTCACCACAGCCCCATGCCCGATTTCTGCCTCAGTCTAGGGTTAGGTTTAGGGCTAGGGTTAGGGTTATGCCTAGGGTTAGGGTTCAGAAAACCACAAAGCCAGGAGCTCCAGGGATACTCCCCATGCAAAAGGCAGGCCAAGTTGAGCGTAGCACATCCAAATCCTTGCTCCCTCTTCGTCATTCTGCTCGGAACTCCCCACAGCCCAATGCCCGATTTCTGCCTCAGTCTAGGGTTAGGCTTAGGGCTAGGGTTAGGGTTATGCCTAGGGTTAGGGTTCACAAAACCACAAAGCCAGGAGCTCCAGGGACACTGATCATGCGAAAGGCAGGCCAAGTTAAGCACGGCACATCCAAAACCTTGCTCCCTCTTCTTCTTTCTGCAAGGGTTAGGGTTAGGGGCTCGGGTTAGTGTTAGGGGTTAGGGTTAGGGGTAGGGTTAGGGTTAGGGTTTTGACTAGGGTTAGGATTGAGAAAACGACAAAGCCAGGGGACCCAGGCACACTAAGCATGCAAAAGGCAGGCCAAGTTGAGCGTAGCACATCCAAATCCCCTCTCCCTCTTCGTCATTCTGCTCGGAATTCACCACAGCCCAATGCCCGATTTCTGCCTCAGTCTAGGGTTAGGCTTAGGGCTAGGGTTAGGGTTATGCCTAGGGTTAGGGTTCAGAAAACCACAAAGCCAGGAGCTCCAGGGATACTCCCCATGCAAAAGGCAGGCCAAGTTGAGCGTAGCACATCCAAATCCCCTCTCCCTCTTTGTCATTCTGCTCGGAACTCCCCACAGCCCAATGCCCGATTTCTGCCTCAGTCTAGGGTTCGGCTTAGGGCTAGGGTTAGGGTTATGCCTAGGGTTAGGGTTCACAAAACCACAAAGCCAGGAGCTCCAGGGATACTCACCATGCAAAAGGCAGGCCAAGTTGAGCGCAGCCAATCCAAATCCTTGCTCCCTCTTCGTCATTCTGCTCGGAACTCCCCACAGCCCAATGCCCGATTTCTGCCTCAGTCTAGGGTTAGGCTTAGGGCTAGGGTTAGGGTTATGCCTAGGGTTAGGGTTCAGAAAACCACAAAGCCAGGAGCTCCAGGGATACTCCCCATGCAAAAGGCAGGCCAAGTTGAGCGTAGCACATCCAAATCCTTGCTCCCTCTTTGTCATTCTGCTCAGAACTTCCCACAGCCCAATGCCAGATTACTGGCTCAGTCTAGGGTTAGGCTTAGGGCTAGGGTTAGGGTTATGCCTAGGGTTAGGGTTCACAAAACCACAAAGCCAGGAGCTCCAGGGACACTGATCATGCGAAAGGCAGGCCAAGTTAAGCACGGCACATCCAAAACCTTGCTCCCTCTTCTTCTTTCTGCAAGGGTTAGGGTTAGGGGCTCGGGTTAGTGTTAGGGTTAGGGTTAGGGGTAGGGTTAGGGTTAGGGTTATGCCTAGGGTTAGGATTGAGAAAACGACAAAGCCAGGGGACCCAGGCACACTAAGCATGCAAAAGGCAGGCCAAGTTGAGCGTAGCACATCCAAATCCCCTCTCCCTCTTCGTCATTCTGCTCGGAATTCACCACAGCCCAATGCCCGATTTCTGCCTCAGTCTAGGGTTAGGCTTAGGGCTAGGGTTAGGGTTATGCCTAGGGTTAGGGTTCACAAAACCACAAAGCCAGGAGCTCCAGGGATACTCACCATGCAAAAGGCAGGCCAAGTTGAGTGTAGCACATCCAAATCCTTGCTCCCTCTTCTTCATTCTGCTCGGAACTCACCACGGCCCAATGCCCGATATCTGCCTCAGTCTAGGGTTAGGCTTAGGGCTAGGGTTAGGGTTATGCCTAGGGTTAGGGTTCACAAAACCACAAAGCCAGGAGCTCCAGGGATACTCACCATGCAAAAGGCAGGCCAAGTTGAGTGTAGCACATCCAAATCCCCTCTCCCTCTTCGTCATTCTGCTCGGAACTCACCACAGCCCAATGCCCGATTTCTGCCTCAGTCTAGGGTTAGGCTTAGGGCTAGGGTTAGGGTTATGCCTAGGGTTAGGGTTCACAAAACCACAAAGCCAGGAGCTCCAGGGATACTCACCATGCAAAAGGCAGGCCAAGTTGAGCGTAGCACATCCAAATCATTGCTCCCTCTTTGTCATTCTGCTCGGAACTCACCACAGCCCCATGCCCGATTTCTGCCTCAGTCTAGGGTTAGGCTTAGGGCTAGGGTTAGGGTTATGCCTAGGGTTAGGGTTCAGAAAACCACAAAGCCAGGAGCTCCAGGGATACTCCCCATGCAAAAGGCAGGCCAAGTTGAGCGTAGCACATCCAAATCCCCTCTCCCTCTTCGTCATTCTGCTCGGAACTCACCACAGCCCAATGCCCGATTACTGGCTCAGTCTAGGGTTAGGCTTAGGGCTAGGGTTAGGGTTATGCCTAGGGTTAGGGTTCAGAAAACCACAAAGCCAGGAGCTCCAGGGATACTCCCCATGCAAAAGGCAGGCCAAGTTGAGCGTAGCACATACAAATCCCCTCTCCCTCTTTGTCATTCTGCTCGGAACTCACCACAGCCCAATGCCCGATTTCTGCCTCAGTCTAGGGTTAGGCTTAGGGCTAGGGTTAGGGTTATGCTTAGGGTTAGGGTTCACAAAACCACAAAGCCAGGAGCTCCAGGGGTACTCACCATGCAAAAGGCAGGCCAAGTTGAGCGTAGCACATCCAAATCCCCTCTCCCTCTTCGTCATTCTGCTCGGAACTCCCCACAGCCCAATGCCCGATTTCTGCCTCAGTCTAGGGTTCGGCTTAGGGCTAGGGTTAGGGTTATGCCTAGGGTTAGGGTTCACAAAACCACAAAGCCAGGAGCTCCAGGGATACTCCCCATGCAAAAGGCAGGCCAAGTTGAGCGTAGCACATCCAAATCCCCTCTCCCTCTTCATCATTCTGCTCGGAACTCACCACAGCCCCATGCCCGATTTCTGCCTCAGTCTAGGGTTAGGTTTAGGGCTAGGGTTAGGGTTATGCCTAGGGTTAGGGTTCAGAAAACCACAAAGCCAGGAGCTCCAGGGATACTCCCCATGCAAAAGGCAGGCCAAGTTGAGCGTAGCACATCCAAATCCTTGCTCCCTCTTCGTCATTCTGCTCGGAACTCCCCACAGCCCAATGCCCGATTTCTGCCTCAGTCTAGGGTTAGGCTTAGGGCTAGGGTTAGGGTTATGCCTAGGGTTAGGGTTCACAAAACCACAAAGCCAGGAGCTCCAGGGACACTGATCATGCGAAAGGCAGGCCAAGTTAAGCACGGCACATCCAAAACCTTGCTCCCTCTTCTTCTTTCTGCAAGGGTTAGGGTTAGGGGCTCGGGTTAGTGTTAGGGGTTAGGGTTAGGGGTAGGGTTAGGGTTAGGGTTTTGACTAGGGTTAGGATTGAGAAAACGACAAAGCCAGGGGACCCAGGCACACTAAGCATGCAAAAGGCAGGCCAAGTTGAGCGTAGCACATCCAAATCCCCTCTCCCTCTTCGTCATTCTGCTCGGAATTCACCACAGCCCAATGCCCGATTTCTGCCTCAGTCTAGGGTTAGGCTTAGGGCTAGGGTTAGGGTTATGCCTAGGGTTAGGGTTCAGAAAACCACAAAGCCAGGAGCTCCAGGGATACTCCCCATGCAAAAGGCAGGCCAAGTTGAGCGTAGCACATCCAAATCCTTGCTCCCTCTTCGTCATTCTGCTCGGAACTCACCACAGCCCAATGCCCGATTTCTGCCTCAGTCTAGGGTTAGGCTTAGGGCTAGGGTTAGGGTTATGCCTAGGGTTAGGGTTCAGAAAACCACAAAGCCAGGAGCTCCAGGGATACTCCCCATGCAAAAGGCAGGCCAAGTTGAGCGTAGCACATCCAAATCCCCTCTCCCTCTTTGTCATTCTGCTCGGAACTCACCACAGCCCAATGCCCGATTTCTGCCTCAGTCTAGGGTTCGGCTTAGGGCTAGGGTTAGGGTTATGCCTAGGGTTAGGGTTCACAAAACCACAAAGCCAGGAGCTCCAGAGATACTCCCCATGCAAAAGGCAGGCCAAGTTGAGCGTAGCACATCCAAACCCTTGCTCCCTCTTCGTCATTCTGCTCGGAACTCACCACAGCCCAATGCCCGATTTCTGCCTCAGTCTAGGGTTAGGTTTAGGGCTAGGGTTAGGGTTATGCCTAGGGTTAGGGTTCAGAAAACCACAAAGCCAGGAGCTCCAGGGATACTCACCATGCAAAAGGCAGGCCAAGTTGAGTGTAGCACATCCAAATCCTTGCTCCCTCTTCGTCATTCTGCTCGGAACTCACCACAGCCCAATGCCCGATTTCTGCCTCAGTCTAGGGTTCGGCTTAGGGCTAGGGTTAGGGTTATGCCTAGGGTTAGGGTTCACAAAACCACAAAGCCAGGAGCTCCAGAGATACTCCCCATGCAAAAGGCAGGCCAAGTTGAGCGTAGCACATCCAAATCCTTGCTCCCTCTTCGTCATTCTGCTCGGAACTCACCACAGCCCAATGCCCGATTACTGCCTCAGTCTAGGGTTAAGCTTAGGGCTAGGGTTAGGGTTATGCCTAGGGTTAGGGTTCACAAAACCACAAAGCCAGGAGCTCCAGGGATACTCACCATGCAAAAGGCAGGCCAAGTTGAGCGTAGCACATCCAAATCCTTGCTCCCTCTACGTCATTCTGCTCGGAACTCACCACAGCCCAATGCCCGATTACTGCCTCAGTCTAGGGTTAGGCTTAGGGCTAGGGTTAGGGTTATGCCTAGGGTTAGGGTTCACAAAACCACAAAGCCAGGAGCTCCAGGGATACTCACCATGCAAAAGGCAGGCCAAGTTGAGCGTAGCACATCCAAATCCCCTCTCCCTCTTCGTCATTCTGCTCGGAACTCACCACAGCCCAATGCCCGATTTCTGCCTCAGTCTAGGGTTAGGCTTAGGGCTAGGGTTAGGGTTATGCCTAGGGTTAGGGTTCACAAAACCACAAAGCCAGGAGCTCCAGGGATACTCACCATGCAAAAGGCAGGCCAAGTTGAGCGTAGCACATCCAAATCCTTGCTCCCTCTTTGTCATTCTGCTCGGAACTCACCACAGCCCCATGCCCGATTTCTGCCTCAGTCTAGGGTTAGGCTTAGGGCTAGGGTTAGGGTTATGCCTAGGGTTAGGGTTCAGAAAACCACAAAGCCAGGAGCTCCAGGGATACTCCCCATGCAAAAGGCAGGCCAAGTTGAGCGCAGCCAATCCAAATCCTTGCTCCCTCTTCGTCATTCTGCTCGGAACTCCCCACAGCCCAATGCCCGATTTCTGCCTCAGTCTAGGGTTAGGCTTAGGGCTAGGGTTAGGGTTATGCCTAGGGTTAGGGTTCACAAAACCACAAAGCCAGGAGCTCCAGGGACACTGATCATGCGAAAGGCAGGCCAAGTTAAGCACGGCACATCCAAAACCTTGCTCCCTCTTCTTCTTTCTGCAAGGGTTAGGGTTAGGGGCTCGGGTTAGGGTTAGGGGTTAGGGTTAGGGGTAGGGTTAGGGTTAGGGTTAGGGTTTTGACTAGGGTTAGGGTTCACAAAACCACAAAGCCAGGGGACCCAGGCACACTAAGCATGCAAAAGGCAGGCCAAGTTGAGCGTAGCACATCCAAATCCCCTCTCCCTCTTCGTCATTCTGCTCGGAACTCACCACAGCCCAATGCCCGATTTCTGCCTCAGTCTAGGGTTAGGCTTAAGGCTAGGGTTAGGGTTATGCCTAGGGTTAGGGTTATGCCTAGGGTTAGGGTTCAGAAAACCACAAAGCCAGGATCTCCAGGGATACTCACCATGCAAAAGGCAGGCCAAGTTGAGCGTAGCACATCCAAATCCCCTCTCCCTCTTCGTCATTCTGCTCGGAACTCCCCACAGCCCCATGCCCGATTTCTGCCTCAGTCTAGGGTTCGGCTTGGGGCTAGGGTTAGGGTTATGCCTAGGGTTAGGGTTCAGAAAACCACAAAGCCAGGAGCTCCAGGGATACTCCCCATGCAAAAGGCAGGCCAAGTTGAGCGTAGCACATCCAAATCCCCTCTCCCTCTTTGTCATTCTGCTCGGAACTCCCCACAGCCCAATGCCCGATTTCTGCCTCAGTCTAGGGTTCGGCTTAGGGCTAGGGTTAGGGTTATGCCTAGGGTTAGGGTTCACAAAACCACAAAGCCAGGAGCTCCAGGGATACTCACCATGCAAAAGGCAGGCCAAGTTGAGCGTAGCACATCCAAATCCCCTCTCCCTCTTCGTCATTCTGCTCGGAACTTCCCACAGCCCAATGCCAGATTACTGGCTCAGTCTAGGGTTAGGCTTAGGGCTAGGGTTAGGGTTATGCCTAGGGTTAGGGTTCACAAAACCACAAAGCCAGGAGCTCCAGGGATACTCACCATGCAAAAGGCAGGCCAAGTTGAGCGCAGCCAATCCAAATCCTTGCTCCCTCTTCGTCATTCTGCTCGGAACTCCCCACAGCCCAATGCCCGATTTCTGCCTCAGTCTAGGGTTAGGCTTAGGGCTAGGGTTAGGGTTATGCCTAGGGTTAGGGTTCAGAAAACCACAAAGCCAGGAGCTCCAGGGATACTCCCCATGCAAAAGGCAGGCCAAGTTGAGCGTAGCACATCCAAATCCTTGCTCCCTCTTTGTCATTCTGCTCAGAACTTCCCACAGCCCAATGCCAGATTACTGGCTCAGTCTAGGGTTAGGCTTAGGGCTAGGGTTAGGGTTATGCCTAGGGTTAGGGTTCACAAAACCACAAAGCCAGGAGCTCCAGGGACACTGATCATGCGAAAGGCAGGCCAAGTTAAGCACGGCACATCCAAAACCTTGCTCCCTCTTCTTCTTTCTGCAAGGGTTAGGGTTAGGGGCTCGGGTTAGTGTTAGGGTTAGGGTTAGGGGTAGGGTTAGGGTTAGGGTTATGCCTAGGGTTAGGATTGAGAAAACGACAAAGCCAGGGGACCCAGGCACACTAAGCATGCGAAAGGCAGGCCAAGTTGAGCGTAGCACATCCAAATCCCCTCTCCCTCTTCGTCATTCTGCTCGGAACTCACCACAGCCCAATGCCCGATTACTGGCTCAGTCTAGGGTTAGGCTTAGGGCTAGGGTTAGGGTTATGCCTAGGGTTAGGGTTCAGAAAACCACAAAGCCAGGAGCTCCAGGGATACTCCCCATGCAAAAGGCAGGCCAAGTTGAGCGTAGCACATACAAATCCCCTCTCCCTCTTTGTCATTCTGCTCGGAACTCACCACAGCCCAATGCCCGATTTCTGCCTCAGTCTAGGGTTAGGCTTAGGGCTAGGGTTAGGGTTATGCTTAGGGTTAGGGTTCACAAAACCACAAAGCCAGGAGCTCCAGGGGTACTCACCATGCAAAAGGCAGGCCAAGTTGAGCGTAGCACATCCAAATCCCCTCTCCCTCTTCGTCATTCTGCTCGGAACTCCCCACAGCCCAATGCCCGATTTCTGCCTCAGTCTAGGGTTCGGCTTAGGGCTAGGGTTAGGGTTATGCCTAGGGTTAGGGTTCACAAAACCACAAAGCCAGGAGCTCCAGGGATACTCCCCATGCAAAAGGCAGGCCAAGTTGAGCGTAGCACATCCAAATCCCCTCTCCCTCTTCATCATTCTGCTCGGAACTCACCACAGCCCCATGCCCGATTTCTGCCTCAGTCTAGGGTTAGGTTTAGGGCTAGGGTTAGGGTTATGCCTAGGGTTAGGGTTCAGAAAACCACAAAGCCAGGAGCTCCAGGGATACTCCCCATGCAAAAGGCAGGCCAAGTTGAGCGTAGCACATCCAAATCCTTGCTCCCTCTTCGTCATTCTGCTCGGAACTCCCCACAGCCCAATGCCCGATTTCTGCCTCAGTCTAGGGTTAGGCTTAGGGCTAGGGTTAGGGTTATGCCTAGGGTTAGGGTTCACAAAACCACAAAGCCAGGAGCTCCAGGGACACTGATCATGCGAAAGGCAGGCCAAGTTAAGCACGGCACATCCAAAACCTTGCTCCCTCTTCTTCTTTCTGCAAGGGTTAGGGTTAGGGGCTCGGGTTAGTGTTAGGGGTTAGGGTTAGGGGTAGGGTTAGGGTTAGGGTTTTGACTAGGGTTAGGATTGAGAAAACGACAAAGCCAGGGGACCCAGGCACACTAAGCATGCAAAAGGCAGGCCAAGTTGAGCGTAGCACATCCAAATCCCCTCTCCCTCTTCGTCATTCTGCTCGGAATTCACCACAGCCCAATGCCCGATTTCTGCCTCAGTCTAGGGTTAGGCTTAGGGCTAGGGTTAGGGTTATGCCTAGGGTTAGGGTTCAGAAAACCACAAAGCCAGGAGCTCCAGGGATACTCCCCATGCAAAAGGCAGGCCAAGTTGAGCGTAGCACATCCAAATCCTTGCTCCCTCTTCGTCATTCTGCTCGGAACTCACCACAGCCCAATGCCCGATTTCTGCCTCAGTCTAGGGTTAGGCTTAGGGCTAGGGTTAGGGTTATGCCTAGGGTTAGGGTTCAGAAAACCACAAAGCCAGGAGCTCCAGGGATACTCCCCATGCAAAAGGCAGGCCAAGTTGAGCGTAGCACATCCAAATCCCCTCTCCCTCTTTGTCATTCTGCTCGGAACTCACCACAGCCCAATGCCCGATTTCTGCCTCAGTCTAGGGTTCGGCTTAGGGCTAGGGTTAGGGTTATGCCTAGGGTTAGGGTTCACAAAACCACAAAGCCAGGAGCTCCAGAGATACTCCCCATGCAAAAGGCAGGCCAAGTTGAGCGTAGCACATCCAAATCCTTGCTCCCTCTTCGTCATTCTGCTCGGAACTCACCACAGCCCAATGCCCGATTTCTGCCTCAGTCTAGGGTTAGGTTTAGGGCTAGGGTTAGGGTTATGCCTAGGGTTAGGGTTCAGAAAACCACAAAGCCAGGAGCTCCAGGGATACTCACCATGCAAAAGGCAGGCCAAGTTGAGTGTAGCACATCCAAATCCTTGCTCCCTCTTCGTCATTCTGCTCGGAACTCACCACAGCCCAATGCCCGATTTCTGCCTCAGTCTAGGGTTCGGCTTAGGGCTAGGGTTAGGGTTATGCCTAGGGTTAGGGTTCACAAAACCACAAAGCCAGGAGCTCCAGAGATACTCCCCATGCAAAAGGCAGGCCAAGTTGAGCGTAGCACATCCAAATCCTTGCTCCCTCTTCGTCATTCTGCTCGGAACTCACCACAGCCCAATGCCCGATTACTGCCTCAGTCTAGGGTTAAGCTTAGGGCTAGGGTTAGGGTTATGCCTAGGGTTAGGGTTCACAAAACCACAAAGCCAGGAGCTCCAGGGATACTCACCATGCAAAAGGCAGGCCAAGTTGAGCGTAGCACATCCAAATCCTTGCTCCCTCTACGTCATTCTGCTCGGAACTCACCACAGCCCAATGCCCGATTACTGCCTCAGTCTAGGGTTAGGCTTAGGGCTAGGGTTAGGGTTATGCCTAGGGTTAGGGTTCACAAAACCACAAAGCCAGGAGCTCCAGGGATACTCACCATGCAAAAGGCAGGCCAAGTTGAGCGTAGCACATCCAAATCCCCTCTCCCTCTTCGTCATTCTGCTCGGAACTCACCACAGCCCAATGCCCGATTTCTGCCTCAGTCTAGGGTTAGGCTTAGGGCTAGGGTTAGGGTTATGCCTAGGGTTAGGGTTCACAAAACCACAAAGCCAGGAGCTCCAGGGATACTCACCATGCAAAAGGCAGGCCAAGTTGAGCGTAGCACATCCAAATCCTTGCTCCCTCTTTGTCATTCTGCTCGGAACTCACCACAGCCCCATGCCCGATTTCTGCCTCAGTCTAGGGTTAGGCTTAGGGCTAGGGTTAGGGTTATGCCTAGGGTTAGGGTTCACAAAACCACAAAGCCAGGAGCTCCAGGGACACTGATCATGCGAAAGGCAGGGCAAGTTAAGCACGGCACATCCAAAACCTTGCTCCCTCTTCTTCTTTCTGCAAGGGTTAGGGTTAGGGGCTCGGGTTAGTGTTAGGGGTTAGGGTTAGGGGTAGGGTTAGGGTTAGGGTTTTGACTAGGGTTAGGATTGAGAAAACGACAAAGCCAGGGGACCCACGCACACTAAGCATGCAAAAGGCAGGCCAAGTTGAGCGTAGCACATCCAAATCCCCTCTCCCTCTTCGTCATTCTGCTCGGAATTCACCACAGCCCAATGCCCGATTACTGCCTCAGTCTAGGGTTAGGCTTAGCGCTAGGATTAGGGTTATGCCTAGGGTTAGGGTTCAGAAAACCACAAAGCCAGGAGCTCCAGGGATACTCCCCATGCAAAAGGCAGGCCAAGTTGAGCGCAGCCAATCCAAATCCTTGCTCCCTCTTCGTCATTCTGCTCGGAACTCCCCACAGCCCAATGCCCGATTTCTGCCTCAGTCTAGGGTTAGGCTTAGGGCTAGGGTTAGGGTTATGCCTAGGGTTAGGGTTCACAAAACCACAAAGCCAGGAGCTCCAGGGACACTGATCATGCGAAAGGCAGGCCAAGTTAAGCACGGCACATCCAAAACCTTGCTCCCTCTTCTTCTTTCTGCAAGGGTTAGGGTTAGGGGCTCGGGTTAGGGTTAGGGGTTAGGGTTAGGGGTAGGGTTAGGGTTAGGGTTTTGACTAGGGTTAGGGTTCACAAAACCACAAAGCCAGGGGACCCAGGCACACTAAGCATGCAAAAGGCAGGCCAAGTTGAGCGTAGCACATCCAAATCCCCTCTCCCTCTTCGTCATTCTGCTCGGAACTCACCACAGCCCAATGCCCGATTTCTGCCTCAGTCTAGGGTTAGGCTTAAGGCTAGGGTTAGGGTTATGCCTAGGGTTAGGGTTATGCCTAGGGTTAGGGTTCAGAAAACCACAAAGCCAGGAGCTCCAGGGATACTCACCATGCAAAAGGCAGGCCAAGTTGAGCGTAGCACATCCAAATCCCCTCTCCCTCTTCGTCATTCTGCTCGGAACTCCCCACAGCCCAATGCCCGATTTCTGCCTCAGTCTAGGGTTCGGCTTGGGGCTAGGGTTAGGGTTATGCCTAGGGTTAGGGTTCAGAAAACCACAAAGCCAGGAGCTCCAGGGATACTCCCCATGCAAAAGGCAGGCCAAGTTGAGCGTAGCACATCCAAATCCCCTCTCCCTCTTTGTCATTCTGCTCGGAACTCCCCACAGCCCAATGCCCGATTTCTGCCTCAGTCTAGGGTTCGGCTTAGGGCTAGGGTTAGGGTTATGCCTAGGGTTAGGGTTCACAAAACCACAAAGCCAGGAGCTCCAGAGATACTCCCCATGCAAAAGGCAGGCCAAGTTGAGCGTAGCACATCCAAATCCTTGCTCCCTCTTTGTCATTCTGCTCGGAACTCACCACAGCCCAATGCCCGATTACTGCCTCAGTCTAGGGTTAAGCTTAGGGCTAGGGTTAGGGTTATGCCTAGGGTTAGGGTTCACAAAACCACAAAGCCAGGAGCTCCAGAGATACTCCCCATGCAAAAGGCAGGCCAAGTTGAGCGTAGCACATCCAAATCCTTGCTCCCTCTTCGTCATTCTGCTCGGAACTCACCACAGCCCAATGCCCGATTACTGCCTCAGTCTAGGGTTAAGCTTAGGGCTAGGGTTAGGGTTATGCCTAGGGTTAGGGTTCACAAAACCACAAAGCCAGGAGCTCCAGGGATACTCACCATGCAAAAGGCAGGCCAAGTTGAGCGTAGCACATCCAAATCCTTGCTCCCTCTACGTCATTCTGCTCGGAACTCACCACAGCCCAATGCCCGATTACTGCCTCAGTCTAGGGTTAGGCTTAGGGCTAGGGTTAGGGTTATGCCTAGGGTTAGGGTTCACAAAACCACAAAGCCAGGAGCTCCAGGGATACTCACCATGCAAAAGGCAGGCCAAGTTGAGCGTAGCACATCCAAATCCCCTCTCCCTCTTCGTCATTCTGCTCGGAACTCACCACAGCCCAATGCCCGATTTCTGCCTCAGTCTAGGGTTAGGCTTAGGGCTAGGGTTAGGGTTATGCCTAGGGTTAGGGTTCACAAAACCACAAAGCCAGGAGCTCCAGGGATACTCACCATGCAAAAGGCAGGCCAAGTTGAGCGTAGCACATCCAAATCCTTGCTCCCTCTTTGTCATTCTGCTCGGAACTCACCACAGCCCCATGCCCGATTTCTGCCTCAGTCTAGGGTTAGGCTTAGGGCTAGGGTTAGGGTTATGCCTAGGGTTAGGGTTCACAAAACCACAAAGCCAGGAGCTCCAGGGACACTGATCATGCGAAAGGCAGGGCAAGTTAAGCACGGCACATCCAAAACCTTGCTCCCTCTTCTTCTTTCTGCAAGGGTTAGGGTTAGGGGCTCGGGTTAGTGTTAGGGGTTAGGGTTAGGGGTAGGGTTAGGGTTAGGGTTTTGACTAGGGTTAGGATTGAGAAAACGACAAAGCCAGGGGACCCACGCACACTAAGCATGCAAAAGGCAGGCCAAGTTGAGCGTAGCACATCCAAATCCCCTCTCCCTCTTCGTCATTCTGCTCGGAATTCACCACAGCCCAATGCCCGATTACTGCCTCAGTCTAGGGTTAGGCTTAGCGCTAGGATTAGGGTTATGCCTAGGGTTAGGGTTCAGAAAACCACAAAGCCAGGAGCTCCAGGGATACTCCCCATGCAAAAGGCAGGCCAAGTTGAGCGCAGCCAATCCAAATCCTTGCTCCCTCTTCGTCATTCTGCTCGGAACTCCCCACAGCCCAATGCCCGATTTCTGCCTCAGTCTAGGGTTAGGCTTAGGGCTAGGGTTAGGGTTATGCCTAGGGTTAGGGTTCACAAAACCACAAAGCCAGGAGCTCCAGGGACACTGATCATGCGAAAGGCAGGCCAAGTTAAGCACGGCACATCCAAAACCTTGCTCCCTCTTCTTCTTTCTGCAAGGGTTAGGGTTAGGGGCTCGGGTTAGGGTTAGGGGTTAGGGTTAGGGGTAGGGTTAGGGTTAGGGTTTTGACTAGGGTTAGGGTTCACAAAACCACAAAGCCAGGGGACCCAGGCACACTAAGCATGCAAAAGGCAGGCCAAGTTGAGCGTAGCACATCCAAATCCCCTCTCCCTCTTCGTCATTCTGCTCGGAACTCACCACAGCCCAATGCCCGATTTCTGCCTCAGTCTAGGGTTAGGCTTAAGGCTAGGGTTAGGGTTATGCCTAGGGTTAGGGTTATGCCTAGGGTTAGGGTTCAGAAAACCACAAAGCCAGGAGCTCCAGGGATACTCACCATGCAAAAGGCAGGCCAAGTTGAGCGTAGCACATCCAAATCCCCTCTCCCTCTTCGTCATTCTGCTCGGAACTCCCCACAGCCCAATGCCCGATTTCTGCCTCAGTCTAGGGTTCGGCTTGGGGCTAGGGTTAGGGTTATGCCTAGGGTTAGGGTTCAGAAAACCACAAAGCCAGGAGCTCCAGGGATACTCCCCATGCAAAAGGCAGGCCAAGTTGAGCGTAGCACATCCAAATCCCCTCTCCCTCTTTGTCATTCTGCTCGGAACTCCCCACAGCCCAATGCCCGATTTCTGCCTCAGTCTCGGGTTCGGCTTAGGGCTAGGGTTAGGGTTATGCCTAGGGTTAGGGTTCACAAAACCACAAAGCCAGGAGCTCCAGAGATACTCCCCATGCAAAAGGCAGGCCAAGTTGAGCGTAGCACATCCAAATCCTTGCTCCCTCTTTGTCATTCTGCTCGGAACTCACCACAGCCCAATGCCCGATTACTGCCTCAGTCTAGGGTTAAGCTTAGGGCTAGGGTTAGGGTTATGCCTAGGGTTAGGGTTCAGAAAACCACAAAGCCAGGAGCTCCAGGGATACTCACCATGCAAAAGGCAGGCCAAGTTGAGCGTAGCACATCCAAATCCCCTCTCCCTCTTTGTCATTCTGCTCGGAACTCACCACAGCCCCATGCCCGATTTCTGCCTCAGTCTAGGGTTAGGCTTAGGGCTAGGGTTAGGGTTATGCCTAGGGTTAGGGTTCAGAAAACCACAAAGCCAGGAGCTCCAGGGATACTCCCCATGCAAAAGGCAGGCCAAGTTGAGCGCAGCCAATCCAAATCCTTGCTCCCTCTTCGTCATTCTGCTCGGAACTCCCCACAGCCCAATGCCCGATTTCTGCCTCAGTCTAGGGTTAGGCTTAGGGCTAGGGTTAGGGTTATGCCTAGGGTTAGGGTTCACAAAACCACAAAGCCAGGAGCTCCAGGGACACTGATCATGCGAAAGGCAGGCCAAGTTAAGCACGGCACATCCAAAACCTTGCTCCCTCTTCTTCTTTCTGCAAGGGTTAGGGTTAGGGGCTCGGGTTAGGGTTAGGGGTTAGGGTTAGGGGTAGGGTTAGGGTTAGGGTTTTGACTAGGGTTAGGGTTCACAAAACCACAAAGCCAGGGGACCCAGGCACACTAAGCATGCAAAAGGCAGGCCAAGTTGAGCGTAGCACATCCAAATCCCCTCTCCCTCTTCGTCATTCTGCTCGGAACTCACCACAGCCCAATGCCCGATTTCTGCCTCAGTCTAGGGTTAGGCTTAAGGCTAGGGTTAGGGTTATGCCTAGGGTTAGGGTTATGCCTAGGGTTAGGGTTCAGAAAACCACAAAGCCAGGAGCTCCAGGGATACTCACCATGCAAAAGGCAGGCCAAGTTGAGCGTAGCACATCCAAATCCCCTCTCCCTCTTCGTCATTCTGCTCGGAACTCACCACAGCCCAATGCCCGATTACTGCCTCAGTCTAGGGTTAGGCTTAGGGCTAGGGTTAGGGTTATGCCTAGGGTTAGGGTTCACAAAACCACAAAGCCAGGAGCTCCAGGGATACTCACCATGCAAAAGGCAGGCCAAGTTGAGCGTAGCACATCCAAATCCCCTCTCCCTCTTCGTCATTCTGCTCGGAACTCACCACAGCCCAATGCCCGATTTCTGCCTCAGTCTAGGGTTAGGCTTAGGGCTAGGGTTAGGGTTATGCCTAGGGTTAGGGTTCACAAAACCACAAAGCCAGGAGCTCCAGGGATACTCACCATGCAAAAGGCAGGCCAAGTTGAGCGTAGCACATCCAAATCCTTGCTCCCTCTTTGTCATTCTGCTCGGAACTCACCACAGCCCCATGCCCGATTTCTGCCTCAGTCTAGGGTTAGGCTTAGGGCTAGGGTTAGGGTTATGCCTAGGGTTAGGGTTCAGAAAACCACAAAGCCAGGAGCTCCAGGGATACTCCCCATGCAAAAGGCAGGCCAAGTTGAGCGTAGCACATCCAAATCCTTGCTCCCTCTTCGTCATTCTGCTCGGAACTCACCACAGCCCCATGCCCGATTTCTGCCTCAGTCTAGGGTTAGGCTTAGGGCTAGGGTTAGGGTTATGCCTAGGGTTAGGGTTCACAAAACCACAAAGCCAGGAGCTCCAGGGACACTGATCATGCGAAAGGCAGGCCAAGTTAAGCACGGCACATCCAAAACCTTGCTCCCTCTTCTTCTTTCTGCAAGGGTTAGGGTTAGGGGCTCGGGTTAGGGTTAGGGGTTAGGGTTAGGGGTAGGGTTAGGGTTAGGGTTTTGACTAGGGTTAGGGTTCACAAAACCACAAAGCCAGGGGACCCAGGCACACTAAGCATGCAAAAGGCAGGCCAAGTTGAGCGTAGCACATCCAAATCCCCTCTCCCTCTTCGTCATTCTGCTCGGAACTCACCACAGCCCAATGCCCGATTTCTGCCTCAGTCTAGGGTTAGGCTTAAGGCTAGGGTTAGGGTTATGCCTAGGGTTAGGGTTATGCCTAGGGTTAGGGTTCAGAAAACCACAAAGCCAGGATCTCCAGGGATACTCACCATGCAAAAGGCAGGCCAAGTTGAGCGTAGCACATCCAAATCCCCTCTCCCTCTTCGTCATTCTGCTCGGAACTTCCCACAGCCCAATGCCAGATTACTGGCTCAGTCTAGGGTTAGGCTTAGGGCTAGGGTTAGGGTTATGCCTAGGGTTAGGGTTCACAAAACCACAAAGCCAGGAGCTCCAGGGATACTCACCATGCAAAAGGCAGGCCAAGTTGAGCGCAGCCAATCCAAATCCCCTCTCCCTCTTCGTCATTCTGCTCGGAACTCCCCACAGCCCAATGCCCGATTTCTGCCTCAGTCTAGGGTTAGGCTTAGGGCTAGGGTTAGGGTTATGCCTAGGGTTAGGGTTCAGAAAACCACAAAGCCAGGAGCTCCAGGGATACTCCCCATGCAAAAGGCAGGCCAAGTTGAGCGTAGCACATCCAAATCCTTGCTCCCTCTTTGTCATTCTGCTCAGAACTTCCCACAGCCCAATGCCAGATTACTGGCTCAGTCTAGGGTTAGGCTTAGGGCTAGGGTTAGGGTTATGCCTAGGGTTAGGGTTCACAAAACCACAAAGCCAGGAGCTCCAGGGACACTGATCATGCGAAAGGCAGGCCAAGTTAAGCACGGCACATCCAAAACCTTGCTCCCTCTTCTTCTTTCTGCAAGGGTTAGGGTTAGGGGCTCGGGTTAGTGTTAGGGTTAGGGTTAGGGGTAGGGTTAGGGTTAGGGTTATGCCTAGGGTTAGGATTGAGAAAACGACAAAGCCAGGGGACCCAGGCACACTAAGCATGCAAAAGGCAGGCCAAGTTGAGCGTAGCACATCCAAATCCCCTCTCCCTCTTCGTCATTCTGCTCGGAACTCACCACAGCCCAATGCCCGATTTCTGCCTCAGTCTAGGGTTAGGCTTAGGGCTAGGGTTAGGGTTATGCCTAGGGTTAGGGTTCACAAAACCACAAAGCCAGGAGCTCCAGGGATACTCACCATGCAAAAGGCAGGCCAAGTTGAGTGTAGCACATCCAAATCCTTGCTCCCTCTTCTTCATTCTGCTCGGAACTCACCACGGCCCAATGCCCGATATCTGCCTCAGTCTAGGGTTAGGCTTAGGGCTAGGGTTAGGGTTATGCCTAGGGTTAGGGTTCACAAAACCACAAAGCCAGGAGCTCCAGGGATACTCACCATGCAAAAGGCAGGCCAAGTTGAGTGTAGCACATCCAAATCCCCTCTCCCTCTTCGTCATTCTGCTCGGAACTCACCACAGCCCCATGCCCGATTTCTGCCTCAGTCTAGGGTTAGGCTTAGGGCTAGGGTTAGGGTTATGCCTAGGGTTAGGGTTCACAAAACCACAAAGCCAGGAGCTCCAGGGACACTGATCATGCGAAAGGCAGGCCAAGTTAAGCACGGCACATCCAAAACCTTGCTCCCTCTTCTTCTTTCTGCAAGGGTTAGGGTTAGGGGCTCGGGTTAGGGTTAGGGGTTAGGGTTAGGGGTAGGGTTAGGGTTAGGGTTTTGACTAGGGTTAGGGTTCACAAAACCACAAAGCCAGGGGACCCAGGCACACTAAGCATGCAAAAGGCAGGCCAAGTTGAGCGTAGCACATCCAAATCCCCTCTCCCTCTTCGTCATTCTGCTCGGAACTCACCACAGCCCAATGCCCGATTTCTGCCTCAGTCTAGGGTTAGGCTTAAGGCTAGGGTTAGGGTTATGCCTAGGGTTAGGGTTATGCCTAGGGTTAGGGTTCAGAAAACCACAAAGCCAGGATCTCCAGGGATACTCACCATGCAAAAGGCAGGCCAAGTTGAGCGTAGCACATCCAAATCCCCTCTCCCTCTTCGTCATTCTGCTCGGAACTTCCCACAGCCCAATGCCAGATTACTGGCTCAGTCTAGGGTTAGGCTTAGGGCTAGGGTTAGGGTTATGCCTAGGGTTAGGGTTCACAAAACCACAAAGCCAGGAGCTCCAGGGATACTCACCATGCAAAAGGCAGGCCAAGTTGAGCGCAGCCAATCCAAATCCCCTCTCCCTCTTCGTCATTCTGCTCGGAACTCCCCACAGCCCAATGCCCGATTTCTGCCTCAGTCTAGGGTTAGGCTTAGGGCTAGGGTTAGGGTTATGCCTAGGGTTAGGGTTCAGAAAACCACAAAGCCAGGAGCTCCAGGGATACTCCCCATGCAAAAGGCAGGCCAAGTTGAGCGTAGCACATCCAAATCCTTGCTCCCTCTTTGTCATTCTGCTCAGAACTTCCCACAGCCCAATGCCAGATTACTGGCTCAGTCTAGGGTTAGGCTTAGGGCTAGGGTTAGGGTTATGCCTAGGGTTAGGGTTCACAAAACCACAAAGCCAGGAGCTCCAGGGACACTGATCATGCGAAAGGCAGGCCAAGTTAAGCACGGCACATCCAAAACCTTGCTCCCTCTTCTTCTTTCTGCAAGGGTTAGGGTTAGGGGCTCGGGTTAGTGTTAGGGTTAGGGTTAGGGGTAGGGTTAGGGTTAGGGTTATGCCTAGGGTTAGGATTGAGAAAACGACAAAGCCAGGGGACCCAGGCACACTAAGCATGCAAAAGGCAGGCCAAGTTGAGCGTAGCACATCCAAATCCCCTCTCCCTCTTCGTCATTCTGCTCGGAATTCACCACAGCCCAATGCCCGATTTCTGCCTCAGTCTAGGGTTAGGCTTAGGGCTAGGGTTAGGGTTATGCCTAGGGTTAGGGTTCAGAAAACCACAAAGCCAGGAGCTCCAGGGATACTCACCATGCAAAAGGCAGGCCAAGTTGAGTGTAGCACATCCAAATCCTTGCTCCCTCTTCTTCATTCTGCTCGGAACTCACCACGGCCCAATGCCCGATATCTGCCTCAGTCTAGGGTTAGGCTTAGGGCTAGGGTTAGGGTTATGCCTAGGGTTAGGGTTCACAAAACCACAAAGCCAGGAGCTCCAGGGATACTCACCATGCAAAAGGCAGGCCAAGTTGAGCGTAGCACATCCAAATCATTGCTCCCTCTTCGTCATTCTGCTCGGAACTCACCACAGCCCAATGCCCGATTTCTGCCTCAGTCTAGGGTTAGGCTTAGGGCTAGGGTTAGGGTTATGCCTAGGGTTAGGGTTCAGAAAACCACAAAGCCAGGAGCTCCAGGGATACTCCCCATGCAAAAGGCAGGCCAAGTTGAGCGTAGCACATCCAAATCCCCTCTCCCTCTTCGTCATTCTGCTCGGAACTCACCACAGCCCAATGCCCGATTACTGGCTCAGTCTAGGGTTAGGCTTAGGGCTAGGGTTAGGGTTATGCCTAGGGTTAGGGTTCAGAAAACCACAAAGCCAGGAGCTCCAGGGATACTCCCCATGCAAAAGGCAGGCCAAGTTGAGCGTAGCACATACAAATCCCCTCTCCCTCTTTGTCATTCTGCTCGGAACTCACCACAGCCCAATGCCCGATTTCTGCCTCAGTCTAGGGTTAGGCTTAGGGCTAGGGTTAGGGTTATGCTTAGGGTTAGGGTTCAGAAAACCACAAAGCCAGGAGCTCCAGGGGTACTCACCATGCAAAAGGCAGGCCAAGTTGAGCGTAGCACATCCAAATCCCCTCTCCCTCTTCGTCATTCTGCTCGGAACTCCCCACAGCCCAATGCCCGATTTCTGCCTCAGTCTAGGGTTCGGCTTAGGGCTAGGGTTAGGGTTATGCCTAGGGTTAGGGTTCACAAAACCACAAAGCCAGGAGCTCCAGGGATACTCACCATGCAAAAGGCAGGCCAAGTTGAGCGTAGCACATCCAAATCCCCTCTCCCTCTTCATCATTCTGCTCGGAACTCACCACAGCCCCATGCCCGATTTCTGCCTCAGTCTAGGGTTAGGTTTAGGGCTAGGGTTAGGGTTATGCCTAGGGTTAGGGTTCAGAAAACCACAAAGCCAGGAGCTCCAGGGATACTCCCCATGCAAAAGGCAGGCCAAGTTGAGCGTAGCACATCCAAATCCTTGCTCCCTCTTCGTCATTCTGCTCGGAACTCCCCACAGCCCAATGCCCGATTTCTGCCTCAGTCTAGGGTTAGGCTTAGGGCTAGGGTTAGGGTTATGCCTAGGGTTAGGGTTCACAAAACCACAAAGCCAGGAGCTCCAGGGACACTGATCATGCGAAAGGCAGGCCAAGTTAAGCACGGCACATCCAAAACCTTGCTCCCTCTTCTTCTTTCTGCAAGGGTTAGGGTTAGGGGCTCGGGTTAGTGTTAGGGGTTAGGGTTAGGGGTAGGGTTAGGGTTAGGGTTTTGACTAGGGTTAGGATTGAGAAAACGACAAAGCCAGGGGACCCAGGCACACTAAGCATGCAAAAGGCAGGCCAAGTTGAGCGTAGCACATCCAAATCCCCTCTCCCTCTTCGTCATTCTGCTCGGAATTCACCACAGCCCAATGCCCGATTTCTGCCTCAGTCTAGGGTTAGGCTTAGGGCTAGGGTTAGGGTTATGCCTAGGGTTAGGGTTCAGAAAACCACAAAGCCAGGAGCTCCAGGGATACTCCCCATGCAAAAGGCAGGCCAAGTTGAGCGTAGCACATCCAAATCCTTGCTCCCTCTTCGTCATTCTGCTCGGAACTCACCACAGCCCAATGCCCGATTTCTGCCTCAGTCTAGGGTTCGGCTTAGGGCTAGGGTTAGGGTTATGCCTAGGGTTAGGGTTCAGAAAACCACAAAGCCAGGAGCTCCAGGGATACTCCCCATGCAAAAGGCAGGCCAAGTTGAGCGTAGCACATCCAAATCCCCTCTCCCTCTTTGTCATTCTGCTCGGAACTCACCACAGCCCAATGCCCGATTTCTGCCTCAGTCTAGGGTTCGGCTTAGGGCTAGGGTTAGGGTTATGCCTAGGGTTAGGGTTCACAAAACCACAAAGCCAGGAGCTCCAGAGATACTCCCCATGCAAAAGGCAGGCCAAGTTGAGCGTAGCACATCCAAATCCTTGCTCCCTCTTCGTCATTCTGCTCGGAACTCACCACAGCCCAATGCCCGATTTCTGCCTCAGTCTAGGGTTAGGCTTAGGGCTAGGGTTAGGGTTATGCCTAGGGTTAGGGTTCAGAAAACCACAAAGCCAGGAGCTCCAGGGATACTCCCCATGCAAAAGGCAGGCCAAGTTGAGCGTAGCACATCCAAATCCTTGCTCCCTCTTCGTCATTCTGCTCGGAACTCACCACAGCCCAATGCCCGATTTCTGCCTCAGTCTAGGGTTAGGTTTAGGGCTAGGGTTAGGGTTATGCCTAGGGTTAGGGTTCAGAAAACCACAAAGCCAGGAGCTCCAGGGATACTCACCATGCAAAAGGCAGGCCAAGTTGAGTGTAGCACATCCAAATCCTTGCTCCCTCTTCGTCATTCTGCTCGGAACTCACCACAGCCCAATGCCCGATTTCTGCCTCAGTCTAGGGTTCGGCTTAGGGCTAGGGTTAGGGTTATGCCTAGGGTTAGGGTTCACAAAACCACAAAGCCAGGAGCTCCAGAGATACTCCCCATGCAAAAGGCAGGCCAAGTTGAGCGTAGCACATCCAAATCCTTGCTCCCTCTTCGTCATTCTGCTCGGAACTCACCACAGCCCAATGCCCGATTACTGCCTCAGTCTAGGGTTAAGCTTAGGGCTAGGGTTAGGGTTATGCCTAGGGTTAGGGTTCACAAAACCACAAAGCCAGGAGCTCCAGGGATACTCACCATGCAAAAGGCAGGCCAAGTTGAGCGTAGCACATCCAAATCCTTGCTCCCTCTACGTCATTCTGCTCGGAACTCACCACAGCCCAATGCCCGATTACTGCCTCAGTCTAGGGTTAGGCTTAGGGCTAGGGTTAGGGTTATGCCTAGGGTTAGGGTTCACAAAACCACAAAGCCAGGAGCTCCAGGGATACTCACCATGCAAAAGGCAGGCCAAGTTGAGCGTAGCACATCCAAATCCCCTCTCCCTCTTCGTCATTCTGCTCGGAACTCACCACAGCCCAATGCCCGATTTCTGCCTCAGTCTAGGGTTAGGCTTAGGGCTAGGGTTAGGGTTATGCCTAGGGTTAGGGTTCACAAAACCACAAAGCCAGGAGCTCCAGGGATACTCACCATGCAAAAGGCAGGCCAAGTTGAGCGTAGCACATCCAAATCCTTGCTCCCTCTTTGTCATTCTGCTCGGAACTCACCACAGCCCCATGCCCGATTTCTGCCTCAGTCTAGGGTTAGGCTTAGGGCTAGGGTTAGGGTTATGCCTAGGGTTAGGGTTCACAAAACCACAAAGCCAGGAGCTCCAGGGATACTCCCCATGCAAAAGGCAGGCCAAGTTGAGCGCAGCCAATCCAAATCCTTGCTCCCTCTTCGTCATTCTGCTCGGAACTCCCCACAGCCCAATGCCCGATTTCTGCCTCAGTCTAGGGTTAGGCTTAGGGCTAGGGTTAGGGTTATGCCTAGGGTTAGGGTTCACAAAACCACAAAGCCAGGAGCTCCAGGGACACTGATCATGCGAAAGGCAGGCCAAGTTAAGCACGGCACATCCAAAACCTTGCTCCCTCTTCTTCTTTCTGCAAGGGTTAGGGTTAGGGGCTCGGGTTAGGGTTAGGGGTTAGGGTTAGGGGTAGGGTTAGGGTTAGGGTTTTGACTAGGGTTAGGGTTCACAAAACCACAAAGCCAGGGGACCCAGGCACACTAAGCATGCAAAAGGCAGGCCAAGTTGAGCGTAGCACATCCAAATCCCCTCTCCCTCTTCGTCATTCTGCTCGGAACTCACCACAGCCCAATGCCCGATTTCTGCCTCAGTCTAGGGTTAGGCTTAAGGCTAGGGTTAGGGTTATGCCTAGGGTTAGGGTTATGCCTAGGGTTAGGGTTCAGAAAACCACAAAGCCAGGATCTCCAGGGATACTCACCATGCAAAAGGCAGGCCAAGTTGAGCGTAGCACATCCAAATCCCCTCTCCCTCTTCGTCATTCTGCTCGGAACTCCCCACAGCCCCATGCCCGATTTCTGCCTCAGTCTAGGGTTCGGCTTGGGGCTAGGGTTAGGGTTATGCCTAGGGTTAGGGTTCAGAAAACCACAAAGCCAGGAGCTCCAGGGATACTCCCCATGCAAAAGGCAGGCCAAGTTGAGCGTAGCACATCCAAATCCCCTCTCCCTCTTTGTCATTCTGCTCGGAACTCCCCACAGCCCAATGCCCGATTTCTGCCTCAGTCTAGGGTTCGGCTTAGGGCTAGGGTTAGGGTTATGCCTAGGGTTAGGGTTCACAAAACCACAAAGCCAGGAGCTCCAGGGATACTCACCATGCAAAAGGCAGGCCAAGTTGAGCGTAGCACATCCAAATCCCCTCTCCCTCTTCGTCATTCTGCTCGGAACTTCCCACAGCCCAATGCCAGATTACTGGCTCAGTCTAGGGTTAGGCTTAGGGCTAGGGTTAGGGTTATGCCTAGGGTTAGGGTTCACAAAACCACAAAGCCAGGAGCTCCAGGGATACTCACCATGCAAAAGGCAGGCCAAGTTGAGCGCAGCCAATCCAAATCCTTGCTCCCTCTTCGTCATTCTGCTCGGAACTCCCCACAGCCCAATGCCCGATTTCTGCCTCAGTCTAGGGTTAGGCTTAGGGCTAGGGTTAGGGTTATGCCTAGGGTTAGGGTTCAGAAAACCACAAAGCCAGGAGCTCCAGGGATACTCCCCATGCAAAAGGCAGGCCAAGTTGAGCGTAGCACATCCAAATCCTTGCTCCCTCTTTGTCATTCTGCTCAGAACTTCCCACAGCCCAATGCCAGATTACTGGCTCAGTCTAGGGTTAGGCTTAGGGCTAGGGTTAGGGTTATGCCTAGGGTTAGGGTTCACAAAACCACAAAGCCAGGAGCTCCAGGGACACTGATCATGCGAAAGGCAGGCCAAGTTAAGCACGGCACATCCAAAACCTTGCTCCCTCTTCTTCTTTCTGCAAGGGTTAGGGTTAGGGGCTCGGGTTAGTGTTAGGGTTAGGGTTAGGGGTAGGGTTAGGGTTAGGGTTATGCCTAGGGTTAGGATTGAGAAAACGACAAAGCCAGGGGACCCAGGCACACTAAGCATGCAAAAGGCAGGCCAAGTTGAGCGTAGCACATCCAAATCCCCTCTCCCTCTTCGTCATTCTGCTCGGAATTCACCACAGCCCAATGCCCGATTTCTGCCTCAGTCTAGGGTTAGGCTTAGGGCTAGGGTTAGGGTTATGCCTAGGGTTAGGGTTCAGAAAACCACAAAGCCAGGAGCTCCAGGGATACTCCCCATGCAAAAGGCAGGCCAAGTTGAGTGTAGCACATCCAAATCCTTGCTCCCTCTTCTTCATTCTGCTCGGAACTCACCACGGCCCAATGCCCGATATCTGCCTCAGTCTAGGGTTAGGCTTAGGGCTAGGGTTAGGGTTATGCCTAGGGTTAGGGTTCACAAAACCACAAAGCCAGGAGCTCCAGGGATACTCACCATGCAAAAGGCAGGCCAAGTTGAGTGTAGCACATCCAAATCCCCTCTCCCTCTTCGTCATTCTGCTCGGAACTCACCACAGCCCAATGCCCGATTTCTGCCTCAGTCTAGGGTTAGGCTTAGGGCTAGGGTTAGGGTTATGCCTAGGGTTAGGGTTCAGAAAACCACAAAGCCAGGAGCTCCAGGGATACTCACCATGCAAAAGGCAGGCCAAGTTGAGCGTAGCACATCCAAATCATTGCTCCCTCTTTGTCATTCTGCTCGGAACTCACCACAGCCCCATGCCCGATTTCTGCCTCAGTCTAGGGTTAGGCTTAGGGCTAGGGTTAGGGTTATGCCTAGGGTTAGGGTTCAGAAAACCACAAAGCCAGGAGCTCCAGGGATACTCCCCATGCAAAAGGCAGGCCAAGTTGAGCGTAGCACATCCAAATCCCCTCTCCCTCTTCGTCATTCTGCTCGGAACTCACCACAGCCCAATGCCCGATTACTGGCTCAGTCTAGGGTTAGGCTTAGGGCTAGGGTTAGGGTTATGCCTAGGGTTAGGGTTCAGAAAACCACAAAGCCAGGAGCTCCAGGGATACTCCCCATGCAAAAGGCAGGCCAAGTTGAGCGTAGCACATACAAATCCCCTCTCCCTCTTTGTCATTCTGCTCGGAACTCACCACAGCCCAATGCCCGATTTCTGCCTCAGTCTAGGGTTAGGCTTAGGGCTAGGGTTAGGGTTATGCTTAGGGTTAGGGTTCACAAAACCACAAAGCCAGGAGCTCCAGGGGTACTCACCATGCAAAAGGCAGGCCAAGTTGAGCGTAGCACATCCAAATCCCCTCTCCCTCTTCGTCATTCTGCTCGGAACTCCCCACAGCCCAATGCCCGATTTCTGCCTCAGTCTAGGGTTCGGCTTAGGGCTAGGGTTAGGGTTATGCCTAGGGTTAGGGTTCACAAAACCACAAAGCCAGGAGCTCCAGGGATACTCCCCATGCAAAAGGCAGGCCAAGTTGAGCGTAGCACATCCAAATCCCCTCTCCCTCTTCATCATTCTGCTCGGAACTCACCACAGCCCCATGCCCGATTTCTGCCTCAGTCTAGGGTTAGGTTTAGGGCTAGGGTTAGGGTTATGCCTAGGGTTAGGGTTCAGAAAACCACAAAGCCAGGAGCTCCAGGGATACTCCCCATGCAAAAGGCAGGCCAAGTTGAGCGTAGCACATCCAAATCCTTGCTCCCTCTTCGTCATTCTGCTCGGAACTCCCCACAGCCCAATGCCCGATTTCTGCCTCAGTCTAGGGTTAGGCTTAGGGCTAGGGTTAGGGTTATGCCTAGGGTTAGGGTTCACAAAACCACAAAGCCAGGAGCTCCAGGGACACTGATCATGCGAAAGGCAGGCCAAGTTAAGCACGGCACATCCAAAACCTTGCTCCCTCTTCTTCTTTCTGCAAGGGTTAGGGTTAGGGGCTCGGGTTAGTGTTAGGGGTTAGGGTTAGGGGTAGGGTTAGGGTTAGGGTTTTGACTAGGGTTAGGATTGAGAAAACGACAAAGCCAGGGGACCCAGGCACACTAAGCATGCAAAAGGCAGGCCAAGTTGAGCGTAGCACATCCAAATCCCCTCTCCCTCTTCGTCATTCTGCTCGGAATTCACCACAGCCCAATGCCCGATTTCTGCCTCAGTCTAGGGTTAGGCTTAGGGCTAGGGTTAGGGTTATGCCTAGGGTTAGGGTTCAGAAAACCACAAAGCCAGGAGCTCCAGGGATACTCCCCATGCAAAAGGCAGGCCAAGTTGAGCGTAGCACATCCAAATCCTTGCTCCCTCTTCGTCATTCTGCTCGGAACTCACCACAGCCCAATGCCCGATTTCTGCCTCAGTCTAGGGTTAGGCTTAGGGCTAGGGTTAGGGTTATGCCTAGGGTTAGGGTTCAGAAAACCACAAAGCCAGGAGCTCCAGGGATACTCCCCATGCAAAAGGCAGGCCAAGTTGAGCGTAGCACATCCAAATCCCCTCTCCCTCTTTGTCATTCTGCTCGGAACTCACCACAGCCCAATGCCCGATTTCTGCCTCAGTCTAGGGTTCGGCTTAGGGCTAGGGTTAGGGTTATGCCTAGGGTTAGGGTTCACAAAACCACAAAGCCAGGAGCTCCAGAGATACTCCCCATGCAAAAGGCAGGCCAAGTTGAGCGTAGCACATCCAAATCCTTGCTCCCTCTTCGTCATTCTGCTCGGAACTCACCACAGCCCAATGCCCGATTTCTGCCTCAGTCTAGGGTTAGGTTTAGGGCTAGGGTTAGGGTTATGCCTAGGGTTAGGGTTCAGAAAACCACAAAGCCAGGAGCTCCAGGGATACTCACCATGCAAAAGGCAGGCCAAGTTGAGTGTAGCACATCCAAATCCTTGCTCCCTCTTTGTCATTCTGCTCGGAACTCACCACAGCCCAATGCCCGATTTCTGCCTCAGTCTAGGGTTCGGCTTAGGGCTAGGGTTAGGGTTATGCCTAGGGTTAGGGTTCACAAAACCACAAAGCCAGGAGCTCCAGAGATACTCCCCATGCAAAAGGCAGGCCAAGTTGAGCGTAGCACATCCAAATCCTTGCTCCCTCTTCGTCATTCTGCTCGGAACTCACCACAGCCCAATGCCCGATTACTGCCTCAGTCTAGGGTTAAGCTTAGGGCTAGGGTTAGGGTTATGCCTAGGGTTAGGGTTCACAAAACCACAAAGCCAGGAGCTCCAGGGATACTCACCATGCAAAAGGCAGGCCAAGTTGAGCGTAGCACATCCAAATCCTTGCTCCCTCTACGTCATTCTGCTCGGAACTCACCACAGCCCAATGCCCGATTACTGCCTCAGTCTAGGGTTAGGCTTAGGGCTAGGGTTAGGGTTATGCCTAGGGTTAGGGTTCACAAAACCACAAAGCCAGGAGCTCCAGGGATACTCACCATGCAAAAGGCAGGCCAAGTTGAGCGTAGCACATCCAAATCCCCTCTCCCTCTTCGTCATTCTGCTCGGAACTCACCACAGCCCAATGCCCGATTTCTGCCTCAGTCTAGGGTTAGGCTTAGGGCTAGGGTTAGGGTTATGCCTAGGGTTAGGGTTCACAAAACCACAAAGCCAGGAGCTCCAGGGATACTCACCATGCAAAAGGCAGGCCAAGTTGAGCGTAGCACATCCAAATCCTTGCTCCCTCTTTGTCATTCTGCTCGGAACTCACCACAGCCCCATGCCCGATTTCTGCCTCAGTCTAGGGTTAGGCTTAGGGCTAGGGTTAGGGTTATGCCTAGGGTTAGGGTTCACAAAACCACAAAGCCAGGAGCTCCAGGGACACTGATCATGCGAAAGGCAGGGCAAGTTAAGCACGGCACATCCAAAACCTTGCTCCCTCTTCTTCTTTCTGCAAGGGTTAGGGTTAGGGGCTCGGGTTAGTGTTAGGGGTTAGGGTTAGGGGTAGGGTTAGGGTTAGGGTTTTGACTAGGGTTAGGATTGAGAAAACGACAAAGCCAGGGGACCCACGCACACTAAGCATGCAAAAGGCAGGCCAAGTTGAGCGTAGCACATCCAAATCCCCTCTCCCTCTTCGTCATTCTGCTCGGAATTCACCACAGCCCAATGCCCGATTACTGCCTCAGTCTAGGGTTAGGCTTAGCGCTAGGATTAGGGTTATGCCTAGGGTTAGGGTTCAGAAAACCACAAAGCCAGGAGCTCCAGGGATACTCCCCATGCAAAAGGCAGGCCAAGTTGAGCGCAGCCAATCCAAATCCTTGCTCCCTCTTCGTCATTCTGCTCAGAACTCACCACAGCCCAATGCCCGATTTCTGCCTCAGTCTAGGGTTAGGCTTAAGGCTAGGGTTAGGGTTATGCCTAGGGTTAGGGTTATGCCTAGGGTTAGGGTTCAGAAAACCACAAAGCCAGGATCTCCAGGGATACTCACCATGCAAAAGGCAGGCCAAGTTGAGCGTAGCACATCCAAATCCCCTCTCCCTCTTCGTCATTCTGCTCGGAACTCCCCACAGCCCAATGCCCGATTTCTGCCTCAGTCTAGGGTTCGGCTTGGGGCTAGGGTTAGGGTTATGCCTAGGGTTAGGGTTCAGAAAACCACAAAGCCAGGAGCTCCAGGGATACTCCCCATGCAAAAGGCAGGCCAAGTTGAGCGTAGCACATCCAAATCCCCTCTCCCTCTTTGTCATTCTGCTCGGAACTCCCCACAGCCCAATGCCCGATTTCTGCCTCAGTCTAGGGTTCGGCTTAGGGCTAGGGTTAGGGTTATGCCTAGGGTTAGGGTTCACAAAACCACAAAGCCAGGAGCTCCAGAGATACTCCCCATGCAAAAGGCAGGCCAAGTTGAGCGTAGCACATCCAAATCCTTGCTCCCTCTTTGTCATTCTGCTCGGAACTCACCACAGCCCAATGCCCGATTACTGCCTCAGTCTAGGGTTAAGCTTAGGGCTAGGGTTAGGGTTATGCCTAGGGTTAGGGTTCAGAAAACCACAAAGCCAGGAGCTCCAGGGATACTCACCATGCAAAAGGCAGGCCAAGTTGAGCGTAGCACATCCAAATCCTTGCTCCCTCTTTGTCATTCTGCTCGGAACTCACCACAGCCCCATGCCCGATTTCTGCCTCAGTCTAGGGTTAGGCTTAGGGCTAGGGTTAGGGTTATGCCTAGGGTTAGGGTTCAGAAAACCACAAAGCCAGGAGCTCCAGGGATACTCCCCATGCAAAAGGCAGGCCAAGTTGAGCGCAGCCAATCCAAATCCTTGCTCCCTCTTCGTCATTCTGCTCGGAACTCCCCACAGCCCAATGCCCGATTTCTGCCTCAGTCTAGGGTTAGGCTTAGGGCTAGGGTTAGGGTTATGCCTAGGGTTAGGGTTCACAAAACCACAAAGCCAGGAGCTCCAGGGACACTGATCATGCGAAAGGCAGGCCAAGTTAAGCACGGCACATCCAAAACCTTGCTCCCTCTTCTTCTTTCTGCAAGGGTTAGGGTTAGGGGCTCGGGTTAGGGTTAGGGGTTAGGGTTAGGGGTAGGGTTAGGGTTAGGGTTTTGACTAGGGTTAGGGTTCACAAAACCACAAAGCCAGGGGACCCAGGCACACTAAGCATGCAAAAGGCAGGCCAAGTTGAGCGTAGCACATCCAAATCCCCTCTCCCTCTTCGTCATTCTGCTCGGAACTCACCACAGCCCAATGCCCGATTTCTGCCTCAGTCTAGGGTTAGGCTTAAGGCTAGGGTTAGGGTTATGCCTAGGGTTAGGGTTATGCCTAGGGTTAGGGTTCAGAAAACCACAAAGCCAGGAGCTCCAGGGATACTCACCATGCAAAAGGCAGGCCAAGTTGAGCGTAGCACATCCAAATCCCCTCTCCCTCTTCGTCATTCTGCTCGGAACTCACCACAGCCCAATGCCCGATTACTGCCTCAGTCTAGGGTTAGGCTTAGGGCTAGGGTTAGGGTTATGCCTAGGGTTAGGGTTCACAAAACCACAAAGCCAGGAGCTCCAGGGATACTCACCATGCAAAAGGCAGGCCAAGTTGAGCGTAGCACATCCAAATCCTTGCTCCCTCTTTGTCATTCTGCTCGGAACTCACCACAGCCCCATGCCCGATTTCTGCCTCAGTCTAGGGTTAGGCTTAGGGCTAGGGTTAGGGTTATGCCTAGGGTTAGGGTTCAGAAAACCACAAAGCCAGGAGCTCCAGGGATACTCCCCATGCAAAAGGCAGGCCAAGTTGAGCGTAGCACATCAGAATCCTTGCTCCCTCTTTGTCATTCTGCTCGGAACTCACCACAGCCCCATGCCCGATTTCTGCCTCAGTCTAGGGTTAGGCTTAGGGCTAGGGTTAGGGTTATGCCTAGGGTTAGGGTTCACAAAACCACAAAGCCAGGAGCTCCAGGGACACTGATCATGCGAAAGGCAGGCCAAGTTAAGCACGGCACATCCAAAACCTTGCTCCCTCTTCTTCTTTCTGCAAGGGTTAGGGTTAGGGGCTCGGGTTAGGGTTAGGGGTTAGGGTTAGGGGTAGGGTTAGGGTTAGGGTTTTGACTAGGGTTAGGGTTCACAAAACCACAAAGCCAGGGGACCCAGGGATACTCACCATGCAAAAGGCAGGCCAAGTTGAGCGTAGCACATCCAAATCCCCTCTCCCTCTTCGTCATTCTGCTCGGAACTCACCACAGCCCAATGCCCGATTTCTGCCTCAGTCTAGGGTTAGGCTTAAGGCTAGGGTTAGGGTTATGCCTAGGGTTAGGGTTATGCCTAGGGTTAGGGTTCAGAAAACCACAAAGCCAGGAGCTCCAGGGATACTCACCATGCAAAAGGCAGGCCAAGTTGAGCGTAGCACATCCAAATCCCCTCTCCCTCTTCGTCATTCTGCTCGGAACTCACCACAGCCCAATGCCCGATTACTGCCTCAGTCTAGGGTTAGGCTTAGGGCTAGGGTTAGGGTTATGCCTAGGGTTAGGGTTCACAAAACCACAAAGCCAGGAGCTCCAGGGATACTCACCATGCAAAAGGCAGGCCAAGTTGAGCGTAGCACATCCAAATCCCCTCTCCCTCTTCATCATTCTGCTCGGAACTCCCCACAGCCCAATGCCCGATTACTGCCTCAGTCTAGGGTTAGGCTTAGGGCTAGGGTTAGGGTTATGCCTAGGGTTAGGGTTCACAAAACCACAAAGCCAGGAGCTCCAGGGATACTCACCATGCAAAAGGCAGGCCAAGTTGAGCGTAGCACATCCAAATCCCCTCTCCCTCTTTGTCATTCTCCTCGGAACTCCCCACAGCCCAATGCCCGATTACTGCCTCAGTCTAGGGTTAGGCTTAGGGCTAGGGTTAGGGTTATGCCTAGGGTTAGGGTTCAGAAAACCACAAAGCCAGGAGCTCCAGGGATACTCCCCATGCAAAAGGCAGGCCAAGTTGAGCGTAGCACATCCAAATCCCCTCTCCCTCTTTGTCATTCTGCTCGGAACTCACCACAGCCCAATGCCCGATTTCTGCCTCAGTCTAGGGTTAGGCTTAGGGCTAGGATTAGGGTTATGCTTAGGGTTAGGGTTCAGAAAACCACAAAGCCAGGAGCTCCAGGGATACTCACCATGCAAAAGGCAGGCCAAGTTGAGCGTAGCACATCCAAATCCCCTCTCCCTCTTCGTCATTCTGCTCGGAACTCCCCACAGCCCAATGCCCGATTTCTGCCTCAGTCTAGGGTTAGGCTTAGGGCTAGGGTTAGGGTTATGCCTAGGGTTAGGGTTCACAAAACCACAAAGCCAGGAGCTCCAGGGATACTCCCCATGCAAAAGGCAGGCCAAGTTGAGCGTAGCACATCCAAATCCCCTCTCCCTCTTCCTCATTCTGCTCGGAACTCACCACAGCCCCATGCCCGATTTCTGCCTCAGTCTAGGGTTAGGTTTAGGGCTAGGGTTAGGGTTATGCCTAGGGTTAGGGTTCAGAAAACCACAAAGCCAGGAGCTCCAGGGATACTCACCATGCAAAAGGCAGGCCAAGTTGAGCGTAGCACATCCAAATCCTTGCTCCCTCTTCGTCATTCTGCTCGGAACTCCCCACAGCCCAATGCCCGATTACTGCCTCAGTCTAGGGTTAGGCTTAGGGCTAGGGTTAGGGTTATGCCTAGGGTTAGGGTTCACAAAACCACAAAGCCAGGAGCTCCAGGGACACTGATCATGCGAAAGGCAGGCCAAGTTAAGCACGGCACATCCAAAACCTTGCTCCCTCTTCTTCTTTCTGCAAGGGTTAGGGTTAGGGGCTCGGGTTAGTGTTAGGGGTTAGGGTTAGGGGTAGGGTTAGGGTTAGGGTTTTGACTACGGTTAGGATTGAGAAAACGACAAAGCCAGGGGACCCAGGCACACTAAGCATGCAAAAGTCAGGCCAAGTTGAGCGTAGCACATCCAAATCCCCTCTCCCTCTTCGTCATTCTGCTCGGAACTCCCCACAGCCCAATGCCCGATTTCTGCCTCAGTCTAGGGTTAGGCTTAAGGCTAGGGTTAGGGTTATGCCTAGGGTTAGGGTTCAGAAAACCACAAAGCCAGGAGCTCCAGGGATACTCCCCATGCAAAAGGCAGGCCAAGTTGAGCGTAGCACATCCAAATCCTTGCTCCCTCTTCGTCATTCTGCTCGGAACTCACCACAGCCCAATGCCCGATTTCTGCCTCAGTCTAGGGTTAGGCTTAGGGCTAGGGTTAGGGTTATGCCTAGGGTTAGGGTTCAGAAAACCACAAAGCCAGGAGCTCCAGGGATACTCCCCATGCAAAAGGCAGGCCAAGTTGAGCGTAGCACATCCAAATCCTTGCTCCCTCTTCGTCATTCTGCTCGGAACTCACCACAGCCCAATGCCCGATTACTGCCTCAGTCTAGGGTTAAGCTTAGGGCTAGGGTTAGGGCTATGCCTAGGGTTAGGCTTCAGAAAACCACAAAGCCAGGAGCTCCAGGGATACTCACCATGCAAAAGGCAGGCCAAGTTGAGCGTAGCACATCCAAATCCTTGCTCCCTCTACGTCATTCTGCTCGGAACTCACCACAGCCCAATGCCCGATTACTGCCTCAGTCTAGGGTTAGGCTTAGGGCTAGGGTTAGGGTTATGCCTAGGGTTAGGGTTCACAAAACCACAAAGCCAGGAGCTCCAGGGATACTCACCATGCAAAAGGCAGGCCAAGTTGAGCGTAGCACATCCAAATCCCCTCTCCCTCTTCGTCATTCTGCTCGGAACTCACCACAGCCCAATGCCCGATTTCTGCCTCAGTCTAGGGTTAGGCTTAGGGCTAGGGTTAGGGTTATGCCTAGGGTTAGGGTTCACAAAACCACAAAGCCAGGAGCTCCAGGGATACTCACCATGCAAAAGGCAGGCCAAGTTGAGCGTAGCACATCCAAATCCTTGCTCCCTCTTTGTCATTCTGCTCGGAACTCACCACAGCCCCATGCCCGATTTCTGCCTCAGTCTAGGGTTAGGCTTAGGGCTAGGGTTAGGGTTATGCCTAGGGTTAGGGTTCAGAAAACCACAAAGCCAGGAGCTCCAGGGATACTCCCCATGCAAAAGGCAGGCCAAGTTGAGCGCAGCCAATCCAAATCCTTGCTCCCTCTTCGTCATTCTGCTCGGAACTCCCCACAGCCCAATGCCCGATTTCTGCCTCAGTCTAGGGTTAGGCTTAGGGCTAGGGTTAGGGTTATGCCTAGGGTTAGGGTTCACAAAACCACAAAGCCAGGAGCTCCAGGGACACTGATCATGCGAAAGGCAGGCCAAGTTAAGCACGGCACATCCAAAACCTTGCTCCCTCTTCTTCTTTCTGCAAGGGTTAGGGTTAGGGGCTCGGGTTAGGGTTAGGGGTTAGGGTTAGGGGTAGGGTTAGGGTTAGGGTTTTGACTAGGGTTAGGGTTCACACAACCACAAAGCCAGGGGACCCAGGCACACTAAGCATGCAAAAGGCAGGCCAAGTTGAGCGTAGCACATCCAAATCCCCTCTCCCTCTTCGTCATTCTGCTCGGAACTCACCACAGCCCAATGCCCGATTTCTGCCTCAGTCTAGGGTTAGGCTTAAGGCTAGGGTTAGGGTTATGCCTAGGGTTAGGGTTATGCCTAGGGTTAGGGTTCAGAAAACCACAAAGCCAGGATCTCCAGGGATACTCACCATGCAAAAGGCAGGCCAAGTTGAGCGTAGCACATCCAAATCCCCTCTCCCTCTTCGTCATTCTGCTCGGAACTCCCCACAGCCCCATGCCCGATTTCTGCCTCAGTCTAGGGTTCGGCTTGGGGCTAGGGTTAGGGTTATGCCTAGGGTTAGGGTTCAGAAAACCACAAAGCCAGGAGCTCCAGGGATACTCCCCATGCAAAAGGCAGGCCAAGTTGAGCGTAGCACATCCAAATCCCCTCTCCCTCTTTGTCATTCTGCTCGGAACTCCCCACAGCCCAATGCCCGATTTCTGCCTCAGTCTAGGGTTCGGCTTAGGGCTAGGGTTAGGGTTATGCCTAGGGTTAGGGTTCACAAAACCACAAAGCCAGGAGCTCCAGGGATACTCCCCATGCAAAAGGCAGGCCAAGTTGAGCGTAGCACATCCAAATCCCCTCTCCCTCTTCGTCATTCTGCTCGGAACTTCCCACAGCCCAATGCCAGATTACTGGCTCAGTCTAGGGTTAGGCTTAGGGCTAGGGTTAGGGTTATGCCTAGGGTTAGGGTTCACAAAACCACAAAGCCAGGAGCTCCAGGGATACTCACCATGCAAAAGGCAGGCCAAGTTGAGCGCAGCCAATCCAAATCCTTGCTCCCTCTTCGTCATTCTGCTCGGAACTCCCCACAGCCCAATGCCCGATTTCTGCCTCAGTCTAGGGTTAGGCTTAGGGCTAGGGTTAGGGTTATGCCTAGGGTTAGGGTTCAGAAAACCACAAAGCCAGGAGCTCCAGGGATACTCCCCATGCAAAAGGCAGGCCAAGTTGAGCGTAGCACATCCAAATCCTTGCTCCCTCTTTGTCATTCTGCTCAGAACTTCCCACAGCCCAATGCCAGATTACTGGCTCAGTCTAGGGTTAGGCTTAGGGCTAGGGTTAGGGTTATGCCTAGGGTTAGGGTTCACAAAACCACAAAGCCAGGAGCTCCAGGGACACTGATCATGCGAAAGGCAGGCCAAGTTAAGCACGGCACATCCAAAACCTTGCTCCCTCTTCTTCTTTCTGCAAGGGTTAGGGTTAGGGGCTCGGGTTAGTGTTAGGGTTAGGGTTAGGGGTAGGGTTAGGGTTAGGGTTATGCCTAGGGTTAGGATTGAGAAAACGACAAAGCCAGGGGACCCAGGCACACTAAGCATGCAAAAGGCAGGCCAAGTTGAGCGTAGCACATCCAAATCCCCTCTCCCTCTTCGTCATTCTGCTCGGAATTCACCACAGCCCAATGCCCGATTTCTGCCTCAGTCTAGGGTTCGGCTTAGGGCTAGGGTTAGGGTTATGCCTAGGGTTAGGGTTCAGAAAACCACAAAGCCAGGAGCTCCAGGGATACTCCCCATGCAAAAGGCAGGCCAAGTTGAGTGTAGCACATCCAAATCCTTGCTCCCTCTTCGTCATTCTGCTCGGAACTCACCACAGCCCAATGCCCGATTACTGCCTCAGTCTAGGGTTAAGCTTAGGGCTAGGGTTAGGGTTATGCCTAGGGTTAGGGTTCACAAAACCACAAAGCCAGGAGCTCCAGGGATACTCACCATGCAAAAGGCAGGCCAAGTTGAGCGTAGCACATCCAAATCCTTGCTCCCTCTACGTCATTCTGCTCGGAACTCACCACAGCCCAATGCCCGATTACTGCCTCAGTCTAGGGTTAGGCTTAGGGCTAGGGTTAGGGTTATGCCTAGGGTTAGGGTTCACAAAACCACAAAGCCAGGAGCTCCAGGGATACTCACCATGCAAAAGGCAGGCCAAGTTGAGCGTAGCACATCCAAATCCCCTCTCCCTCTTCGTCATTCTGCTCGGAACTCACCACAGCCCAATGCCCGATTTCTGCCTCAGTCTAGGGTTAGGCTTAGGGCTAGGGTTAGGGTTATGCCTAGGGTTAGGGTTCACAAAACCACAAAGCCAGGAGCTCCAGGGATACTCACCATGCAAAAGGCAGGCCAAGTTGAGCGTAGCACATCCAAATCCTTGCTCCCTCTTTGTCATTCTGCTCGGAACTCACCACAGCCCCATGCCCGATTTCTGCCTCAGTCTAGGGTTAGGCTTAGGGCTAGGGTTAGGGTTATGCCTAGGGTTAGGGTTCAGAAAACCACAAAGCCAGGAGCTCCAGGGATACTCCCCATGCAAAAGGCAGGCCAAGTTGAGCGCAGCCAATCCAAATCCTTGCTCCCTCTTCGTCATTCTGCTCGGAACTCCCCACAGCCCAATGCCCGATTTCTGCCTCAGTCTAGGGTTAGGCTTAGGGCTAGGGTTAGGGTTATGCCTAGGGTTAGGGTTCACAAAACCACAAAGCCAGGAGCTCCAGGGACACTGATCATGCGAAAGGCAGGCCAAGTTAAGCACGGCACATCCAAAACCTTGCTCCCTCTTCTTCTTTCTGCAAGGGTTAGGGTTAGGGGCTCGGGTTAGGGTTAGGGGTTAGGGTTAGGGGTAGGGTTAGGGTTAGGGTTTTGACTAGGGTTAGGGTTCACAAAACCACAAAGCCAGGGGACCCAGGCACACTAAGCATGCAAAAGGCAGGCCAAGTTGAGCGTAGCACATCCAAATCCCCTCTCCCTCTTCGTCATTCTGCTCGGAACTCACCACAGCCCAATGCCCGATTTCTGCCTCAGTCTAGGGTTAGGCTTAAGGCTAGGGTTAGGGTTATGCCTAGGGTTAGGGTTATGCCTAGGGTTAGGGTTCAGAAAACCACAAAGCCAGGATCTCCAGGGATACTCACCATGCAAAAGGCAGGCCAAGTTGAGCGTAGCACATCCAAATCCCCTCTCCCTCTTCGTCATTCTGCTCGGAACTCCCCACAGCCCCATGCCCGATTTCTGCCTCAGTCTAGGGTTCGGCTTGGGGCTAGGGTTAGGGTTATGCCTAGGGTTAGGGTTCAGAAAACCACAAAGCCAGGAGCTCCAGGGATACTCCCCATGCAAAAGGCAGGCCAAGTTGAGCGTAGCACATCCAAATCCCCTCTCCCTCTTTGTCATTCTGCTCGGAACTCCCCACAGCCCAATGCCCGATTTCTGCCTCAGTCTAGGGTTCGGCTTAGGGCTAGGGTTAGGGTTATGCCTAGGGTTAGGGTTCACAAAACCACAAAGCCAGGAGCTCCAGGGATACTCACCATGCAAAAGGCAGGCCAAGTTGAGCGTAGCACATCCAAATCCCCTCTCCCTCTTCGTCATTCTGCTCGGAACTTCCCACAGCCCAATGCCAGATTACTGGCTCAGTCTAGGGTTAGGCTTAGGGCTAGGGTTAGGGTTATGCCTAGGGTTAGGGTTCACAAAACCACAAAGCCAGGAGCTCCAGGGATACTCACCATGCAAAAGGCAGGCCAAGTTGAGCGCAGCCAATCCAAATCCTTGCTCCCTCTTCGTCATTCTGCTCGGAACTCCCCACAGCCCAATGCCCGATTTCTGCCTCAGTCTAGGGTTAGGCTTAGGGCTAGGGTTAGGGTTATGCCTAGGGTTAGGGTTCAGAAAACCACAAAGCCAGGAGCTCCAGGGATACTCCCCATGCAAAAGGCAGGCCAAGTTGAGCGTAGCACATCCAAATCCTTGCTCCCTCTTTGTCATTCTGCTCAGAACTTCCCACAGCCCAATGCCAGATTACTGGCTCAGTCTAGGGTTAGGCTTAGGGCTAGGGTTAGGGTTATGCCTAGGGTTAGGGTTCACAAAACCACAAAGCCAGGAGCTCCAGGGACACTGATCATGCGAAAGGCAGGCCAAGTTAAGCACGGCACATCCAAAACCTTGCTCCCTCTTCTTCTTTCTGCAAGGGTTAGGGTTAGGGGCTCGGGTTAGTGTTAGGGTTAGGGTTAGGGGTAGGGTTAGGGTTAGGGTTATGCCTAGGGTTAGGATTGAGAAAACGACAAAGCCAGGGGACCCAGGCACACTAAGCATGCAAAAGGCAGGCCAAGTTGAGCGTAGCACATCCAAATCCCCTCTCCCTCTTCGTCATTCTGCTCGGAATTCACCACAGCCCAATGCCCGATTTCTGCCTCAGTCTAGGGTTAGGCTTAGGGCTAGGGTTAGGGTTATGCCTAGGGTTAGGCTTCACAAAACCACAAAGCCAGGAGCTCCAGGGATACTCACCATGCAAAAGGCAGGCCAAGTTGAGTGTAGCACATCCAAATCCTTGCTCCCTCTTCTTCATTCTGCTCGGAACTCACCACGGCCCAATGCCCGATATCTGCCTCAGTCTAGGGTTAGGCTTAGGGCTAGGGTTAGGGTTATGCCTAGGGTTAGGGTTCACAAAACCACAAAGCCAGGAGCTCCAGGGATACTCACCATGCAAAAGGCAGGCCAAGTTGAGTGTAGCACATCCAAATCCTTGCTCCCTCTTCGTCATTCTGCTCGGAACTCCCCACAGCCCAATGCCCGATTTCTGCCTCAGTCTAGGGTTAGGCTTAGGGCTAGGGTTAGGGTTATGCCTAGGGTTAGGGTTCACAAAACCACAAAGCCAGGAGCTCCAGGGATACTCACCATGCAAAAGGCAGGCCAAGTTGAGCGTAGCACATCCAAATCATTGCTCCCTCTTTGTCATTCTGCTCGGAACTCACCACAGCCCCATGCCCGATTTCTGCCTCAGTCTAGGGTTAGGCTTAGGGCTAGGGTTAGGGTTATGCCTAGGGTTAGGGTTCAGAAAACCACAAAGCCAGGAGCTCCAGGGATACTCCCCATGCAAAAGGCAGGCCAAGTTGAGCGTAGCACATCCAAATCCCCTCTCCCTCTTCGTCATTCTGCTCGGAACTCACCACAGCCCAATGCCCGATTACTGGCTCAGTCTAGGGTTAGGCTTAGGGCTAGGGTTAGGGTTATGCCTAGGGTTAGGGTTCAGAAAACCACAAAGCCAGGAGCTCCAGGGATACTCCCCATGCAAAAGGCAGGCCAAGTTGAGCGTAGCACATACAAATCCCCTCTCCCTCTTTGTCATTCTGCTCGGAACTCACCACAGCCCAATGCCCGATTTCTGCCTCAGTCTAGGGTTAGGCTTAGGGCTAGGGTTAGGGTTATGCTTAGGGTTAGGGTTCACAAAACCACAAAGCCAGGAGCTCCAGGGGTACTCACCATGCAAAAGGCAGGCCAAGTTGAGCGTAGCACATCCAAATCCCCTCTCCCTCTTCGTCATTCTGCTCGGAACTCCCCACAGCCCAATGCCCGATTTCTGCCTCAGTCTAGGGTTCGGCTTAGGGCTAGGGTTAGGGTTATGCCTAGGGTTAGGGTTCACAAAACCACAAAGCCAGGAGCTCCAGGGATACTCCCCATGCAAAAGGCAGGCCAAGTTGAGCGTAGCACATCCAAATCCCCTCTCCCTCTTCGTCATTCTGCTCGGAATTCACCACAGCCCAATGCCCGATTTCTGCCTCAGTCTAGGGTTAGGCTTAGGGCTAGGGTTAGGGTTATGCCTAGGGTTAGGGTTCAGAAAACCACAAAGCCAGGAGCTCCAGGGATACTCCCCATGCAAAAGGCAGGCCAAGTTGAGCGTAGCACATCCAAATCCTTGCTCCCTCTTCGTCATTCTGCTCGGAACTCACCACAGCCCAATGCCCGATTTCTGCCTCAGTCTAGGGTTAGGCTTAGGGCTAGGGTTAGGGTTATGCCTAGGGTTAGGGTTCACAAAACCACAAAGCCAGGAGCTCCAGGGATACTCCCCATGCAAAAGGCAGGCCAAGTTGAGCGTAGCACATCCAAATCCCCTCTCCCTCTTTGTCATTCTGCTCGGAACTCACCACAGCCCAATGCCCGATTTCTGCCTCAGTCTAGGGTTCGGCTTAGGGCTAGGGTTAGGGTTATGCCTAGGGTTAGGGTTCACAAAACCACAAAGCCAGGAGCTCCAGAGATACTCCCCATGCAAAAGGCAGGCCAAGTTGAGCGTAGCACATCCAAATCCTTGCTCCCTCTTCGTCATTCTGCTCGGAACTCACCACAGCCCAATGCCCGATTTCTGCCTCAGTCTAGGGTTAGGTTTAGGGCTAGGGTTAGGGTTATGCCTAGGGTTAGGGTTCAGAAAACCACAAAGCCAGGAGCTCCAGGGATACTCACCATGCAAAAGGCAGGCCAAGTTGAGTGTAGCACATCCAAATCCTTGCTCCCTCTTCGTCATTCTGCTCGGAACTCACCACAGCCCAATGCCCGATTTCTGCCTCAGTCTAGGGTTCGGCTTAGGGCTAGGGTTAGGGTTATGCCTAGGGTTACGGTTCACAAAACCACAAAGCCAGGAGCTCCAGAGATACTCCCCATGCAAAAGGCAGGCCAAGTTGAGCGTAGCACATCCAAATCCTTGCTCCCTCTTCTTCATTCTGCTCGGAACTCACCACAGCCCAATGCCCGATTACTGCCTCAGTCTAGGGTTAAGCTTAGGGCTAGGGTTAGGGTTATGCCTAGGGTTAGGGTTCACAAAACCACAAAGCCAGGAGCTCCAGGGATACTCACCATGCAAAAGGCAGGCCAAGTTGAGCGTAGCACATCCAAATCCTTGCTCCCTCTACGTCATTCTGCTCGGAACTCACCACAGCCCAATGCCCGATTACTGCCTCAGTCTAGGGTTAGGCTTAGGGCTAGGGTTAGGGTTATGCCTAGGGTTAGGGTTCACAAAACCACAAAGCCAGGAGCTCCAGGGATACTCACCATGCAAAAGGCAGGCCAAGTTGAGCGTAGCACATCCAAATCCCCTCTCCCTCTTCGTCATTCTGCTCGGAACTCACCACAGCCCAATGCCCGATTTCTGCCTCAGTCTAGGGTTAGGCTTAGGGCTAGGGTTAGGGTTATGCCTAGGGTTAGGGTTCAGAAAACCACAAAGCCAGGAGCTCCAGGGATACTCACCATGCAAAAGGCAGGCCAAGTTGAGCGTAGCACATCCAAATCCTTGCTCCCTCTTTGTCATTCTGCTCGGAACTCACCACAGCCCCATGCCCGATTTCTGCCTCAGTCTAGGGTTAGGCTTAGGGCTAGGGTTAGGGTTATGCCTAGGGTTAGGGTTCAGAAAACCACAAAGCCAGGAGCTCCAGGGATACTCCCCATGCAAAAGGCAGGCCAAGTTGAGCGCAGCCAATCCAAATCCTTGCTCCCTCTTCGTCATTCTGCTCGGAACTCCCCACAGCCCAATGCCCGATTTCTGCCTCAGTCTAGGGTTAGGCTTAGGGCTAGGGTTAGGGTTATGCCTAGGGTTAGGGTTCACAAAACCACAAAGCCAGGAGCTCCAGGGACACTGATCATGCGAAAGGCAGGCCAAGTTAAGCACGGCACATCCAAAACCTTGCTCCCTCTTCTTCTTTCTGCAAGGGTTAGGGTTAGGGGCTCGGGTTAGGGTTAGGGGTTAGGGTTAGGGGTAGGGTTAGGGTTAGGGTTTTGACTAGGGTTAGGGTTCACAAAACCACAAAGCCAGGGGACCCAGGCACACTAAGCATGCAAAAGGCAGGCCAAGTTGAGCGTAGCACATCCAAATCCCCTCTCCCTCTTCGTCATTCTGCTCGGAACTCACCACAGCCCAATGCCCGATTTCTGCCTCAGTCTAGGGTTAGGCTTAAGGCTAGGGTTAGGGTTATGCCTAGGGTTAGGGTTATGCCTAGGGTTAGGGTTCAGAAAACCACAAAGCCAGGATCTCCAGGGATACTCACCATGCAAAAGGCAGGCCAAGTTGAGCGTAGCACATCCAAATCCCCTCTCCCTCTTCGTCATTCTGCTCGGAACTCCCCACAGCCCCATGCCCGATTTCTGCCTCAGTCTAGGGTTCGGCTTGGGGCTAGGGTTAGGGTTATGCCTAGGGTTAGGGTTCAGAAAACCACAAAGCCAGGAGCTCCAGGGATACTCCCCATGCAAAAGGCAGGCCAAGTGGAGCGTAGCACATCCAAATCCCCTCTCCCTCTTTGTCATTCTGCTCGGAACTCCCCACAGCCCAATGCCCGATTTCTGCCTCAGTCTAGGGTTCGGCTTAGGGCTAGGGTTAGGGTTATGCCTAGGGTTAGGGTTCACAAAACCACAAAGCCAGGAGCTCCAGGGATACTCACCATGCAAAAGGCAGGCCAAGTTGAGCGTAGCACATCCAAATCCCCTCTCCCTCTTCGTCATTCTGCTCGGAACTTCCCACAGCCCAATGCCAGATTACTGGCTCAGTCTAGGGTTAGGCTTAGGGCTAGGGTTAGGGTTATGCCTAGGGTTAGGGTTCACAAAACCACAAAGCCAGGAGCTCCAGGGATACTCACCATGCAAAAGGCAGGCCAAGTTGAGCGCAGCCAATCCAAATCCTTGCTCCCTCTTCGTCATTCTGCTCGGAACTCCCCACAGCCCAATGCCCGATTTCTGCCTCAGTCTAGGGTTAGGCTTAGGGCTAGGGTTAGGGTTATGCCTAGGGTTAGGGTTCACAAAACCACAAAGCCAGGAGCTCCAGGGATACTCCCCATGCAAAAGGCAGGCCAAGTTGAGCGTAGCACATCCAAATCCTTGCTCCCTCTTTGTCATTCTTCTCAGAACTTCCCACAGCCCAATGCCAGATTACTGGCTCAGTCTAGGGTTAGGCTTAGGGCTAGGGTTAGGGTTATGCCTAGGGTTAGGGTTCACAAAACCACAAAGCCAGGAGCTCCAGGGACACTGATCATGCGAAAGGCAGGCCAAGTTAAGCACGGCACATCCAAAACCTTGCTCCCTCTTCTTCTTTCTGCAAGGGTTAGGGTTAGGGGCTCGGGTTAGTGTTAGGGTTAGGGTTAGGGGTAGGGTTAGGGTTAGGGTTATGCCTAGGGTTAGGATTGAGAAAACGACAAAGCCAGGGGACCCAGGCACACTAAGCATGCAAAAGGCAGGCCAAGTTGAGCGTAGCACATCCAAATCCCCTCTCCCTCTTCGTCATTCTGCTCGGAACTCACCACAGCCCAATGCCCGATTTCTGCCTCAGTCTAGGGTTAGGCTTAGGGCTAGGGTTAGGGTTATGCCTAGGGTTAGGGTTCAGAAAACCACAAAGCCAGGAGCTCCAGGGATACTCACCATGCAAAAGGCAGGCCAAGTTGAGCGTAGCACATCCAAATCCTTGCTCCCTCTTTGTCATTCTGCTCGGAACTCACCACAGCCCCATGCCCGATTTCTGCCTCAGTCTAGGGTTAGGCTTAGGGCTAGGGTTAGGGTTATGCCTAGGGTTAGGGTTCACAAAACCACAAAGCCAGGAGCTCCAGGGACACTGATCATGCGAAAGGCAGGGCAAGTTAAGCACGGCACATCCAAAACCTTGCTCCCTCTTCTTCTTTCTGCAAGGGTTAGGGTTAGGGGCTCGGGTTAGTGTTAGGGGTTAGGGTTAGGGGTAGGGTTAGGGTTAGGGTTTTGACTAGGGTTAGGATTGAGAAAACGACAAAGCCAGGGGACCCACGCACACTAAGCATGCAAAAGGCAGGCCAAGTTGAGCGTAGCACATCCAAATCCCCTCTCCCTCTTCGTCATTCTGCTCGGAATTCACCACAGCCCAATGCCCGATTACTGCCTCAGTCTAGGGTTAGGCTTAGCGCTAGGATTAGGGTTATGCCTAGGGTTAGGGTTCAGAAAACCACAAAGCCAGGAGCTCCAGGGATACTCCCCATGCAAAAGGCAGGCCAAGTTGAGCGCAGCCAATCCAAATCCTTGCTCCCTCTTCGTCATTCTGCTCGGAACTCCCCACAGCCCAATGCCCGATTTCTGCCTCAGTCTAGGGTTAGGCTTAGGGCTAGGGTTAGGGTTATGCCTAGGGTTAGGGTTCACAAAACCACAAAGCCAGGAGCTCCAGGGACACTGATCATGCGAAAGGCAGGCCAAGTTAAGCACGGCACATCCAAAACCTTGCTCCCTCTTCTTCTTTCTGCAAGGGTTAGGGTTAGGGGCTCGGGTTAGGGTTAGGGGTTAGGGTTAGGGGTAGGGTTAGGGTTAGGGTTTTGACTAGGGTTAGGGTTCACAAAACCACAAAGCCAGGGGACCCAGGCACACTAAGCATGCAAAAGGCAGGCCAAGTTGAGCGTAGCACATCCAAATCCCCTCTCCCTCTTCGTCATTCTGCTCGGAACTCACCACAGCCCAATGCCCGATTTCTGCCTCAGTCTAGGGTTAGGCTTAAGGCTAGGGTTAGGGTTATGCCTAGGGTTAGGGTTATGCCTAGGGTTAGGGTTCAGAAAACCACAAAGCCAGGAGCTCCAGGGATACTCCCCATGCAAAAGGCAGGCCAAGTTGAGCGTAGCACATCCAAATCCCCTCTCCCTCTTCGTCATTCTGCTCGGAACTCCCCACAGCCCAATGCCCGATTTCTGCCTCAGTCTAGGGTTCGGCTTGGGGCTAGGGTTAGGGTTATGCCTAGGGTTAGGGTTCAGAAAACCACAAAGCCAGGAGCTCCAGGGATACTCCCCATGCAAAAGGCAGGCCAAGTTGAGCGTAGCACATCCAAATCCCCTCTCCCTCTTCGTCATTCTGCTCGGAACTTCCCACAGCCCAATGCCAGATTACTGGCTCAGTCTAGGGTTAGGCTTAGGGCTAGGGTTAGGGTTATGCCTAGGGTTAGGGTTCACAAAACCACAAAGCCAGGAGCTCCAGGGATACTCACCATGCAAAAGGCAGGCCAAGTTGAGCGCAGCCAATCCAAATCCTTGCTCCCTCTTCGTCATTCTGCTCGGAACTCCCCACAGCCCAATGCCCGATTTCTGCCTCAGTCTAGGGTTAGGCTTAGGGCTAGGGTTAGGGTTATGCCTAGGGTTAGGGTTCACAAAACCACAAAGCCAGGAGCTCCAGGGATACTCCCCATGCAAAAGGCAGGCCAAGTTGAGCGTAGCACATCCAAATCCTTGCTCCCTCTTTGTCATTCTGCTCAGAACTTCCCACAGCCCAATGCCAGATTACTGGCTCAGTCTAGGGTTAGGCTTAGGGCTAGGGTTAGGGTTATGCCTAGGGTTAGGGTTCACAAAACCACAAAGCCAGGAGCTCCAGGGACACTGATCATGCGAAAGGCAGGCCAAGTTAAGCACGGCACATCCAAAACCTTGCTCCCTCTTCTTCTTTCTGCAAGGGTTAGGGTTAGGGGCTCGGGTTAGTGTTAGGGTTAGGGTTAGGGGTAGGGTTAGGGTTAGGGTTATGCCTAGGGTTAGGATTGAGAAAACGACAAAGCCAGGGGACCCAGGCACACTAAGCATGCAAAAGGCAGGCCAAGTTGAGCGTAGCACATCCAAATCCCCTCTCCCTCTTCGTCATTCTGCTCGGAATTCACCACAGCCCAATGCCCGATTTCTGCCTCAGTCTAGGGTTAGGCTTAGGGCTAGGGTTAGGGTTATGCCTAGGGTTAGGGTTCAGAAAACCACAAAGCCAGGAGCTCCAGGGATACTCACCATGCAAAAGGCAGGCCAAGTTGAGTGTAGCACATCCAAATCCTTGCTCCCTCTTCTTCATTCTGCTCGGAACTCACCACGGCCCAATGCCCGATATCTGCCTCAGTCTAGGGTTAGGCTTAGGGCTAGGGTTAGGGTTATGCCTAGGGTTAGGGTTCACAAAACCACAAAGCCAGGAGCTCCAGGGATACTCACCATGCAAAAGGCAGGCCAAGTTGAGTGTAGCACATCCAAATCCCCTCTCCCTCTTCGTCATTCTGCTCGGAACTCACCACAGCCCAATGCCCGATTTCTGCCTCAGTCTAGGGTTAGGCTTAGGGCTAGGGTTAGGGTTATGCCTAGGGTTAGGGTTCACAAAACCACAAAGCCAGGAGCTCCAGGGATACTCACCATGCAAAAGGCAGGCCAAGTTGAGCGTAGCACATCCAAATCATTGCTCCCTCTTTGTCATTCTGCTCGGAACTCACCACAGCCCCATGCCCGATTTCTGCCTCAGTCTAGGGTTAGGCTTAGGGCTAGGGTTAGGGTTATGCCTAGGGTTAGGGTTCAGAAAACCACAAAGCCAGGAGCTCCAGGGATACTCCCCATGCAAAAGGCAGGCCAAGTTGAGCGTAGCACATCCAAATCCCCTCTCCCTCTTCATCATTCTGCTCGGAACTCACCACAGCCCCATGCCCGATTTCTGCCTCAGTCTAGGGTTAGGTTTAGGGCTAGGGTTAGGGTTATGCCTAGGGTTAGGGTTCAGAAAACCACAAAGCCAGGAGCTCCAGGGATACTCCCCATGCAAAAGGCAGGCCAAGTTGAGCGTAGCACATCCAAATCCTTGCTCCCTCTTCGTCATTCTGCTCGGAACTCCCCACAGCCCAATGCCCGATTTCTGCCTCAGTCTAGGGTTAGGCTTAGGGCTAGGGTTAGGGTTATGCCTAGGGTTAGGGTTCACAAAACCACAAAGCCAGGAGCTCCAGGGACACTGATCATGCGAAAGGCAGGCCAAGTTAAGCACGGCACATCCAAAACCTTGCTCCCTCTTCTTCTTTCTGCAAGGGTTAGGGTTAGGGGCTCGGGTTAGGGTTAGGGGTTAGGGTTAGGGGTAGGGTTAGGGTTAGGGTTTTGACTAGGGTTAGGATTGAGAAAACGACAAAGCCAGGGGACCCAGGCACACTAAGCATGCAAAAGGCAGGCCAAGTTGAGCGTAGCACATCCAAATCCCCTCTCCCTCTTCGTCATTCTGCTCGGAATTCACCACAGCCCAATGCCCGATTTCTGCCTCAGTCTAGGGTTAGGCTTAGGGCTAGGGTTAGGGTTATGCCTAGGGTTAGGGTTCAGAAAACCACAAAGCCAGGAGCTCCAGGGATACTCCCCATGCAAAAGGCAGGCCAAGTTGAGCGTAGCACATCCAAATCCTTGCTCCCTCTTCGTCATTCTGCTCGGAACTCACCACAGCCCAATGCCCGATTTCTGCCTCAGTCTAGGGTTAGGCTTAGGGCTAGGGTTAGGGTTATGCCTAGGGTTAGGGTTCAGAAAACCACAAAGCCAGGAGCTCCAGGGATACTCCCCATGCAAAAGGCAGGCCAAGTTGAGCGTAGCACATCCAAATCCCCTCTCCCTCTTTGTCATTCTGCTCGGAACTCACCACAGCCCAATGCCCGATTTCTGCCTCAGTCTAGGGTTCGGCTTAGGGCTAGGGTTAGGGTTATGCCTAGGGTTAGGGTTCACAAAACCACAAAGCCAGGAGCTCCAGAGATACTCCCCATGCAAAAGGCAGGCCAAGTTGAGCGTAGCACATCCAAATCCTTGCTCCCTCTTCGTCATTCTGCTCGGAACTCACCACAGCCCAATGCCCGATTTCTGCCTCAGTCTAGGGTTAGGTTTAGGGCTAGGGTTAGGGTTATGCCTAGGGTTAGGGTTCAGAAAACCACAAAGCCAGGAGCTCCAGGGATACTCACCATGCAAAAGGCAGGCCAAGTTGAGTGTAGCACATCCAAATCCCTGCTCCCTCTTCGTCATTCTGCTCGGAACTCACCACAGCCCAATGCCCGATTTCTGCCTCAGTCTAGGGTTCGGCTTAGGGCTAGGGTTAGGGTTATGCCTAGGGTTAGGGTTCACAAAACCACAAAGCCAGGAGCTCCAGAGATACTCCCCATGCAAAAGGCAGGCCAAGTTGAGCGTAGCACATCCAAATCCTTGCTCCCTCTTCGTCATTCTGCTCGGAACTCACCACAGCCCAATGCCCGATTACTGCCTCAGTCTAGGGTTAAGCTTAGGGCTAGGGTTAGGGTTATGCCTAGGGTTAGGGTTCACAAAACCACAAAGCCAGGAGCTCCAGGGATACTCACCATGCAAAAGGCAGGCCAAGTTGAGCGTAGCACATCCAAATCCTTGCTCCCTCTACGTCATTCTGCTCGGAACTCACCACAGCCCAATGCCCGATTACTGCCTCAGTCTAGGGTTAGGCTTAGGGCTAGGGTTAGGGTTATGCCTAGGGTTAGGGTTCACAAAACCACAAAGCCAGGAGCTCCAGGGATACTCACCATGCAAAAGGCAGGCCAAGTTGAGCGTAGCACATCCAAATCCCCTCTCCCTCTTCGTCATTCTGCTCGGAACTCACCACAGCCCAATGCCCGATTTCTGCCTCAGTCTAGGGTTAGGCTTAGGGCTAGGGTTAGGGTTATGCCTAGGGTTAGGGTTCACAAAACCACAAAGCCAGGAGCTCCAGGGATACTCACCATGCAAAAGGCAGGCCAAGTTGAGCGTAGCACATCCAAATCCTTGCTCCCTCTTTGTCATTCTGCTCGGAACTCACCACAGCCCCATGCCCGATTTCTGCCTCAGTCTAGGGTTAGGCTTAGGGCTAGGGTTAGGGTTATGCCTAGGGTTAGGGTTCACAAAACCACAAAGCCAGGAGCTCCAGGGACACTGATCATGCGAAAGGCAGGGCAAGTTAAGCACGGCACATCCAAAACCTTGCTCCCTCTTCTTCTTTCTGCAAGGGTTAGGGTCAGGGGCTCGGGTTAGTGTTAGGGGTTAGGGTTAGGGGTAGGGTTAGGGTTAGGGTTTTGACTAGGGTTAGGATTGAGAAAACGACAAAGCCAGGGGACCCACGCACACTAAGCATGCAAAAGGCAGGCCAAGTTGAGCGTAGCACATCCAAATCCCCTCTCCCTCTTCGTCATTCTGCTCGGAATTCACCACAGCCCAATGCCCGATTACTGCCTCAGTCTAGGGTTAGGCTTAGCGCTAGGATTAGGGTTATGCCTAGGGTTAGGGTTCAGAAAACCACAAAGCCAGGAGCTCCAGGGATACTCCCCATGCAAAAGGCAGGCCAAGTTGAGCGCAGCCAATCCAAATCCTTGCTCCCTCTTCGTCATTCTGCTCGGAACTCCCCACAGCCCAATGCCCGATTTCTGCCTCAGTCTAGGGTTAGGCTTAGGGCTAGGGTTAGGGTTATGCCTAGGGTTAGGGTTCACAAAACCACAAAGCCAGGAGCTCCAGGGACACTGATCATGCGAAAGGCAGGCCAAGTTAAGCACGGCACATCCAAAACCTTGCTCCCTCTTCTTCTTTCTGCAAGGGTTAGGGTTAGGGGCTCGGGTTAGGGTTAGGGGTTAGGGTTAGGGGTAGGGTTAGGGTTAGGGTTTTGACTAGGGTTAGGGTTCACAAAACCACAAAGCCAGGGGACCCAGGCACACTAAGCATGCAAAAGGCAGGCCAAGTTGAGCGTAGCACATCCAAATCCCCTCTCCCTCTTCGTCATTCTGCTCGGAACTCACCGCAGCCCAATGCCCGATTTCTGCCTCAGTCTAGGGTTAGGCTTAAGGCTAGGGTTAGGGTTATGCCTAGGGTTAGGGTTATGCCTAGGGTTAGGGTTCAGAAAACCACAAAGCCAGGAGCTCCAGGGATACTCACCATGCAAAAGGCAGGCCAAGTTGAGCGTAGCACATCCAAATCCCCTCTCCCTCTTCGTCATTCTGCTCGGAACTCCCCACAGCCCAATGCCCGATTTCTGCCTCAGTCTAGGGTTCGGCTTGGGCTAGGGTTAGGGTTATGCCTAGGGTTAGGGTTCAGAAAACCACAAAGCCAGGAGCTCCAGGGATACTCCCCATGCAAAAGGCAGGCCAAGTTGAGCGTAGCACATCCAAATCCCCTCTCCCTCTTTGTCATTCTGCTCGGAACTCCCCACAGCCCAATGCCCGATTTCTGCCTCAGTCTAGGGTTCGGCTTAGGGCTAGGGTTAGGGTTATGCCTAGGGTTAGGGTTCACAAAACCACAAAGCCAGGAGCTCCAGAGATACTCCCCATGCAAAAGGCAGGCCAAGTTGAGCGTAGCACATCCAAATCCTTGCTCCCTCTTTGTCATTCTGCTCGGAACTCACCACAGCCCAATGCCCGATTTCTGCCTCAGTCTAGGGTTAGGCTTAGGGCTAGGGTTAGGGTTATGCCTAGGGTTAGGGTTCACAAAACCACAAAGCCAGGAGCTCCAGGGATACTCACCATGCAAAAGGCAGGCCAAGTTGAGCGTAGCACATCCAAATCCTTGCTCCCTCTTTGTCATTCTGCTCGGAACTCACCACAGCCCCATGCCCGATTTCTGCCTCAGTCTAGGGTTAGGCTTAGGGCTAGGGTTAGGGTTATGCCTAGGGTTAGGGTTCACAAAACCACAAAGCCAGGAGCTCCAGGGATACTCCCCATGCAAAAGGCAGGCCAAGTTGAGCGTAGCACATCCAAATCCTTGCTCCCTCTTTGTCATTCTGCTCGGAACTCACCACAGCCCCATGCCCGATTTCTGCCTCAGTCTAGGGTTAGGCTTAGGGCTAGGGTTAGGGTTATGCCTAGGGTTAGGGTTCACAAAACCACAAAGCCAGGAGCTCCAGGGACACTGATCATGCGAAAGGCAGGCCAAGTTAAGCACGGCACATCCAAAACCTTGCTCCCTCTTCTTCTTTCTGCAAGGGTTAGGGTTAGGGGCTCGGGTTAGGGTTAGGGGTTAGGGTTAGGGGTAGGGTTAGGGTTAGGGTTTTGACTAGGGTTAGGGTTCACAAAACCACAAAGCCAGGGGACCCAGGCACACTAAGCATGCAAAAGGCAGGCCAAGTTGAGCGTAGCACATCCAAATCCCCTCTCCCTCTTCGTCATTCTGCTCGGAACTCACCACAGCCCAATGCCCGATTTCTGCCTCAGTCTAGGGTTAGGCTTAAGGCTAGGGTTAGGGTTATGCCTAGGGTTAGGGTTATGCCTAGGGTTAGGGTTCAGAAAACCACAAAGCCAGGAGCTCCAGGGATACTCACCATGCAAAAGGCAGGCCAAGTTGAGCGTAGCACATCCAAATCCCCTCTCCCTCTTCGTCATTCTGCTCGGAACTCACCACAGCCCAATGCCCGATTACTGCCTCAGTCTAGGGTTAGGCTTAGGGCTAGGGTTAGGGTTATGCCTAGGGTTAGGGTTCACAAAACCACAAAGCCAGGAGCTCCAGGGATACTCACCATGCAAAAGGCAGGCCAAGTTGAGCGTAGCACATCCAAATCCCCTCTCCCTCTTCATCATTCTGCTCGGAACTCCCCACAGCCCAATGCCCGATTACTGCCTCAGTCTAGGGTTAGGCTTAGGGCTAGGGTTAGGGTTATGCCTAGGGTTAGGGTTCACAAAACCACAAAGCCAGGAGCTCCAGGGATACTCACCATGCAAAAGGCAGGCCAAGTTGAGCGTAGCACATCCAAATCCCCTCTCCCTCTTTGTCATTCTCCTCGGAACTCCCCACAGCCCAATGCCCGATTACTGCCTCAGTCTAGGGTTAGGCTTAGGGCTAGGGTTAGGGTTATGCCTAGGGTTAGGGTTCAGAAAACCACAAAGCCAGGAGCTCCAGGGATACTCCCCATGCAAAAGGCAGGCCAAGTTGAGCGTAGCACATCCAAATCCCCTCTCCCTCTTTGTCATTCTGCTCGGAACTCACCACAGCCCAATGCCCGATTTCTGCCTCAGTCTAGGGTTAGGCTTAGGGCTAGGATTAGAGTTATGCTTAGGGTTAGGGTTCAGAAAACCACAAAGCCAGGAGCTCCAGGGATACTCACCATGCAAAAGGCAGGCCAAGTTGAGCGTAGCACATCCAAATCCCCTCTCCCTCTTCGTCATTCTGCTCGGAACTCCCCACAGCCCAATGCCCGATTTCTGCCTCAGTCTAGGGTTAGGCTTAGGGCTAGGGTTAGGGTTATGCCTAGGGTTAGGGTTCACAAAACCACAAAGCCAGGAGCTCCAGGGATACTCCCCATGAAAAAGGCAGGCCAAGTTGAGCGTAGCACATCCAAATCCCCTCTCCCTCTTCCTCATTCTGCTCGGAACTCACCACAGCCCCATGCCCGATTTCTGCCTCAGTCTAGGGTTAGGTTTAGGGCTAGGGTTAGGGTTATGCCTAGGGTTAGGGTTCACAAAACCACAAAGCCAGGAGCTCCAGGGATACTCACCATGCAAAAGGCAGGCCAAGTTGAGCGTAGCACATCCAAATCCTTGCTCCCTCTTCGTCATTCTGCTCGGAACTCCCCACAGCCCAATGCCCGATTACTGCCTCAGTCTAGGGTTAGGCTTAGGGCTAGGGTTAGGGTTATGCCTAGGGTTAGGGTTCACAAAACCACAAAGCCAGGAGCTCCAGGGGTACTCACCATGCAAAAGGCAGGCCAAGTTGAGCGTAGCACATCCAAATCCCCTCTCCCTCTTCTTCTTTCTGCAAGGGTTAGGGTTAGGGGCTCGGGTTAGTGTTAGGGGTTAGGGTTAGGGGTAGGGTTAGGGTTAGGGTTTTGACTAGGGTTCGGATTGAGAAAACGACAAAGCCAGGGGACCCAGGCACACTAAGCATGCAAAAGTCAGGCCAAGTTGAGCGTAGCACATCCAAATCCCCTCTCCCTCTTCGTCATTCTGCTCGGAACTCCCCACAGCCCAATGCCCGATTTCTGCCTCAGTCTAGGGTTAGGCTTAAGGCTAGGGTTAGGGTTATGCCTAGGGTTAGGGTTCAGAAAACCACAAAGCCAGGAGCTCCAGGGATACTCCCCATGCAAAAGGCAGGCCAAGTTGAGCGTAGCACATCCAAATCCTTGCTCCCTCTTCGTCATTCTGCTCGGAACTCACCACAGCCCAATGCCCGATTTCTGCCTCAGTCTAGGGTTAGGCTTAGGGCTAGGGTTAGGGTTATGCCTAGGGTTAGGGTTCACAAAACCACAAAGCCAGGAGCTCCAGGGATACTCCCCATGCAAAAGGCAGGCCAAGTTGAGCGTAGCACATCCAAATCCCCTCTCCCTCTTTGTCATTCTGCTCGGAACTCACCACAGCCCAATGCCCGATTTCTGCCTCAGTCTAGGGTTCGGCTTAGGGCTAGGGTTAGGGTTATGCCTAGGGTTAGGGTTCACAAAACCACAAAGCCAGGAGCTCCAGAGATACTCACCATGCAAAAGGCAGGCCAAGTTGAGCGTAGCACATCCAAATCCTTGCTCCCTCTTCGTCATTCTGCTCGGAACTCACCACAGCCCAATGCCCGATTTCTGCCTCAGTCTAGGGTTAGGTTTAGGGCTAGGGTTAGGGTTATGCCTAGGGTTAGGGTTCAGAAAACCACAAAGCCAGGAGCTCCAGGGATACTCACCATGCAAAAGGCAGGCCAAGTTGAGTGTAGCACATCCAAATCCTTGCTCCCTCTTCGTCATTCTGCTCGGAACTCCCCACAGCCCAATGCCCGATTTCTGCCTCAGTCTAGGGTTAGGCTTAGGGCTAGGGTTAGGGTTATGCCTAGGGTTAGGGTTCACAAAACCACAAAGCCAGGAGCTCCAGGGATACTCACCATGCAAAAGGCAGGCCAAGTTGAGCGTAGCACATCCAAATCCTTGCTCCCTCTTTGTCATTCTGCTCGGAACTCACCACAGCCCAATGCCCGATTACTGCCTCAGTCTAGGGTTAGGCTTAGGGCTAGGGTTAGGGTTATGCCTAGGGTTAGGGTTCACAAAACCACAAAGCCAGGAGCTCCAGGGATACTCACCATGCAAAAGGCAGGCCAAGTTGAGCGTAGCACATCCAAATCCCCTCTCCCTCTTCGTCATTCTGCTCGGAACTCACCACAGCCCAATGCCCGATTTCTGCCTCAGTCTAGGGTTAGGCTTAGGGCTAGGGTTAGGGTTATGCCTAGGGTTAGGGTTCAGAAAACCACAAAGCCAGGAGCTCCAGGGATACTCACCATGCAAAAGGCAGGCCAAGTTGAGCGTAGCACATCCAAATCCTTGCTCCCTCTTTGTCATTCTGCTCGGAACTCACCACAGCCCCATGCCCGATTTCTGCCTCAGTCTAGGGTTAGGCTTAGGGCTAGGGTTAGGGTTATGCCTAGGGTTAGGGTTCAGAAAACCACAAAGCCAGGAGCTCCAGGGATACTCCCCATGCAAAAGGCAGGCCAAGTTGAGCGCAGCCAATCCAAATCCTTGCTCCCTCTTCCTCATTCTGCTCGGAACTCCCCACAGCCCAATGCCCGATTACTGCCTCAGTCTAGGGTTAGGCTTAGGGCTAGGGTTAGGGTTATGCCTAGGGTTAGGGTTCACAAAACCACAAAGCCAGGAGCTCCAGGGATACTCACCATGCAAAAGGCAGGCCAAGTTGAGCGTAGCACATCCAAATCCCCTCTCCCTCTTCGTCATTCTGCTCGGAACTCACCACAGCCCAATGCCCGATTTCTGCCTCAGTCTAGGGTTAGGCTTAGGGCTAGGGTTAGGGTTATGCCTAGGGTTAGGGTTCAGAAAACCACAAAGCCAGGAGCTCCAGGGATACTCCCCATGCAAAAGGCAGGCCAAGTTGAGCGCAGCCAATCCAAATCCTTGCTCCCTCTTCGTCATTCTGCTCGGAACTCCCCACAGCCCAATGCCCGATTTCTGCCTCAGTCTAGGGTTAGGCTTAGGGCTAGGGTTAGGGTTATGCCTAGGGTTAGGGTTCACAAAACCACAAAGCCAGGAGCTCCAGGGACACTGATCATGCGAAAGGCAGGCCAAGTTAAGCACGGCACATCCAAAACCTTGCTCCCTCTTCTTCTTTCTGCAAGGGTTAGGGTTAGGGGCTCGGTGTTAGTGTTAGGGTTAGGGTTAGGGGTAGGGTTAGGGTTAGGGTTTTGACTAGGGTTAGGGTTCACAAAACCACAAAGCCAGGGGACCCAGGCACACTAAGCATGCAAAAGGCAGGCCAAGTTGAGCGTAGCACATCCAAATCCCCTCTCCCTCTACGTCATTCTGCTCGGAACTCACCACAGCCCAATGCCCGATTTCTGCCTCAGTCTAGGGTTAGGCTTAAGGCTAGGGTTAGGGTTATGCCTAGGGTTAGGGTTATGCCTAGGGTTAGGTTTCAGAAAACCACAAAGCCAGGAGCTCCAGGGATACTCACCATGCAAAAGGCAGGCCAAGTTGAGCGTAGCACATCCAAATCCCCTCTCCCTCTTCGTCATTCTGCTCGGAACTCACCACAGCCCAATGCCCGATTACTGCCTCAGTCTAGTGTTAGGCTTAGGGCTAGGGTTAGGGTTATGCCTAGGGTTAGGGTTCACAAAACCACAAAGCCAGGAGCTCCAGGGATACTCACCATGCAAAAGGCAGGCCAAGTTGAGCGTAGCACATCCAAATCCCCTCTCCCTCTTCGTCATTCTGCTCGGAACTCACCACAGCCCAATGCCCGATTACTGCCTCAGTCTAGGGTTAGGCTTAGCGCTAGGGTTAGGGTTATGTCTAGGGTTAGGGTTCACAAAACCACAAAGCCAGGAGCTCCAGGGATACTCACCATGCAAAAGGCAGGCCAAGTTGAGCGTAGCACATCCAAATCCCCTCTCCCTCTTTGTCATTCTCCTCGGAACTCACCACAGCCCAATGCCCGATTACTGGCTCAGTCTAGGGTTAGGTTTAGGGCTAGGGTTAGGGTTATGCCTAGGGTTAGGGTTCACAAAACCACAAAGCCAGGAGCTCCAGGGATACTCACCATGCAAAAGGCAGGCCAAGTTGAGCGTAGCACATCCAAATCCTTGCTCCCTCTACGTCATTCTGCTCAGAACTTCCCACAGCCCAATGCCAGATTACTGGCTCAGTCTAGGGTTAGGCTTAGGGCTAGGGTTAGGGTTATGCCTAGGGTTAGGGTTCACAAAACCGCCATGCCAGGAGCTCCAGGGACACTGATCATGCGAAAGGCAGGCCAAGTTAAGCACGGCACATCCAAAACCTTGCTCCTTCTTCTTCTTTCTGCAAGGGTTAGGGTTAGGGGCTCGGGTTAGTGTTAGGGGTTAGGGTTAGGGGTAGGGTTAGGGTTAGGGTTTTGACTAGGGTTAGGATTGAGAAAACGACAAAGCCAGGGGACCCAGGCACACTAAGCATGCAAAAGGCAGGCCAAGTTGAGCGTAGCACATCCAAATCCCCTCTCCCTCTTCGTCATTCTGCTCGGAATTCACCACAGCCCAATGCCCGATTTCTGCCTCAGTCTAGGGTTAGGCTTAGGGCTAGGGTTAGGGTTATGCCTAGGGTTAGGGTTCACAAAACCACAAAGCCAGGAGCTCCAGGGATACTCACCATGCAAAAGGCAGGCCAAGTTGAGTGTAGCACATCCAAATCCTTGCTCCCTCTTCTTCATTCTGCTCGGAACTCCCCACAGCCCAATGCCCGATATCTGCCTCAGTCTAGGGTTAGGCTTAGGGCTAGGGTTAGGGTTATGCCTAGGGTTAGGGTTCACAAAACCACAAAGCCAGGAGCTCCAGGGATACTCCCCATGCAAAAGGCAGGCCAAGTTGAGCGTAGCACATCCAAATCCTTGCTCCCTCTACGTCATTCTGCTCGGAACTCACCACAGCCCAATGCCCGATTACTGCCTCAGTCTAGGGTTAGGCTTAGGGCTAGGGTTAGGGTTATGCCTAGGGTTAGGGTTCACAAAACCACAAAGCCAGGAGCTCCAGGGATACTCACCATGCAAAAGGCAGGCCAAGTTGAGCGTAGCACATCCAAATCCCCTCTCCCTCTTCGTCATTCTGCTCGGAACTCACCACAGCCCAATGCCCGATTTCTGCCTCAGTCTAGGGTTAGGCTTAGGGCTAGGGTTAGGGTTATGCCTAGGGTTAGGGTTCACAAAACCACAAAGCCAGGAGCTCCAGGGATACTCACCATGCAAAAGGCAGGCCAAGTTGAGCGTAGCACATCCAAATCCTTGCTCCCTCTTTGTCATTCTGCTCGGAACTCACCACAGCCCCATGCCCGATTTCTGCCTCAGTCTAGGGTTAGGCTTAGGGCTAGGGTTAGGGTTATGCCTAGGGTTAGGGTTCAGAAAACCACAAAGCCAGGAGCTCCAGGGATACTCCCCATGCAAAAGGCAGGCCAAGTTGAGCGCAGCCAATCCAAATCCTTGCTCCCTCTTCGTCATTCTGCTCGGAACTCCCCACAGCCCAATGCCCGATTTCTGCCTCAGTCTAGGGTTAGGCTTAGGGCTAGGGTTAGGGTTATGCCTAGGGTTAGGGTTCACAAAACCACAAAGCCAGGAGCTCCAGGGACACTGATCATGCGAAAGGCAGGCCAAGTTAAGCACGGCACATCCAAAACCTTGCTCCCTCTTCTTCTTTCTGCAAGGGTTAGGGTTAGGGGCTCGGGTTAGGGTTAGGGGTTAGGGTTAGGGGTAGGGTTAGGGTTAGGGTTTTGACTAGGGTTAGGGTTCACAAAACCACAAAGCCAGGGGACCCAGGCACACTAAGCATGCAAAAGGCAGGCCAAGTTGAGCGTAGCACATCCAAATCCCCTCTCCCTCTTCGTCATTCTGCTCGGAACTCACCACAGCCCAATGCCCGATTTCTGCCTCAGTCTAGGGTTAGGCTTAAGGCTAGGGTTAGGGTTATGCCTAGGGTTAGGGTTATGCCTAGGGTTAGGGTTCAGAAAACCACAAAGCCAGGAGCTCCAGGGATACTCACCATGCAAAAGGCAGGCCAAGTTGAGCGTAGCACATCCAAATCCCCTCTCCCTCTTCGTCATTCTGCTCGGAACTCCCCACAGCCCCATGCCCGATTTCTGCCTCAGTCTAGGGTTCGGCTTGGGGCTAGGGTTAGGGTTATGCCTAGGGTTAGGGTTCAGAAAACCACAAAGCCAGGAGCTCCAGGGATACTCCCCATGCAAAAGGCAGGCCAAGTTGAGCGTAGCACATCCAAATCCCCTCTCCCTCTTTGTCATTCTGCTCGGAACTCCCCACAGCCCAATGCCCGATTTCTGCCTCAGTCTAGGGTTAGGCTTAGGGCTAGGGTTAGGGTTATGCCTAGGGTTAGGGTTCACAAAACCACAAAGCCAGGAGCTCCAGGGACACTGATCATGCGAAAGGCAGGCCAAGTTAAGCACGGCACATCCAAAACCTTGCTCCCTCTTCTTCTTTCTGCAAGGGTTAGGGTTAGGGGCTCGGGTTAGTGTTAGGGGTTAGGGTTAGGGGTAGGGTTAGGGTTAGGGTTTTGACTAGGGTTAGGATTGAGAAAACGACAAAGCCAGGGGACCCAGGCACACTAAGCATGCAAAAGTCAGGCCAAGTTGAGCGTAGCACATCCAAATCCCCTCTCCCTCTTCGTCATTCTGCTCGGAACTCACCACAGCCCAATGCCCGATTTCTGCCTCAGTCTAGGGTTAGGCTTAAGGCTAGGGTTAGGGTTATGCCTAGGGTTAGGGTTCAGAAAACCACAAAGCCAGGAGCTCCAGGGATACTCCCCATGCAAAAGGCAGGCCAAGTTGAGCGTAGCACATCCAAATCCTTGCTCCCTCTTCGTCATTCTGCTCGGAACTCACCACAGCCCAATGCCCGATTTCTGCCTCAGTCTAGGGTTAGGCTTAGGGCTAGGGTTAGGGTTATGCCTAGGGTTAGGGTTCAGAAAACCACAAAGCCAGGAGCTCCAGGGATACTCCCCATGCAAAAGGCAGGCCAAGTTGAGCGTAGCACATCCAAATCCCCTCTCCCTCTTTGTCATTCTGCTCGGAACTCACCACAGCCCAATGCCCGATTTCTGCCTCAGTCTAGGGTTCGGCTTAGGGCTAGGGTTAGGGTTATGCCTAGGGTTAGGGTTCACAAAACCACAAAGCCAGGAGCTCCAGAGATACTCACCATGCAAAAGGCAGGCCAAGTTGAGCGTAGCACATCCAAATCCTTGCTCCCTCTTCGTCATTCTGCTCGGAACTCACCACAGCCCAATGCCCGATTTCTGCCTCAGTCTAGGGTTAGGTTTAGGGCTAGGGTTAGGGTTATGCCTAGGGTTAGGGTTCAGAAAACCACAAAGCCAGGAGCTCCAGGGATACTCACCATGCAAAAGGCAGGCCAAGTTGAGTGTAGCACATCCAAATCCTTGCTCCCTCTTCGTCATTCTGCTCGGAACTCACCACAGCCCAATGCCCGATTACTGCCTCAGTCTAGGGTTAGGCTTAGGGCTAGGGTTAGGGTTATGCCTAGGGTTAGGGTTCACAAAACCACAAAGCCAGGAGCTCCAGGGATACTCACCATGCAAAAGGCAGGCCAAGTTGAGCGTAGCACATCCAAATCCCCTCTCCCTCTTCGTCATTCTGCTCGGAACTCACCACAGCCCAATGCCCGATTTCTGCCTCAGTCTAGGGTTAGGCTTAAGGCTAGGGTTAGGGTTATGCCTAGGGTTAGGGTTCAGAAAACCACAAAGCCAGGAGCTCCAGGGATACTCACCATGCAAAAGGCAGGCCAAGTTGAGCGTAGCACATCCAAATCCTTGCTCCCTCTTTGTCATTCTGCTCGGAACTCACCACAGCCCCATGCCCGATTTCTGCCTCAGTCTAGGGTTAGGCTTAGGGCTAGGGTTAGGGTTATGCCTAGGGTTAGGGTTCAGAAAACCACAAAGCCAGGAGCTCCAGGGATACTCCCCATGCAAAAGGCAGGCCAAGTTGAGCGCAGCCAATCCAAATCCTTGCTCCCTCTTCGTCATTCTGCTCGGAACTCCCCACAGCCCAATGCCCGATTACTGCCTCAGTCTAGGGTTAGGCTTAGGGCTAGGGTTAGGGTTATGCCTAGGGTTAGGGTTCACAAAACCACAAAGCCAGGAGCTCCAGGGATACTCACCATGCAAAAGGCAGGCCAAGTTGAGCGTAGCACATCCAAATCCCCTCTCCCTCTTCGTCATTCTGCTCGGAACTCACCACAGCCCAATGCCCGATTTCTGCCTCAGTCTAGGGTTAGGCTTAGGGCTAGGGTTAGGGTTATGCCTAGGGTTAGGGTTCACAAAACCACAAAGCCAGGAGCTCCAGGGATACTCACCATGCAAAAGGCAGGCCAAGTTGAGCGTAGCACATCCAAATCCTTGCTCCCTCTTTGTCATTCTGCTCAGAACTCACCACAGCCCCATGCCCGATTTCTGCCTCAGTCTAGGGTTAGGCTTAGGGCTAGGGTTAGGGTTATGCCTAGGGTTAGGGTTCAGAAAACCACAAAGCCAGGAGCTCCAGGGATACTCCCCATGCAAAAGGCAGGCCAAGTTGAGCGCAGCCAATCCAAATCCTTGCTCCCTCTTCGTCATTCTGCTCGGAACTCCCCACAGCCCAATGCCCGATTTCTGCCTCAGTCTAGGGTTAGGCTTAGGGCTAGGGTTAGGGTTATGCCTAGGGTTAGGGTTCACAAAACCACAAAGCCAGGAGCTCCAGGGACACTGATCATGTGAAAGGCAGGCCAAGTTAAGCACGGCACATCCAAAACCTTGCTCCCTCTTCTTCTTTCTGCAAGGGTTAGGGTTAGGGGCTCGGGTTAGTGTTAGGGGTTAGGGTTAGGGGTAGGGTTAGGGTTAGGGTTTTGACTAGGGTTAGGGTTCACAAAACCACAAAGCCAGGAGCTCCAGGGATACTCACCATGCAAAAGGCAGGCCAAGTTGAGCGTAGCACATCCAAATCCCCTCTCCCTCTTCGTCATTCTGCTCGGAACTCACCACAGCCCAATGCCCGATTACTGCCTCAGTCTAGTGTTAGGCTTAGGGCTAGGGTTAGGGTTATGCCTAGGGTTAGGGTTCACAAAACCACAAAGCCAGGAGCTCCAGGGATACTCACCATGCAAAAGGCAGGCCAAGTTGAGCGTAGCACATCCAAATCCCCTCTCCCTCTTTGTCATTCTGCTCGGAACTCACCACAGCCCAATGCCCGATTACTGGCTCAGTCTAGGGTTAGGTTTAGGGCTAGGGTTAGGGTTATGCCTAGGGTTAGGGTTCACAAAACCACAAAGCCAGGAGCTCCAGGGATACTCACCATGCAAAAGGCAGGCCAAGTTGAGCGTAGCACATCCAAATCCTTGCTCCCTCTACGTCATTCTGCTCAGAACTTCCCACAGCCCAATGCCAGATTACTGGCTCAGTCTAGGGTTAGGCTTAGGGCTAGGGTTAGGGTTATGCCTAGGGTTAGGGTTCACAAAACCGCCATGCCAGGAGCTCCAGGGACACTGATCATGCGAAAGGCAGGCCAAGTTAAGCACGGCACATCCAAAACCTTGCTCCCTCTTCTTCTTTCTGCAAGGGTTAGGGTTAGGGGCTCGGGTTAGTGTTAGGGGTTAGGGTTAGGGGTAGGGTTAGGGTTAGGGTTTTGACTAGGGTTAGGATTGAGAAAACGACAAAGCCAGGGGACCCAGGCACACTAAGCATGCAAAAGGCAGGCCAAGTTGAGCGTAGCACATCCAAATCCCCTCTCCCTCTTCGTCATTCTGCTCGGAATTCACCACAGCCCAATGCCCGATTTCTGCCTCAGTCTAGGGTTAGGCTTAGGGCTAGGGTTAGGGTTATGCCTAGGGTTAGGGTTCAGAAAACCACAAAGCCAGGAGCTCCAGGGATACTCACCATGCAAAAGGCAGGCCAAGTTGAGTGTAGCACATCCAAATCCTTGCTCCCTCTTCTTCATTCTGCTCGGAACTCCCCACAGCCCAATGCCCGATATCTGCCTCAGTCTAGGGTTAGGCTTAGGGCTAGGGTTAGGGTTATGCCTAGGGTTAGGGTTCACAAAACCACAAAGCCAGGAGCTCCAGGGATACTCACCATGCAAAAGGCAGGCCAAGTTGAGCGTAGCACATCCAAATCCTTGCTCCCTCTACGTCATTCTGCTCGGAACTCACCACAGCCCAATGCCCGATTACTGCCTCAGTCTAGGGTTAGGCTTAGGGCTAGGGTTAGGGTTATGCCTAGGGTTAGGGTTCACAAAACCACAAAGCCAGGAGCTCCAGGGATACTCACCATGCAAAAGGCAGGCCAAGTTGAGCGTAGCACATCCAAATCCCCTCTCCCTCTTCGTCATTCTGCTCGGAACTCACCACAGCCCAATGCCCGATTTCTGCCTCAGTCTAGGGTTAGGCTTAGGGCTAGGGTTAGGGTTATGCCTAGGGTTAGGGTTCACAAAACCACAAAGCCAGGAGCTCCAGGGATACTCACCATGCAAAAGGCAGGCCAAGTTGAGCGTAGCACATCCAAATCCTTGCTCCCTCTTTGTCATTCTGCTCGGAACTCACCACAGCCCCATGCCCGATTTCTGCCTCAGTCTAGGGTTAGGCTTAGGGCTAGGGTTAGGGTTATGCCTAGGGTTAGGGTTCAGAAAACCACAAAGCCAGGAGCTCCAGGGATACTCCCCATGCAAAAGGCAGGCCAAGTTGAGCGCAGCCAATCCAAATCCTTGCTCCCTCTTCGTCATTCTGCTCGGAACTCCCCACAGCCCAATGCCCGATTTCTGCCTCAGTCTAGGGTTAGGCTTAGGGCTAGGGTTAGGGTTATGCCTAGGGTTAGGGTTCACAAAACCACAAAGCCAGGAGCTCCAGGGACACTGATCATGCGAAAGGCAGGCCAAGTTAAGCACGGCACATCCAAAACCTTGCTCCCTCTTCTTCTTTCTGCAAGGGTTAGGGTTAGGGGCTCGGGTTAGGGTTAGGGGTTAGGGTTAGGGGTAGGGTTAGGGTTAGGGTTTTGACTAGGGTTAGGGTTCACAAAACCACAAAGCCAGGGGACCCAGGCACACTAAGCATGCAAAAGGCAGGCCAAGTTGAGCGTAGCACATCCAAATCCCCTCTCCCTCTTCGTCATTCTGCTCGGAACTCACCACAGCCCAATGCCCGATTTCTGCCTCAGTCTAGGGTTAGGCTTAAGGCTAGGGTTAGGGTTATGCCTAGGGTTAGGGTTATGCCTAGGGTTAGGGTTCAGAAAACCACAAAGCCAGGAGCTCCAGGGATACTCACCATGCAAAAGGCAGGCCAAGTTGAGCGTAGCACATCCAAATCCCCTCTCCCTCTTCGTCATTCTGCTCGGAACTCCCCACAGCCCAATGCCCGATTTCTGCCTCAGTCTAGGGTTCGGCTTGGGGCTAGGGTTAGGGTTATGCCTAGGGTTAGGGTTCACAAAACCACAAAGCCAGGAGCTCCAGGGATACTCCCCATGCAAAAGGCAGGCCAAGTTGAGCGTAGCACATCCAAATCCCCTCTCCCTCTTCCTCATTCTGCTCGGAACTCCCCACAGCCCAATGCCCGATTTCTGCCTCAGTCTAGGGTTCGGCTTAGGGCTAGGGTTAGGGTTATGCCTAGGGTTAGGGTTCACAAAACCACAAAGCCAGGAGCTCCAGAGATACTCCCCATGCAAAAGGCAGGCCAAGTTGAGCGTAGCACATCCAAATCCTTGCTCCCTCTTTGTCATTCTGCTCGGAACTCACCACAGCCCAATGCCCGATTACTGCCTCAGTCTAGGGTTAAGCTTAGGGCTAGGGTTAGGGTTATGCCTAGGGTTAGGGTTCAGAAAACCACAAAGCCAGGAGCTCCAGGGATACTCCCCATGCAAAAGGCAGGCCAAGTTGAGCGTAGCACATCCAAATCCTTGCTCCCTCTTCGTCATTCTGCTCGGAACTCACCACAGCCCAATGCCCGATTACTGCCTCAGTCTAGGGTTAGGCTTAGGGCTAGGGTTAGGGTTATGCCTAGGGTTAGGGTTCACAAAACCACAAAGCCAGGAGCTCCAGGGATACTCACCATGCAAAAGGCAGGCCAAGTTGAGCGTAGCACATCCAAATCCCCTCTCCCTCTTCGTCATTCTGCTCGGAACTCACCACAGCCCAATGCCCGATTTCTGCCTCAGTCTTGGGTTAGGCTTAGGGCTAGGGTTAGGGTTATGCCTAGGGTTAGGGTTCAGAAAACCACAAAGCCAGGAGCTCCAGGGATACTCACCATGCAAAAGGCAGGCCAAGTTGAGCGTAGCACATCCAAATCCTTGCTCCCTCTTTGTCATTCTGCTCGGAACTCACCACAGCCCCATGCCCGATTTCTGCCTCAGTCTAGGGTTAGGCTTAGGGCTAGGGTTAGGGTTATGCCTAGGGTTAGGGTTCAGAAAACCACAAAGCCAGGAGCTCCAGGGATACTCCCCATGCAAAAGGCAGGCCAAGTTGAGCGTAGCACATCCAAATCCTTGCTCCCTCTTTGTCATTCTGCTCGGAACTCACCACAGCCCCATGCCCGATTTCTGCCTCAGTCTAGGGTTAGGCTTAGGGCTAGGGTTAGGGTTATGCCTAGGGTTAGGGTTCACAAAACCACAAAGCCAGGAGCTCCAGGGACACTGATCATGCGAAAGGCAGGCCAAGTTAAGCACGGCACATCCAAAACCTTGCTCCCTCTTCTTCTTTCTGCAAGGGTTAGGGTTAGGGGCTCGGGTTAGGGTTAGGGGTTAGGGTTAGGGGTAGGGTTAGGGTTAGGGTTTTGACTAGGGTTAGGGTTCACAAAACCACAAAGCCAGGGGACCCAGGCACACTAAGCATGCAAAAGGCAGGCCAAGTTGAGCGTAGCACATCCAAATCCCCTCTCCCTCTTCGTCATTCTGCTCGGAACTCACCACAGCCCAATGCCCGATTTCTGCCTCAGTCTAGGGTTAGGCTTAAGGCTAGGGTTAGGGTTATGCCTAGGGTTAGGGTTATGCCTAGGGTTAGGGTTCAGAAAACCACAAAGCCAGGAGCTCCAGGGATACTCACCATGCAAAAGGCAGGCCAAGTTGGGCGTAGCACATCCAAATCCCCTCTCCCTCTTCGTCATTCTGCTCGGAACTCACCACAGCCCAATGCCCGATTACTGCCTCAGTCTAGGGTTAGGCTTAGGGCTAGGGTTAGGGTTATGCCTAGGGTTAGGGTTCACAAAACCACAAAGCCAGGAGCTCCAGGGATACTCACCATGCAAAAGGCAGGCCAAGTTGAGCGTAGCACATCCAAATCCCCTCTCCCTCTTCATCATTCTGCTCGGAACTCACCACAGCCCAATGCCCGATTACTGCCTCAGTCTAGGGTTAGGCTTAGGGCTAGGGTTAGGGTTATGCCTAGGGTTAGGGTTCAGAAAACCACAAAGCCAGGAGCTCCAGGGATACTCACCATGCAAAAGGCAGGCCAAGTTGAGCGTAGCACATCCAAATCCTTGCTCCCTCTTCTTCATTCTGCTCGGAACTCACCACAGCCCAATGCCCGATTTCTGCCTCAGTCTAGGGTTAGGCTTAGGGCTAGGATTAGGGTTATGCTTAGGGTTAGGGTTCAGAAAACCACAAAGCCAGGAGCTCCAGGGATACTCACCATGCAAAAGGCAGGCCAAGTTGAGCGTAGCACATCCAAATCCCCTCTCCCTCTTCGTCATTCTGCTCGGAACTCCCCACAGCCCAATGCCCGATTTCTGCCTCAGTCTAGGGTTAGGCTTAGGGCTAGGGTTAGGGTTATGCCTAGGGTTAGGGTTCACAAAACCACAAAGCCAGGAGCTCCAGGGATACTCCCCATGCAAAAGGCAGGCCAAGTTGAGCGTAGCACATCCAAATCCCCTCTCCCTCTTCCTCATTCTGCTCGGAACTCACCACAGCCCCATGCCCGATTTCTGCCTCAGTCTAGGGTTAGGTTTAGGGCTAGGGTTAGGGTTATGCCTAGGGTTAGGGTTCACAAAACCACAAAGCCAGGAGCTCCAGGGATACTCACCATGCAAAAGGCAGGCCAAGTTGAGCGTAGCACATCCAAATCCTTGCTCCCTCTTCGTCATTCTGCTCGGAACTTCCCACAGCCCAATGCCCGATTACTGCCTCAGTCTAGGGTTAGGCTTAGGGCTAGGGTTAGGGTTATGCCTAGGGTTAGGGTTCACAAAACCACAAAGCCAGGAGCTCCAGGGACACTGATCATGCGAAAGGCAGGCCAAGTTAAGCACGGCACATCCAAAACCTTGCTCCCTCTTCTTCTTTCTGCAAGGATTAGGGTTAGGGGCTCGGGTTAGTGTTAGGGGTTAGGGTTAGGGGTAGGGTTAGGGTTAGGGTTTTGACTAGGGTTAGGATTGAGAAAACGACAAAGCCAGGGGACCCAGGCACACTAAGCATGCAAAAGTCAGGCCAAGTTGAGCGTAGCACATCCAAATCCCCTCTCCCTCTTCGTCATTCTGCTCGGAATTCACCACAGCCCAATGCCCGATTTCTGCCTCAGTCTAGGGTTCGGCTTAGGGCTAGGGTTAGGGTTATGCCTAGGGTTAGGGTTCACAAAACCACAAAGCCAGGAGCTCCAGAGATACTCACCATGCAAAAGGCAGGCCAAGTTGAGCGTAGCACATCCAAATCCTTGCTCCCTCTTCGTCATTCTGCTCGGAACTCACCACAGCCCAATGCCCGATTTCTGCCTCAGTCTAGGGTTAGGTTTAGGGCTAGGGTTAGGGTTATGCCTAGGGTTAGGGTTCAGAAAACCACAAAGCCAGGAGCTCCAGGGATACTCACCATGCAAAAGGCAGGCCAAGTTGAGCGCAGCCAATCCAAATCCTTGCTCCCTCTTCGTCATTCTGCTCGGAACTCCCCACAGCCCAATGCCCGATTTCTGCCTCAGTCTAGGGTTAGGCTTAGGGCTAGGGTTAGGGTTATGCCTAGGGTTAGGGTTCACAAAACCACAAAGCCAGGAGCTCCAGGGATACTCACCATGCAAAAGGCAGGCCAAGTTGAGCGTAGCACATCCAAATCCTTGCTCCCTCTTTGTCATTCTGCTCGGAACTCACCACAGCCCAATGCCCGATTACTGCCTCAGTCTAGGGTTAGGCTTAGGGCTAGGGTTAGGGTTATGCCTAGGGTTAGGGTTCACAAAACCACAAAGCCAGGAGCTCCAGGGATACTCACCATGCAAAAGGCAGGCCAAGTTGAGCGTAGCACATCCAAATCCCCTCTCCCTCTTCGTCATTCTGCTCGGAACTCACCACAGCCCAATGCCCGATTTCTGCCTCAGTCTAGGGTTAGGCTTAGGGCTAGGGTTAGGGTTATGCCTAGGGTTAGGGTTCACAAAACCACAAAGCCAGGAGCTCCAGGGATACTCACCATGCAAAAGGCAGGCCAAGTTGAGCGTAGCACATCCAAATCCTTGCTCCCTCTTTGTCATTCTGCTCGGAACTCACCACAGCCCCATGCCCGATTTCTGCCTCAGTCTAGGGTTAGGCTTAGGGCTAGGGTTAGGGTTATGCCTAGGGTTAGGGTTCAGAAAACCACAAAGCCAGGAGCTCCAGGGATACTCCCCATGCAAAAGGCAGGCCAAGTTGAGCGCAGCCAATCCAAATCCTTGCTCCCTCTTCGTCATTCTGCTCGGAACTCCCCACAGCCCAATGCCCGATTACTGCCTCAGTCTAGGGTTAGGCTTAGGGCTAGGGTTAGGGTTATGCCTAGGGTTAGGGTTCACAAAACCACAAAGCCAGGAGCTCCAGGGATACTCACCATGCAAAAGGCAGGCCAAGTTGAGCGTAGCACATCCAAATCCCCTCTCCCTCTTCGTCATTCTGCTCGGAACTCACCACAGCCCAATGCCCGATTTCTGCCTCAGTCTAGGGTTAGGCTTAGGGCTAGGGTTAGGGTTATGCCTAGGGTTAGGGTTCACAAAACCACAAAGCCAGGAGCTCCAGGGATACTCACCATGCAAAAGGCAGGCCAAGTTGAGCGTAGCACATCCAAATCCTTGCTCCCTCTTTGTCATTCTGCTCGGAACTCACCACAGCCCCATGCCCGATTTCTGCCTCAGTCTAGGGTTAGGCTTAGGGCTAGGGTTAGGGTTATGCCTAGGGTTAGGGTTCACAAAACCACAAAGCCAGGAGCTCCAGGGATACTCCCCATGCAAAAGGCAGGCCAAGTTGAGCGCAGCCAATCCAAATCCTTGCTCCCCCTTCGTCATTCTGCTCGGAACTCCCCACAGCCCAATGCCCGATTTCTGCCTCAGTCTAGGGTTAGGCTTAGGGCTAGGGTTAGGGTTATGCCTAGGGTTAGGGTTCACAAAACCACAAAGCCAGGAGCTCCAGGGACACTGATCATGCGAAAGGCAGGCCAAGTTAAGCACGGCACATCCAAAACCTTGCTCCCTCTTCTTCTTTCTGCAAGGGTTAGGGTTAGGGGCTCGGGTTAGGGTTAGGGGTTAGGGTTAGGGGTAGGGTTAGGGTTAGGGTTTTGACTAGGGTTAGGGTTCACAAAACCACAAAGCCAGGGGACCCAGGCACACTAAGCATGCAAAAGGCAGGCCAAGTTGAGCGTAGCACATCCAAATCCCCTCTCCCTCTACGTCATTCTGCTCGGAACTCACCACAGCCCAATGCCCGATTTCGGCCTCAGTCTAGGGTTAGGCTTAAGGCTAGGGTTAGGGTTATGCCTAGGGTTAGGGTTATGCCTAGGGTTAGGGTTCAGAAAACCACAAAGCCAGGAGCTCCAGGGATACTCACCATGCAAAAGGCAGGCCAAGTTGAGCGTAGCACATCCAAATCCCCTCTCCCTCTTCGTCATTCTGCTCGGAACTCACCACAGCCCAATGCCCGATTACTGCCTCAGTCTAGGGTTAGGCTTAGGGCTAGGGTTAGGGTTATGCCTAGGGTTACGGTTCACAAAACCACAAAGCCAGGAGCTCCAGGGATACTCACCATGCAAAAGGCAGGCCAAGTTGAGCGTAGCACATCCAAATCCCCTCTCCCTCTTCGTCATTCTGCTCGGAACTCACCACAGCCCAATGCCCGATTACTGCCTCAGTCTAGGGTTAGGCTTAGCGCTAGGGTTAGGGTTATGTCTAGGGTTAGGGTTCACAAAACCACAAAGCCAGGAGCTCCAGGGATACTCACCATGCAAAAGGCAGGCCAAGTTGAGCGTAGCACATCCAAATCCCCTCTCCCTCTTTGTCATTCTCCTCGGAACTCACCACAGCCCAATGCCCGATTACTGGCTCAGTCTAGGGTTAGGTTTAGGGCTAGGGTTAGGGTTATGCCTAGGGTTAGGGTTCACAAAACCACAAAGCCAGGAGCTCCAGGGATACTCACCATGCAAAAGGCAGGCCAAGTTGAGCGTAGCACATCCAAATCCTTGCTCCCTCTACGTCATTCTGCTCAGAACTTCCCACAGCCCAATGCCAGATTACTGGCTCAGTCTAGGGTTAGGCTTAGGGCTAGGGTTAGGGTTATGCCTAGGGTTAGGGTTCACAAAACCACCATGCCAGGAGCTCCAGGGACACTGATCATGCGAAAGGCAGGCCAAGTTAAGCACGGCACATCCAAAACCTTGCTCCCTCTTCTTCTTTCTGCAAGGGTTAGGGTTAGGGGCTCGGGTTAGTGTTAGGGGTTAGGGTTAGGGGTAGGGTTAGGGTTAGGGTTTTGACTAGGGTTAGGATTGAGAAAACGACAAAGCCAGGGGACCCAGGCACACTAAGCATGCAAAAGGCAGGCCAAGTTGAGCGTAGCACATCCAAATCCCCTCTCCCTCTTCGTCATTCTGCTCGGAACTCACCACAGCCCAATGCCCGATTTCTGCCTCAGTCTAGGGTTAGGCTTAGGGCTAGGGTTAGGGTTATGCCTAGGGTTAGGGTTCAGAAAACCACAAAGCCAGGAGCTCCAGGGATACTCACCATGCAAAAGGCAGGCCAAGTTGAGTGTAGCACATCCAAATCCTTGCTCCCTCTTCTTCATTCTGCTCGGAACTCCCCACAGCCCAATGCCCGATATCTGCCTCAGTCTAGGGTTAGGCTTAGGGCTAGGGTTAGGGTTATGCCTAGGGTTAGGGTTCACAAAACCACAAAGCCAGGAGCTCCAGGGATACTCACCATGCAAAAGGCAGGCCAAGTTGAGCGTAGCACATCCAAATCCTTGCTCCCTCTACGTCATTCTGCTCGGAACTCACCACAGCCCAATGCCCGATTACTGCCTCAGTCTAGGGTTAGGCTTAGGGCTAGGGTTAGGGTTATGCCTAGGGTTAGGGTTCACAAAACCACAAAGCCAGGAGCTCCAGGGATACTCACCATGCAAAAGGCAGGCCAAGTTGAGCGTAGCACATCCAAATCCCCTCTCCCTCTTCGTCATTCTGCTCGGAACTCACCACAGCCCAATGCCCGATTTCTGCCTCAGTCTAGGGTTAGGCTTAGGGCTAGGGTTAGGGTTATGCCTAGGGTTAGGGTTCACAAAACCACAAAGCCAGGAGCTCCAGGGATACTCACCATGCAAAAGGCAGGCCAAGTTGAGCGTAGCACATCCAAATCCCCTCTCCCTCTTTGTCATTCTGCTCGGAACTCACCACAGCCCCATGCCCGATTTCTGCCTCAGTCTAGGGTTAGGCTTAGGGCTAGGGTTAGGGTTATGCCTAGGGTTAGGGTTCAGAAAACCACAAAGCCAGGAGCTCCAGGGATACTCCCCATGCAAAAGGCAGGCCAAGTTGAGCGCAGCCAATCCAAATCCTTGCTCCCTCTTCGTCATTCTGCTCGGAACTCCCCACAGCCCAATGCCCGATTTCTGCCTCAGTCTAGGGTTAGGCTTAGGGCTAGGGTTAGGGTTATGCCTAGGGTTAGGGTTCACAAAACCACAAAGCCAGGAGCTCCAGGGACACTGATCATGCGAAAGGCAGGCCAAGTTAAGCACGGCACATCCAAAACCTTGCTCCCTCTTCTTCTTTCTGCAAGGGTTAGGGTTAGGGGCTCGGGTTAGGGTTAGGGGTTAGGGTTAGGGGTAGGGTTAGGGTTAGGGTTTTGACTAGGGTTAGGGTTCACAAAACCACAAAGCCAGGGGACCCAGGCACACTAAGCATGCAAAAGGCAGGCCAAGTTGAGCGTAGCACATCCAAATCCCCTCTCCCTCTTCGTCATTCTGCTCGGAACTCACCACAGCCCAATGCCCGATTTCTGCCTCAGTCTAGGGTTAGGCTTAAGGCTAGGGTTAGGGTTATGCCTAGGGTTAGGGTTATGCCTAGGGTTAGGGTTCAGAAAACCACAAAGCCAGGAGCTCCAGGGATACTCACCATGCAAAAGGCAGGCCAAGTTGAGCGTAGCACATCCAAATCCCCTCTCCCTCTTCGTCATTCTGCTCGGAACTCCCCACAGCCCAATGCCCGATTTCTGCCTCAGTCTAGGGTTCGGCTTGGGGCTAGGGTTAGGGTTATGCCTAGGGTTAGGGTTCAGAAAACCACAAAGCCAGGAGCTCCAGGGATACTCCCCATGCAAAAGGCAGGCCAAGTTGAGCGTAGCACATCCAAATCCCCTCTCCCTCTTTGTCATTCTGCTCGGAACTCCCCACAGCCCAATGCCCGATTTCTGCCTCAGTCTAGGGTTCGGCTTAGGGCTAGGGTTAGGGTTATGCCTAGGGTTAGGGTTCACAAAACCACAAAGCCAGGAGCTCCAGAGATACTCCCCATGCAAAAGGCAGGCCAAGTTGAGCGTAGCACATCCAAATCCTTGCTCCCTCTTTGTCATTCTGCTCGGAACTCACCACAGCCCAATGCCCGATTACTGCCTCAGTCTAGGGTTAAGCTTAGGGCTAGGGTTAGGGTTATGCCTAGGGTTAGGGTTCAGAAAACCACAAAGCCAGGAGCTCCAGGGATACTCACCATGCAAAAGGCAGGCCAAGTTGAGCGTAGCACATCCAAATCCTTGCTCCCTCTACGTCATTCTGCTCGGAACTCACCACAGCCCAATGCCCGATTACTGCCTCAGTCTAGGGTTAGGCTTAGGGCTAGGGTTAGGGTTATGCCTAGGGTTAGGGTTCACAAAACCACAAAGCCAGGAGCTCCAGGGATACTCACCATGCAAAAGGCAGGCCAAGTTGAGCGTAGCACATCCAAATCCCCTCTCCCTCTTCGTCATTCTGCTCGGAACTCACCACAGCCCAATGCCCGATTTCTGCCTCAGTCTTGGGTTAGGCTTAGGGCTAGGGTTAGGGTTATGCCTAGGGTTAGGGTTCACAAAACCACAAAGCCAGGAGCTCCAGGGATACTCACCATGCAAAAGGCAGGCCAAGTTGAGCGTAGCACATCCAAATCCTTGCTCCCTCTTTGTCATTCTGCTCGGAACTCACCACAGCCCCATGCCCGATTTCTGCCTCAGTCTAGGGTTAGGCTTAGGGCTAGGGTTAGGGTTATGCCTAGGGTTAGGGTTCAGAAAACCACAAAGCCAGGAGCTCCAGGGATACTCCCCATGCAAAAGGCAGGCCAAGTTGAGCGTAGCACATCCAAATCCTTGCTCCCTCTTCGTCATTCTGCTCGGAACTCACCACAGCCCCATGCCCGATTTCTGCCTCAGTCTAGGGTTAGGCTTAGGGCTAGGGTTAGGGTTATGCCTAGGGTTAGGGTTCACAAAACCACAAAGCCAGGAGCTCCAGGGACACTGATCATGCGAAAGGCAGGCCAAGTTAAGCACGGCACATCCAAAACCTTGCTCCCTCTTCTTCTTTCTGCAAGGGTTAGGGTTAGGGGCTCGGGTTAGGGTTAGGGGTTAGGGTTAGGGGTAGGGTTAGGGTTAGGGTTTTGACTAGGGTTAGGGTTCACAAAACCACAAAGCCAGGGGACCCAGGCACACTAAGCATGCAAAAGGCAGGCCAAGTTGAGCGTAGCACATCCAAATCCCCTCTCCCTCTTCGTCATTCTGCTCGGAACTCACCACAGCCCAATGCCCGATTTCTGCCTCAGTCTAGGGTTAGGCTTAAGGCTAGGGTTAGGGTTATGCCTAGGGTTAGGGTTATGCCTAGGGTTAGGTTTCAGAAAACCACAAAGCCAGGAGCTCCAGGGATACTCACCATGCAAAAGGCAGGCCAAGTTGGGCGTAGCACATCCAAATCCCCTCTCCCTCTTTGTCATTCTCCTCGGAACTCCCCACAGCCCAATGCCCGATTACTGGCTCAGTCTAGGGTTAGGCTTAGGGCTAGGGTTAGGGTTATGCCTAGGGTTAGGGTTCAGAAAACCACAAAGCCAGGAGCTCCAGGGATACTCACCATGCAAAAGGCAGGCCAAGTTGAGCGTAGCACATCCAAATCCCCTCTCCCTCTTTGTCATTCTGCTCGGAACTCACCACAGCCCAATGCCCGATTTCTGCCTCAGTCTAGGGTTAGGCTTAGGGCTAGGATTAGGGTTATGCTTAGGGTTAGGGTTCAGAAAACCACAAAGCCAGGAGCTCCAGGGATACTCACCATGCAAAAGGCAGGCCAAGTTGAGCGTAGCACATCCAAATCCCCTCTCCCTCTTCGTCATTCTGCTCGGAACTCCCCACAGCCCAATGCCCGATTTCTGCCTCAGTCTAGGGTTCGGCTTGGGGCTAGGGTTAGGGTTATGCCTAGGGTTAGGGTTCAGAAAACCACAAAGCCAGGAGCTCCAGGGATACTCCCCATGCAAAAGGCAGGCCAAGTTGAGCGTAGCACATCCAAATCCCCTCTCCCTCTTCCTCATTCTGCTCGGAACTCACCACAGCCCCATGCCCGATTTCTGCCTCAGTCTAGGGTTAGGTTTAGGGCTAGGGTTAGGGTTATGCCTAGGGTTAGGGTTCAGAAAACCACAAAGCCAGGAGCTCCAGGGATACTCACCATGCAAAAGGCAGGCCAAGTTGAGCGTAGCACATCCAAATCCTTGCTCCCTCTTCGTCATTCTGCTCGGAACTCCCCACAGCCCAATGCCCGATTACTGCCTCAGTCTAGGGTTAGGCTTAGGGCTAGGGTTAGGGTTATGCCTAGGGTTAGGGTTCACAAAACCACAAAGCCAGGAGCTCCAGGGACACTGATCATGCGAAAGGCAGGCCAAGTTAAGCACGGCACATCCAAAACCTTGCTCCCTCTTCTTCTTTCTGCAAGGATTAGGGTTAGGGGCTCGGGTTAGTGTTAGGGGTTAGGGTTAGGGGTAGGGTTAGGGTTAGGGTTTTGACTAGGGTTAGGATTGAGAAAACGACAAAGCCAGGGGACCCAGGCACACTAAGCATGCAAAAGTCAGGCCAAGTTGAGCGTAGCACATCCAAATCCCCTCTCCCTCTTCGTCATTCTGCTCGGAATTCACCACAGCCCAATGCCCGATTTCTGCCTCAGTCTAGGGTTAGGCTTAGGGCTAGGGTTAGGGTTATGCCTAGGGTTAGGGTTCAGAAAACCACAAAGCCAGGAGCTCCAGGGATACTCCCCATGCAAAAGGCAGGCCAAGTTGAGCGTAGCACATCCAAATCCTTGCTCCCTCTTCTTCATTCTGCTCGGAACTCCCCACAGCCCAATGCCCGATATCTGCCTCAGTCTAGGGTTAGGCTTAGGGCTAGGGTTAGGGTTATGCCTAGGGTTAGGGTTCAGAAAACCACAAAGCCAGGAGCTCCAGGGATACTCACCATGCAAAAGGCAGGCCAAGTTGAGCGTAGCACATCCAAATCCCCTCTCCCTCTTCGTCATTCTGCTCGGAACTTCCCACAGCCCAATGCCAGATTACTGGCTCAGTCTAGGGTTAGGCTTAGGGCTAGGGTTAGGGTTATGCCTAGGGTTAGGGTTCAGAAAACCACAAAGCCAGGAGCTCCAGGGATACCATGCAAAAGGCAGGCCAAGTTGAGCGTAGCACATCCAAATCCTTGCTCCCTCTACGTCATTCTGCTCGGAACTCCCCACAGCCCAATGCCCGATTACTGGCTCAGTCTAGGGTTAGGCTTAGGGCTAGGGTTAGGGTTATGCCTAGGGTTAGGGTTCAGAAAACCACAAAGCCAGGAGCTCCAGGGATACTCACCATGCAAAAGGCAGGCCAAGTTGAGCGTAGCACATCCAAATCCTTGCTCCCTCTTTGTCATTCTGCTCGGAACTCACCACAGCCCCATGCCCGATTTCTGCCTCAGTCTAGGGTTAGGCTTAGGGCTAGGGTTAGGGTTATGCCTAGGGTTAGGGTTCACAAAACCACAAAGCCAGGAGCTCCAGGGACACTGATCATGCGAAAGGCAGGCCAAGTTAAGCACGGCACATCCAAAACCTTGCTCCCTCTTCTTCTTTCTGCAAGGGTTAGGGTTAGGGGCTCGGGTTAGTGTTAGGGGTTAGGGTTAGGGGTAGGGTTAGGGTTAGGGTTTTGACTAGGGTTAGGATTGAGAAAACGACAAAGCCAGGGGACCCAGGCACACTAAGCATGCAAAAGGCAGGCCAAGTTGAGCGTAGCACATCCAAATCCCCTCTCCCTCTTCGTCATTCTGCTCGGAATTCACCACAGCCCAATGCCCGATTTCTGCCTCAGTCTAGGGTTAGGCTTAGGGCTAGGGTTAGGGTTATGCCTAGGGTTAGGGTTCAGAAAACCACAAAGCCAGGAGCTCCAGGGATACTCCCCATGCAAAAGGCAGGCCAAGTTGAGCGTAGCACATCCAAATCCTTGCTCCCTCTTCGTCATTCTGCTCGGAACTCACCACAGCCCAATGCCCGATTTCTGCCTCAGTCTAGGGTTAGGCTTAGGGCTAGGGTTAGGGTTATGCCTAGGGTTAGGGTTCAGAAAACCACAAAGCCAGGAGCTCCAGGGATACTCCCCATGCAAAAGGCAGGCCAAGTTGAGCGTAGCACATCCAAATCCCCTCTCCCTCTTTGTCATTCTGCTCGGAACTCACCACAGCCCAATGCCCGATTTCTGCCTCAGTCTAGGGTTCGGCTTAGGGCTAGGGTTAGGGTTATGCCTAGGGTTAGGGTTCACAAAACCACAAAGCCAGGAGCTCCAGAGATACTCCCCATGCAAAAGGCAGGCCAAGTTGAGCGTAGCACATCCAAATCCTTGCTCCCTCTTCGTCATTCTGCTCGGAACTCACCACAGCCCAATGCCCGATTTCTGCCTCAGTCTAGGGTTAGGTTTAGGGCTAGGGTTAGGGTTATGCCTAGGGTTAGGGTTCAGAAAACCACAAAGCCAGGAGCTCCAGGGATACTCACCATGCAAAAGGCAGGCCAAGTTGAGTGTAGCACATCCAAATCCTTGCTCCCTCTTCGTCATTCTGCTCCGAACTCAGCACAGCCCAATGCCCGATTTCTGCCTCAGTCTAGGGTTCGGCTTAGGGCTAGGGTTAGGGTTATGCCTAGGGTTAGGGTTCACAAAACCACAAAGCCAGGAGCTCCAGAGATACTCCCCATGCAAAAGGCAGGCCAAGTTGAGCGTAGCACATCCAAATCCTTGCTCCCTCTTCGTCATTCTGCTCGGAACTCACCACAGCCCAATGCCCGATTACTGCCTCAGTCTAGGGTTAAGCTTAGGGCTAGGGTTAGGGTTATGCCTAGGGTTAGGGTTCACAAAACCACAAAGCCAGGAGCTCCAGGGATACTCACCATGCAAAAGGCAGGCCAAGTTGAGCGTAGCACATCCAAATCCTTGCTCCCTCTACGTCATTCTGCTCGGAACTCACCACAGCCCAATGCCCGATTACTGCCTCAGTCTAGGGTTAGGCTTAGGGCTAGGGTTAGGGTTATGCCTAGGGTTAGGGTTCACAAAACCACAAAGCCAGGAGCTCCAGGGATACTCACCATGCAAAAGGCAGGCCAAGTTGAGCGTAGCACATCCAAATCCCCTCTCCCTCTTCGTCATTCTGCTCGGAACTCACCACAGCCCAATGCCCGATTTCTGCCTCAGTCTAGGGTTAGGCTTAGGGCTAGGGTTAGGGTTATGCCTAGGGGTAGGGTTCACAAAACCACAAAGCCAGGAGCTCCAGGGATACTCACCATGCAAAAGGCAGGCCAAGTTGAGCGTAGCACATCCAAATCCTTGCTCCCTCTTTGTCATTCTGCTCGGAACTCACCACAGCCCAATGCCCGATTTCTGCCTCAGTCTAGGGTTAGGCTTAGGGCTAGGGTTAGGGTTATGCCTAGGGTTAGGGTTCACAAAACCACAAAGCCAGGAGCTCCAGGGACACTGATCATGCGAAAGGCAGGCCAAGTTAAGCACGGCACATCCAAAACCTTGCTCCCTCTTCTTCTTTCTGCAAGGGTTAGGGTTAGGGGCTCGGGTTAGGGTTAGGGGTTAGGGTTAGGGGTAGGGTTAGGGTTAGGGTTTTGACTAGGGTTAGGGTTCACAAAACCACAAAGCCAGGGGACCCAGGCACACTAAGCATGCAAAAGGCAGGCCAAGTTGAGCGTAGCACATCCAAATCCCCTCTCCCTCCTCGTCATTCTGCTCGGAACTCACCACAGCCCAATGCCCGATTTCTGCCTCAGTCTAGGGTTAGGCTTAAGGCTAGGGTTAGGGTTATGCCTAGGGTTAGGGTTATGCCTAGGGTTAGGGTTCAGAAAACCACAAAGCCAGGAGCTCCAGGGATACTCACCATGCAAAAGGCAGGCCAAGTTGAGCGTAGCACATCCAAATCCCCTCTCCCTCTTCGTCATTCTGCTCGGAACTCCCCACAGCCCAATGCCCGATTTCTGCCTTAGTCTAGGGTTCGGCTTGGGGCTAGGGTTAGGGTTATGCCTAGGGTTAGGGTTCAGAAAACCACAAAGCCAGGAGCTCCAGGGATACTCCCCATGCAAAAGGCAGGCCAAGTTGAGCGTAGCACATCCAAATCCCCTCTCCCTCTTTGTCATTCTGCTCGGAACTCCCCACAGCCCAATGCCCGATTTCTGCCTCAGTCTAGGGTTCGGCTTAGGGCTAGGGTTAGGGTTATGCCTAGGGTTAGGGTTCACAAAACCACAAAGCCAGGAGCTCCAGAGATACTCCCCATGCAAAAGGCAGGCCAAGTTGAGCGTAGCACATCCAAATCCTTGCTCCCTCTTTGTCATTCTGCTCGGAACTCACCACAGCCCAATGCCCGATTACTGCCTCAGTCTAGGGTTAAGCTTAGGGCTAGGGTTAGGGTTATGCCTAGGGTTAGGGTTCAGAAAACCACAAAGCCAGGAGCTCCAGGGATACTCACCATGCAAAAGGCAGGCCAAGTTGAGCGTAGCACATCCAAATCCTTGCTCCCTCTACGTCATTCTGCTCGGAACTCACCACAGCCCAATGCCCGATTACTGCCTCAGTCTAGGGTTAGGCTTAGGGCTAGGGTTAGGGTTATGCCTAGGGTTAGGGTTCACAAAACCACAAAGCCAGGAGCTCCAGGGATACTCACCATGCAAAAGGCAGGCCAAGTTGAGCGTAGCACATCCAAATCCCCTCTCCCTCTTCGTCATTCTGCTCGGAACTCACCACAGCCCAATGCCCGATTTCTGCCTCAGTCTAGGGTTAGGCTTAGGGCTAGGGTTAGGGTTATGCCTAGGGTTAGGGTTCACAAAACCACAAAGCCAGGAGCTCCAGGGATACTCACCATGCAAAAGGCAGGCCAAGTTGAGCGTAGCACATCCAAATCCTTGCTCCCTCTTTGTCATTCTGCTCGGAACTCACCACAGCCCCATGCCCGATTTCTGCCTCAGTCTAGGGTTAGGCTTAGGGCTAGGGTTAGGGTTATGCCTAGGGTTAGGGTTCAGAAAACCACAAAGCCAGGAGCTCCAGGGATACTCCCCATGCAAAAGGCAGGCCAAGTTGAGCGTAGCACATCCAAATCCTTGCTCCCTCTTTGTCATTCTGCTCGGAACTCACCACAGCCCCATGCCCGATTTCTGCCTCAGTCTAGGGTTAGGCTTAGGGCTAGGGTTAGGGTTATGCCTAGGGTTAGGGTTCACAAAACCACAAAGCCAGGAGCTCCAGGGACACTGATCATGCGAAAGGCAGGCCAAGTTAAGCACGGCACATCCAAAACCTTGCTCCCTCTTCTTCTTTCTGCAAGGGTTAGGGTTAGGGGCTCGGGTTAGGGTTAGGGGTTAGGGTTAGGGGTAGGGTTAGGGTTAGGGTTTTGACTAGGGTTAGGGTTCACAAAACCACAAAGCCAGGGGACCCAGGCACACTAAGCATGCAAAAGGCAGGCCAAGTTGAGCGTAGCACATCCAAATCCCCTCTCCCTCTTCGTCATTCTGCTCGGAACTCACCACAGCCCAATGCCCGATTTCTGCCTCAGTCTAGGGTTAGGCTTAAGGCTAGGGTTAGGGTTATGCCTAGGGTTAGGGTTATGCCTAGGGTTAGGGTTCAGAAAACCACAAAGCCAGGAGCTCCAGGGATACTCACCATGCAAAAGGCAGGCCAAGTTGAGCGTAGCACATCCAAATCCCCTCTCCCTCTTCGTCATTCTGCTCGGAACTCACCACAGCCCAATGCCCGATTACTGCCTCAGTCTAGGGTTAGGCTTAGGGCTAGGGTTAGGGTTATGCCTAGGGTTAGGGTTCACAAAACCACAAAGCCAGGAGCTCCAGGGATACTCACCATGCAAAAGGCAGGCCAAGTTGAGCGTAGCACATCCAAATCCCCTCTCCCTCTTCATCATTCTGCTCGGAACTCACCACAGCCCAATGCCCGATTACTGCCTCAGTCTAGGGTTAGGCTTAGGGCTAGGGTTAGGGTTATGCCTAGGGTTAGGGTTCACAAAACCACAAAGCCAGGAGCTCCAGGGATACTCACCATGCAAAAGGCAGGCCAAGTTGAGCGTAGCACATCCAAATCCCCTCTCCCTCTTTGTCATTCTCCTCGGAACTCCCCACAGCCCAATGCCCGATTACTGGCTCAGTCTAGGGTTAGGCTTAGGGCTAGGGTTAGGGTTATGCCTAGGGTTAGGGTTCACAAAACCACAAAGCCAGGAGCTCCAGGGATACTCACCATGCAAAAGGCAGGCCAAGTTGAGCGTAGCACATCCAAATCCCCTCTCCCTCTTCGTCATTCTGCTCGGAACTCACCACAGCCCAATGCCCGATTTCTGCCTCAGTCTAGGGTTAGGCTTAGGGCTAGGGTTAGGGTTATGCCTAGGGTTAGGGTTCACAAAACCACAAAGCCAGGAGCTCCAGGGATACTCACCATGCAAAAGGCAGGCCAAGTTGAGCGTAGCACATCCAAATCCTTGCTCCCTCTTTGTCATTCTGCTCGGAACTCACCACAGCCCCATGCCCGATTTCTGCCTCAGTCTAGGGTTAGGCTTAGGGCTAGGGTTAGGGTTATGCCTAGGGTTAGGGTTCAGAAAACCACAAAGCCAGGAGCTCCAGGGATACTCCCCATGCAAAAGGCAGGCCAAGTTGAGCGCAGCCAATCCAAATCCTTGCTCCCTCTTCGTCATTCTGCTCGGAACTCCCCACAGCCCAATGCCCGATTTCTGCCTCAGTCTAGGGTTAGGCTTAGGGCTAGGGTTAGGGTTATGCCTAGGGTTAGGGTTCAGAAAACCACAAAGCCAGGAGCTCCAGGGATACTCACCATGCAAAAGGCAGGCCAAGTTGAGTGTAGCACATCCAAATCCCCTCTCCCTCTTCGTCATTCTGCTCGGAACTTCCCACAGCCCAATGCCAGATTACTGGCTCAGTCTAGGGTTAGGCTTAGGGCTAGGGTTAGGGTTATGCCTAGGGTTAGGGTTCACAAAACCACAAAGCCAGGAGCTCCAGGGATACCATGCAAAAGGCAGGCCAAGTTGAGCGTAGCACATCCAAATCCTTGCTCCCTCTTCTTCATTCTGCTCGGAACTCCCCACAGCCTAATGCCCGATTACTGGCTCAGTCTAGGGTTAGGCTTAGGGCTAGGGTTAGGGTTATGCCTAGGGTTAGGGTTCACAAAACCACAAAGCCAGGAGCTCCAGGGATACTCACCATGCAAAAGGCAGGCCAAGTTGAGTGTAGCACATCCAAATCCTTGCTTCCTCTTCGTCATTCTGCTCGGAACTCACCACAGCCCAATGCACGATTTCTGCCTCAGTCTAGGGTTAGGCTTAGGGCTTGGGTTAGGGTTATGCCTAGGGTTAGGGTTCAGAAAACCACAAAGCCAGGAGCTCCAGGGATACTCACCATGCAAAAGGCAGGCCAAGTTGAGCGTAGCACATCCAAATCCTTGCTCCCTCTTCGTCATTCTGCTCGGAACTCCCCACAGCCCAATGCCCGATTTCTGCCTCAGTCTAGGGTTAGGCTTAGGGCTAGGGTTAGGGTTATGCCTAGGGTTAGGGTTCACAAAACCACAAAGCCAGGAGCTCCAGGGATACTCCCCATGCAAAAGGCAGGCCAAGTTGAGCGTAGCACATCCAAATCCTTGCTCCCTCTTCGTCATTCTGCTCGGAACTCACCACAGCCCAATGCCCGATTACTGCCTCAGTCTAGGGTTAAGCTTAGGGCTAGGGTTAGGGTTATGCCTAGGGTTAGGGTTCACAAAACCACAAAGCCAGGAGCTCCAGGGATACTCACCATGCAAAAGGCAGGCCAAGTTGAGCGTAGCACATCCAAATCCCCTCTCCCTCTTCGTCATTCTGCTCGGAACTTACCACAGCCCAATGCCAGATTACTGCCTCAGTCTAGGGTTAGGCTTAGGGCTAGGGTTAGGGTTATGCCTAGGGTTAGGGTTCACAAAACCACAAAGCCAGGAGCTCCAGGGATAGTCAGCATGCAAAAGGCATACCAAGGTGAGGAGGACACCGCCCAAACCTTGCTCCCTCTTTGTCATACTGCTCAGAACTTGCCACAACCCTCTGCCGGATTTCTGGCTCAAGGTAGGGTTAGGGATAGGGTTAGGCCTTGGGTTAGGGTTAGGGTTACGCCTAGGGTTAAGGTTGAGAAAACCACAAAGCCAGGAGCTCCAGGGACACTGATCATGTGAAAGGCAGGCCAAGTTAAGCACGGCACATCCAAAACCACAAAGTGGGGAGGGGGGGGCCGGCGCGCCCGCGCATGCGCAGTGGGGGGTGGGGGGACGGCAGGCGCGCCCGCACATGCGCAGTGGGGGTGGGGGGGGCCTAGCCTGCCGGCGCATGCGCAGTGGGTGGGGGGGGCGGGGGGGGGCCCCGGCCGGCGCACCGCGCATGCGCAGTGGGTGGGGGGTACTGCAGGCGCGCCCGCGCATGCGCAGTGGGGGTGGGGGGGGGGGGGGGCCAGAGCGCCCGCGCATGCGCAGTGGGTAGGGGGCTGGCCAGCGCTCCCGCGCATGCGCAGTGTGGAGGGGGGGGGGGGGGGTCCCAGCGTGCCCGCGCATGCGCAGTGGGGGTGGGGGAGCCGTCCAGCTCTACCGCGCATGCGCAGTGGTGTGGGGTTCCGGCCAGGGCGCCCGCGCATGCGCAGTGGGTGGGGGGGACGGGCCCAGCGCGCCCGCGCATGCGCAGTAGGGGGTGGGGGGGGGGGGGCAACAGCCTGCCGGCGCATGCGCAGTGGTGGTGGGGGGGGCTCAGCGTAACGGCGCATGCGCAGTGGGGGTGGGGGGGGCCGGCAGGCGCACCACGCATGCGCAGTGGGGGTGGGGGGGCCGTCCAGCTCTCCCGCGCATGCGCAGTGGGGTGGGGGCCCGGCCAGGGCGCCCGCGCATGCGCAGTGGGGTGGGGGCCCGGCCTGGGGGTGCCTTTTGTTCTGGTCCTCCGTGGGGCTGCCTTGAGAGCGGAATCAAGGTTGGAAAAGACCTCGGAGATCACTGAGTGCAACCAGCACCAGCACGGCCACCGCTGACCACGTCCATGCCATGCCACAGCCACAGGTGTTGGAGCACTCCCAGGGGTGGGCACTCCAAACCTCCCTGGGCAGCTGTGCCAAGGCCTGAGCGCCCTTTCCATGGAGGAATTTCCCCAATATCCACCCTGAGCCTCCCCTGGCCCAGCCTGAGGCCGTTCCCTCTCCTCCTGTCCCTGTTCCCTGGGAGCAGAGCCCGACCCCCCCGGCTGCCCCCTCCTGTCAGGGGCTTGTGCAGAGCCACAAGGTCCCGCCTGAGCCTCCTTTGCTGCAGGCTGTGCCCCTTTCCCAGCTCTCTCAGGAACTCTCCAGCCCCTTGCCAGCTCCGTTCCCTTGCCTGGACTGGCTCCAGCCCCTCCGTGTCCCTCTTGTCCCAGAGGTGCTGCCGGCACTGCAGGTGCCCCAGCAGTGCCAGCACAGGGACGGGCCCAGCGCGCCCGGGCATGTGCAGTGGGGTGGGGGGGGGGGGCCCAGAGCACCCGCGCATGCGCAGTGGGGAGGGGGGGGGGCCAGCGCGCCCGCGCATGCGCAGTGGGGGGTGGGGGGGGCCCAGAGCGCCCGCGCATGCGCAGTGGGTGGGGGGGGGGGGGGGCCCAGCCGGCCGGCGCATGCGCAGTGGGGGGTGTGGGGGGGGGGGGGGGCAACAGCCTGCCGGCGCATGCGCAGTGGGGGTGGGGGGGGCCCAGCGTAACGGCGCATGCGCAGTGGGGGTGGGGGGGGCCGGCAGGCGCACCGCGCATGCGCAGTGGGGGTGGGGGGGCCGTCCAGCTCTCCCGCGCATGCGCAGTGGGGTGGGGGCCCGGCCCGCGCGCCCGCGCATGCGCAGTGGGGGTGGGGGGGGCCGGCAGGCGCCCGCGCATGCGCAGTAGGGGTGGGGGGGGCCGTCCAGCTCTCCCGCGCATGCGCAGTGGGGTGGGGGCCCGGCCAGGGCGCCCGTGCATGCGCAGTGGGATGGGGGGCCCAGCCTGGGTGTGCCTTTTGTTCTGGTCCTCCGTGGGGCTGCCTTGAGAGCGGAATCAAGGTTGGAAAAGACCTCGGAGATCACTGAGTGCAACCAGCACCAGCACGGCCACCGCTGACCACGTCCATGCCATGCCACAGCCACAGGTGTTGGAGCACTCCCAGGGGTGGGCACTCCAAACCTCCCTGGGCAGCTGTGCCAAGGCCTGAGCGCCCTTTCCATGGAGGAATTTCCCCAATATCCACCCTGAGCCTCCCCTGGCCCAGCCTGAGGCCGTTCCCTCTCCTCCTGTCCCTGTTCCCTGGGAGCAGAGCCCGACCCCCCCGGCTGCCCCCTCCTGTCAGGGGCTTGTGCAGAGCCACAAGGTCCCGCCTGAGCCTCCTTTGCTGCAGGCTGTGCCCCTTTCCCAGCTCTCTCAGGAACTCTCCAGCCCCTTGCCAGCTCCGTTCCCTTGCCTGGACTGGCTCCAGCCCCTCCGTGTCCCTCTTGTCCCCGAGGTGCTGCCAGCACTGCAGGTGCCCCAGCAGTGCCAGCACAGGGACGGGCCCAGCGCGCCCGCGCATGCGCAGTGGGGGGTGGGGGGGGCCCAGAGCGCCCGCGCATGCGCAGTGGGTGGGGGGGGCGGGGGGGGCCCCGGCCGGCGCACCGCGCATGCGCAGTGGGTGGGGGGGACGGCAGGCGCGCCCGCGCATGCGCAGTGGGGGGGGGGGGGGGGGGGGGGCCAGCGCGCCCGCGCATGCGCAGTGGGGGGTGGGGGGGGCCCAGAGCGCCCGCGCATGCGCAGTGGGTGGGGGTGGGGGGGCCGGCAGGCGCCCGCGCATGCGCAGTAGGGGTGGGGGGGGCCGTCCAGCTCGCCCGCGCATGCGCAGTGGGGTGGGGGCCCGGCCAGGGCGCCCGCGCATGCGCAGTGGGATGGGGGGCCCAGCCTGGGTGTGCCTTTTGTTCTGGTCCTCCGTGGGGCTGCCTTGAGAGCGGAATCAAGGTTGGAAAAGACCTCGGAGATCACTGAGTGCAACCAGCACCAGCACGGCCACCGCTGACCACGTCCATGCCATGCCACAGCCACAGGTGTTGGAGCACTCCCAGGGGTGGGCACTCCAAACCTCCCTGGGCAGCTGTGCCAAGGCCTGAGCGCCCTTTCCATGGAGGAATTTCCCCAATATCCACCCTGAGCCTCCCCTGGCCCAGCCTGAGGCCGTTCCCTCTCCTCCTGTCCCTGTTCCCTGGGAGCAGAGCCCGACCCCCCCGGCTGCCCCCTCCTGTCAGGGGCTTGTGCAGAGCCACAAGGTCCCGCCTGAGCCTCCTTTGCTGCAGGCTGTGCCCCTTTCCCAGCTCTCTCAGGAACTCTCCAGCCCCTTGCCAGCTCCGTTCCCTTGCCTGGACTGGCTCCAGCCCCTCCGTGTCCCTCTTGTCCCCGAGGTGCTGCCAGCACTGCAGGTGCCCCAGCAGTGCCAGCACAGGGACGGGCCCAGCGCGCCCGCGCATGCGCAGTGGGGGGTGGGGGGGCCCAGAGCGCCCGCGCAAGCGCAGTGGGTAGGGGGGACGGGCCCAGCGCGCCCGCGCATGCGCAGTAGGGGGTGGGGGGGGGGGGGGGGGGGCAACAGCCTGCCGGCGCATGCGCAGTGGGGGTGGGGGGGGCCGGCAGGCGCACCGCGCATGCGCAGTGGGGGTGGGGGGGGCCGTCCAGCTCTCCCGCGCATGCGCAGTGGGGTGGGGGCCCGGCCAGGGCGCCCGCGCATGCGCAGTGTGGAGGGGGGGGGGGGGGGGCCAGCCCTCCCGCGCATGCGCAGTGGGGGGTGGGCGGGGCCCAGAGCGCCCGCGCATGCGCAGTGGGTGGGGGGGACGGCAGGCGCGCCCGCGCATGCGCAGTGGGAGGTGGGGGGGGGGGGGGGGGGCAACAGCCTGCCGGCGCATGCGCAGTGGGGGTGGGGGGGCCCAGCGTAACGGCGCATGCGCAGTGGGGGTGGGGGGGGCCGGCAGGCGCACCGCGCATGCGCAGTGGGGTGGGGGCCCGGCCAGGGCGCCCGCGCATGCGCAGTGGGGAGGGGGGGGGGGGGGGGGGCCAGCGCGCCCGCGCATGCGCAGTGGGGGGTGGGGGGGGCCCAGAGCGCCCGCGCATGCGCAGTGGGTGGGGGGGGCGGGGGGGGCCCCGGCCGGCGCACCGCGCATGCGCAGTGGGTGGGGGGGGGGGGGGGGGGGGCCAGAGCGCCCGCGCATGCGCACTGGGTAGGGGGGACGGGCCCAGCGCGCCCGCGCATGCGCAGTAGGGGGTGGGGGGGGGGCGGGGCAACAGCCTGCCGGCGCATGCGCAGTGGGGGTGGGGGGGGCCGGCAGGCGCACCGCGCATGCGCAGTGGGGGTGGGGGGGGCCGTCCAGCTCTCCCGCGCATGCGCAGTGGGGTGGGGGCCCGGCCAGGGCGCCCGCGCATGCGCAGTGTGGAGGGGGGGGGGGGGCCAGCGCGCCCGCGCATGCGCAGTGGGGGGTGTGGGGGGGCAACAGCCTGCCGGCGCATGCGCAGTGGGGGTGGGGGGGGCCCAGCGTAACGGCGCATGCGCAGTGGGGGTGGGGGGGGCCGGCAGGCGCACCGCGCATGCGCAGTGGGGGTGGGGGGGCCGTCCAGCTCTCCCGCGCATGCGCAGTGGGGTGGGGGCCCGGCCCGCGCGCCCGCGCATGCGCAGTGGGGGTGGGGGGGCCGGCAGGCGCCCGCGCATGCGCAGTGGGGGGTGGGGGGGGCCGTCCAGCTCTCCCGCGCATGCGCAGTGGGGTGGGGGCCCGGCCAGGGGCGCCCGTGCATGCGCAGTGGGATGGGGGGCCCAGCCTGGGTGTGCCTTTTGTTCTGGTCCTCCGTGGGGCTGCCTTGAGAGCGGAATCAAGGTTGGAAAAGACCTCGGAGATCACTGAGTGCAACCAGCACCAGCACGGCCACCGCTGACCACGTCCATGCCATGCCACAGCCACAGGTGTTGGAGCACTCCCAGGGGTGGGCACTCCAAACCTCCCTGGGCAGCTGTGCCAAGGCCTGAGCGCCCTTTCCATGGAGGAATTTCCCCAATATCCACCCTGAGCCTCCCCTGGCCCAGCCTGAGGCCGTTCCCTCTCCTCCTGTCCCTGTTCCCTGGGAGCAGAGCCCGACCCCCCCGGCTGCCCCCTCCTGTCAGGGGCTTGTGCAGAGCCACAAGGTCCCGCCTGAGCCTCCTTTGCTGCAGGCTGTGCCCCTTTCCCAGCTCTCTCAGGAACTCTCCAGCCCCTTGCCAGCTCCGTTCCCTTGCCTGGACTGGCTCCAGCCCCTCCGTGTCCCTCTTGTCCCAGAGGTGCTGCCAGCACTGCAGGTGCCCCAGCAGTGCCAGCACAGGGACGGGCCCAGCGCGCCCGCGCATGCGCAGTGGGGGGTGGGGGGGGCCCAGAGCGCCCGCGCATGCGCAGTGGGTGGGGGGGGCGGGGGGGCCCCGGCCGGCGCACCGCGCATGCGCAGTGGGTGGGGGGACGGCAGGCGCGCCCGCGCATGCGCAGTGGGGGTGGGGGGAGCCGTCCAGCTCTCCCGCGCATGCGCAGTGGGGGGGGGGGGCGGCAGGCGCGCCCGCGCATGCGCAGTGGGGAGGGGGGGGGGGGGGCCAGCGCGCCCGCGCATGCGCAGTGGGGGGTGGGGGGGGCCCAGACCGCCCGCGCATGCGCAGTGGGTGGGGGGGGGGGGGGGCCCCGGCCGGCGCACCGCGCATGCGCAGTGGGGGGTGGGGGGGGGGGGCAGCTCTCCCGCGCATGTGCAGTGGGGTGGGGGGGGCCCAGAGCGCCCGCGCATGCGCAGTGGGCTGGGGGGGGGCCAGCGCGCCCGCGCATGCGCAGTGGGGGGTGGGGGGGGGGGGGCCCAGCCGGCCGGCGCATGCGCAGTGGGGGGTGTGTGGGGGGGGGGGGGGCAACAGCCTGCCGGCGCATGCGCAGTGGGGTGGGGGGGGCCCAGCGTAACGGCGCATGCGCAGTGGGGGTGGGGGGGGCCGGCAGGCGCACCGCGCATGCGCAGTGGGGGTGGGGGGGCCGTCCAGCTCTCCCGCGCATGCGCAGTGGGGTGGGGGCCCGGCCCGCGCGCCCGCGCATGCGCAGTGGGGGTGGGGGGGGCCGGCAGGCGCCCGCGCATGCGCAGTAGGGGTGGGGGGGGCCGTCCAGCTCTCCCGCGCATGCGCAGTGGGGTGGGGGCCCGGCCAGGGCGCCCGTGCATGCGCAGTGGGATGGGGGGCCCAGCCTGGGTGTGCCTTTTGTTCTGGTCCTCCGTGGGGCTGCCTTGAGAGCGGAATCAAGGTTGGAAAAGACCTCGGAGATCACTGAGTGCAACCAGCACCAGCACGGCCACCGCTGACCACGTCCATGCCATGCCACAGCCACAGGTGTTGGAGCACTCCCAGGGGTGGGCACTCCAAACCTCCCTGGGCAGCTGTGCCAAGGCCTGAGCGCCCTTTCCATGGAGGAATTTCCCCAATATCCACCCTGAGCCTCCCCTGGCCCAGCCTGAGGCCGTTCCCTCTCCTCCTGTCCCTGTTCCCTGGGAGCAGAGCCCGACCCCCCCGGCTGCCCCCTCCTGTCAGGGGCTTGTGCAGAGCCACAAGGTCCCGCCTGAGCCTCCTTTGCTGCAGGCTGTGCCCCTTTCCCAGCTCTCTCAGGAACTCTCCAGCCCCTTGCCAGCTCCGTTCCCTTGCCTGGACTGGCTCCAGCCCCTCCGTGTCCCTCTTGTCCCCGAGGTGCTGCCAGCACTGCAGGTGCCCCAGCAGTGCCAGCACAGGGACGGGCCCAGCGCGCCCGCGCATGCGCAGTGGGGGGTGGGGGGGGCCCAGAGCGCCCGCGCATGCGCAGTGGGTGGGGGGGGGCGGGGGGGGCCCCGGCCGGCGCACCGCGCATGCGCAGTGGGTGGGGGGGACGGCAGGCGCGCCCGCGCATGCGCAGTGGGGGTGGGGGGAGCCGTCCAGCTCTCCCGCGCATGCGCAGTGGGGGGGGGGGGGGCCAGCGCGCCCGCGCATGCGCAGTGGGGGGTGGGGGGGGGGGAAACACCCTGCCGGCGCATGCGCAGTGGGGTGGGGGGGGGCCCAGCGTAACGGCGCATGCGCAGTGGGGGTGGGGGGGGGGGGGGCCGGCAGACGCACCGCGCATGCGCAGTGGGGGTGGGGGGGGCCGTCCAGCTCTCCCGCTCATGCGCAGTGGGGTGGGGGCCCGCCCAGGGCGCCCGCGCATGCGCAGTGGGTGTTGGGGGGGGTCGTCCAGCTCTCCCGCGCATGCGCAGTGGGGTGGGGGCCCGGCCAGCGCGCCCGCGCATGCGCAGTGGGGGGGGGGGCCCAGCTTGGGGGTGCCTTTTGTTCTGGTCCTCCGTGGGGCTGCCTTGAGAGCGGAATCAAGGTTGGAAAAGACCTCGGAGATCACTGAGTGCAACCAGCACCAGCACGGCCACCGCTGACCACGTCCATGCCATGCCACAGCCACAGGTGTTGGAGCACTCCCAGGGGTGGGCACTCCAAACCTCCCTGGGCAGCTGTGCCAAGGCCTGAGCGCCCTTTCCATGGAGGAATTTCCCCAATATCCACCCTGAGCCTCCCCTGGCCCAGCCTGAGGCCGTTCCCTCTCCTCCTGTCCCTGTTCCCTGGGAGCAGAGCCCGACCCCCCCGGCTGCCCCCTCCTGTCAGGGGCTTGTGCAGAGCCACAAGGTCCCGCCTGAGCCTCCTTTGCTGCAGGCTGTGCCCCTTTCCCAGCTCTCTCAGGAACTCTCCAGCCCCTTGCCAGCTCCGTTCCCTTGCCTGGACTGGCTCCAGCCCCTCCGTGTCCCTCTTGTCCCAGAGGTGCTGCCAGCACTGCAGGTGCCCCAGCAGTGCCAGCACAGGGACGGGCCCAGCGCGCCCGGGCATGTGCAGTGGGGTGGTGGAGGGGGGGGCCCAGAGCACCCGCGCATGCGCAGTGGGGAGGGGGGGGGGCCAGCGCGCCCGCGCATGCGCAGTGGGGGGTGGGGGGGGCCCAGAGCGCCCGCGCATGCGCAGTGGGTGGGGGGGGGGGGGGGGGGGGGGGGCCCCCGGCCGGCGCACCGCGCATGCGCAGTGGGTGGGGGGGGACGGCAGGCGCGCCCGCGCATGCGCAGTGGGGGGTGGGGGGGGGGGGCAGCTCTCCCGCGCATGTGCAGTGGGGTGGGGGGGGGGCCCAGAGCGCCCGCGCATGCGCAGTGGGCTGGGGGGGGCCAGCGCGCCCGCGCATGCGCAGTGGGGGGTGGGGGGGGGGGGGGGGGCCCAGCCGGCCGGCGCATGCGCAGTGGGGGGGGGGGGGGGGGGGGGGGGGGGGGCAACAGCCTGCCGGCGCATGCGCAGTGGGGGTGGGGGGGGCCCAGCGTAACGGCGCATGCGCAGTGGGGGTGGGGGGGGCCGGCAGGCGCACCGCGCATGCGCAGTGGGGGTGGGGGGGCCGTCCAGCTCTCCCGCGCATGCGCAGTGGGGTGGGGGCCCGGCCCGCGCGCCCGCGCATGCGCAGTGGGGGTGGGGGGGGCCGGCAGGCGCCCGCGCATGCGCAGTAGGGGTGGGGGGGGCCGTCCAGCTCTCCCGCGCATGCGCAGTGGGGTGGGGCCCGGCCAGGGCGCCCGTGCATGCGCAGTGGGATGGGGGGCCCAGCCTGGGTGTGCCTTTTGTTCTGGTCCTCCGTGGGGCTGCCTTGAGAGCGGAATCAAGGTTGGAAAAGACCTCGGAGATCACTGAGTGCAACCAGCACCAGCACGGCCACCGCTGACCACGTCCATGCCATGCCACAGCCACAGGTGTTGGAGCACTCCCAGGGGTGGGCACTCCAAACCTCCCTGGGCAGCTGTGCCAAGGCCTGAGCGCCCTTTCCATGGAGGAATTTCCCCAATATCCACCCTGAGGCTCCCCTGGCCCAGCCTGAGGCCGTTCCCTCTCCTCCTGTCCCTGTTCCCTGGGAGCAGAGCCCGACCCCCCCGGCTGCCCCCTCCTGTCAGGGGCTTGTGCAGAGCCACAAGGTCCCGCCTGAGCCTCCTTTGCTGCAGGCTGTGCCCCTTTCCCAGCTCTCTCAGGAACTCTCCAGCCCCTTGCCAGCTCCGTTCCCTTGCCTGGACTGGCTCCAGCCCCTCCGTGTCCCTCTTGTCCCAGAGGTGCTGCCAGCACTGCAGGTGCCCCAGCAGTGCCAGCACAGGGACGGGCCCAGCGCGCCCGGGCATGTGCAGTGGGGTGGGGGGGGGGGGGGGCCCAGAGCGCCCGCGCATGCGCAGTGGGAAGGGTGGGGGGGCCAGCGCGCCCGCGCATGCGCAGTGGGGTGTGGGGGGGGGGGGCCTAGCCTGCCGGCGCATGCGCAGTGGGTGGGGGGGGCGGGGGGGGGGCCCCGGCCGGCGCACCGCGCATGCGCAGTGGGTGGGGGGGGACGACAGGCGCCCGCGCATGCGCAGTAGGGGTAGGGGGGGCCTAGGCTGCCGGCGCATGCGCAGTGGGAGGTGGGGGGGGGGGGGGGGGGGGGGGGCCAGAGCGCCCGCGCATGCGCAGTGGGGAGGGGGCTTGCCAGCGCGCCCGCGCATGCGCAGTGGGGGAGGGGGGGGCCCAGCGTGCCGGCGCATGCGCAGTGGGGGTGTGGGGGGCCGGCAGGCGCCCGCGCATGCGCAGTAGGGGTGGGGGGGGCCGTCCAGCTCTCCCGCGCATGTGCAGTGGGGTGGGGGCCCGGCCAGGGCGCCCGCGCATGCGCAGTGGGTGGGGGGGACCGGCCCAGCGCGCCCGCGCATGCGCAGTGGGGGTGGGGGGGGCCCAGCGTAACGGCGCATGCGCAGTGGGGGTGGGGGGGGCCGGCAGGCGCACCGCGCATGCGCAGTGGGGTGGGGGGGACGGCAGGCGCGCCGCGCATGCGCAGTGGGGGGTGGGGGGGGTCGTCCAGCTCTCCCGCGCATGCGCAGTGGGGAGGGGGGGGGGCCAGCGCGCCCGCGCATGCGCAGTGGGGGGTGGGGGGGGGGCGCAGAGCGCCCGCGCATGCGCAGTGGGTGGGGGGGGGGGGCGGGCGGCCCCGGCCGGCGCACCGCGCATGCGCAGTGGGTGGGGGGGGACGGCAGGCGCGCCCGCGCATGCGCAGTGGGAGGTGGGGGGGGGGGGGGGCCCAGCTCTCCCGCGCATGTGCAGTGGGGTGGGGGGGGGCCCAGAGCGCCCGCGCATGCGCAGTGGGGGGGGGGGGGGCCAGCGCGCCCGCGCATGCGCAGTGGGGGGTGGGGGGGGGGGCGACAGCCTGCCGGCGCATGCGCAGTGGGGGTGGGGGGGGGGGCCCAGCGTAACGGCGCATGCGCAGTGGGGGTGGGGGGGGCCGGCAGGCGCACCGCGCATGCGCAGTGGGGGTGGGGGGGGCCGTCCAGCTCTCCCGCGCATGCGCAGTGGGGTGGGGGCCCGGCCAGGGCGCGCGCATGCGCAGTGGGGGTGGGGGGGCCGGCAGGCGCCCGCGCATGCGCAGTAGGGGTGGGGGGGCCGTCCAGCTCTCCCGCGCATGCGCAGTGGGGTGGGGGCCCGGCCAGGGCGCCCGTGCATGCGCAGTGGGATGGGGGGCCCAGCCTGGGTGTGCCTTTTGTTCTGGTCCTCCGTGGGGCTGCCTTGAGAGCGGAATCAAGGTTGGAAAAGACCTCGGAGATCACTGAGTGCAACCAGCACCAGCACGGCCACCGCTGACCACGTCCATGCCATGCCACAGCCACAGGTGTTGGAGCACTCCCAGGGGTGGGCACTCCAAACCTCCCTGGGCAGCTGTGCCAAGGCCTGAGCGCCCTTTCCATGGAGGAATTTCCCCAATATCCACCCTGAGCCTCCCCTGGCCCAGCCTGAGGCCGTTCCCTCTCCTCCTGTCCCTGTTCCCTGGGAGCAGAGCCCGACCCCCCCGGCTGCCCCCTCCTGTCAGGGGCTTGTGCAGAGCCACAAGGTCCCGCCTGAGCCTCCTTTGCTGCAGGCTGTGCCCCTTTCCCAGCTCTCTCAGGAACTCTCCAGCCCCTTGCCAGCTCCGTTCCCTTGCCTGGACTGGCTCCAGCCCCTCCGTGTCCCTCTTGTCCCCGAGGTGCTGCCAGCACTGCAGGTGCCCCAGCAGTGCCAGCACAGGGACGGGCCCAGCGCGCCCGCGCATGCGCAGTGGGGGGTGGGGGGGGCCCAGAGCGCCCGCGCATGCGCAGTGGGTGGGGGGGGCGGGGGGGGCCCCGGCCGGCGCACCGCGCATGCGCAGTGGGTGGGGGGGACGGCAGGCGCGCCCGCGCATGCGCAGTGGGGGGTGGGGGGGGGGGGGCCCAGAGCGCCCGCGCATGCGCAGTGGGTAGGGGGGACGGGCCCAGCGCGCCCGCGCATGCGCAGTAGGGGGTGGGGGGGGGGGGGGGGCAACAGCCTGCCGGCGCATGCGCAGTGGGGGTGGGGGGGGCCGGCAGGCGCACCGCGCATGCGCAGTGGGGGTGGGGGGGGCCGTCCAGCTCTCCCGCGCATGCGCAGTGGGGTGGGGGCCCGGCCAGGGCGCCCGCGCATGCGCAGTGTGGAGGGGGGGGGGGGGGGGCCAGCGCGCCCGCGCATGCGCAGTGGGGGGTGTGGGGGGGGGGGGGGGGGCAACAGCCTGCCGGCGCATGCGCAGTGGGGGTGGGGGGGGCCCAGCGTAACGGCGCATGCGCAGTGGGGGTGGGGGGGGGCCGGCAGGCGCACCGCGCATGCGCAGTGGGGGTGGGGGGGCCGGCAGGCGCCCGCGCATGCGCAGTGGGCTGGGGGGGGCCAGCGCGCCCGCGCATGCGCAGTGGGGGGTGGGGGGGGGCAACAGCCTGCCGGCGCATGCGCAGTGGGGGTGGGGGGGGCCCAGCGTAACGGCGCATGCGCAGTGGGGGTGGGGGGGGCCGGCAGGCGCACCGCGCATGCGCAGTGGGGGTGGGGGGGCCGTCCAGCTCTCCCGCGCATGCGCAGTGGGGTGGGGGCCCGGCCAGGGCGCCCGTGCATGCGCAGTGGGATGGGGGGCCCAGCCTGGGTGTGCCTTTTGTTCTGGTCCTCCGTGGGGCTGCCTTGAGAGCGGAATCAAGGTTGGAAAAGACCTCGGAGATCACTGAGTGCAACCAGCACCAGCACGGCCACCGCTGACCACGTCCATGCCATGCCACAGCCACAGGTGTTGGGGCACTCCCAGGGGTGGGCCCTCCAAACCTCCCTGGGCAGCTGTGCCAAGGCCTGAGCGCCCTTTCCATGGAGGAATTTCCCCAATATCCACCCTGAGCCTCCCCTGGCCCAGCCTGAGGCCGTTCCCTCTCCTCCTGTCCCTGTTCCCTGGGAGCAGAGCCCGACCCCCCCGGCTGCCCCCTCCTGTCAGGGGCTTGTGCAGAGCCACAAGGTCCCGCCTGAGCCTCCTTTGCTGCAGGCTGTGCCCCTTTCCCAGCTCTCTCAGGAACTCTCCAGCCCCTTGCCAGCTCCGTTCCCTTGCCTGGACTGGCTCCAGCCCCTCCGTGTCCCTCTTGTCCCAGAGGTGCTGCCAGCACTGCAGGTGCCCCAGCAGTGCCAGCACAGGGACGGGCCCAGCGCGCCCGGGCATGTGCAGTGGGGTGGGGGGGGGGGGGGGCCCAGAGCGCCCGCGCATGCGCAGTGGGAAGGGTGGGGGGGGCCAGCGCGCCCGCGCATGCGCAGTGGGGTGTGGGGGGGGGGGGCCTAGCCTGCCGGCGCATGCGCAGTGGGTGGGGGGGGGCGGGGGGGGGCCCCGGCCGGCGCACCGCGCATGCGCAGTGGGTGGGGGGGGACGACAGGCGCCCGCGCATGCGCAGTAGGGGTAGGGGGGGCCTAGGCTGCCGGCGCATGCGCAGTGGGAGGTGGGGGGGGGGGGGGGGGGGCCAGAGCGGCCGCGCATGCGCAGTGGGGAGGGGGCTGGCCAGCGCGCCCGCGCATGCGCAGTGGGGAGGGGGGGGCCCAGCGTGCCGGCGCATGCGCAGTGGGGGTGTGGGGGGCCGGCAGGCGCCCGCGCATGCGCAGTAGGGGTGGGGGGGGCCGTCCAGCTCTCCCGCGCATGTGCAGTGGGGTGGGGGCCCGGCCAGGGCGCCCGCGCATGCGCAGTGGGTGGGGGGGACAGGCCCAGCGCGCCCGCGCATGCGCATTAGGGGGTGGGGGGGGCAACAGCCTGCCGGCGCATGCGCAGTGGGGGTGGGGGGGGCCCAGCGTAACGGCGCATGCGCAGTGGGGGTGGGGGGGGCCGGCAGGGGGGGGGCCGGCAGGCGCACCGCGCATGCGCAGTGGGGTGGGGGGGACGGCAGGCGCGCCCGCGCATGCGCAGTGGGGGGTGGGGGGGGTCGTCCAGCTCTCCCGCGCATGCGCAGTGGGGAGGGGGGGGGGCCAGCGCGCCCGCGCATGCGCAGTGGGGGGTGGGGGGGGGCGCAGAGCGCCCGCGCATGCGCAGTGGGTGGGGGGGGGGGGCGGGCGGCCCCGGCCGGCGCACCGCGCATGCGCAGTGGGTGGGGGGGACGGCAGGCGCGCCCGCGCATGCGCAGTGGGAGGTGGGGGGGGGGGGGCCCAGCTCTCCCGCGCATGTGCAGTGGGGTGGGGGGGGGCCCAGAGCGCCCGCGCATGCGCAGTGGGGGGGGGGGGGGGCCAGCGCGCCCGCGCATGCGCAGTGGGGGGTGGGGGGGGGGGGGCAACAGCCTGCCGGCGCATGCGCAGTGGGGGTGGGGGGGGCCCAGCGTAACGGCGCATGCGCAGTGGGGGTGGGGGGGGCCGGCAGGCGCACCGCGCATGCGCAGTGGGGGTGGGGGGGCCGTCCAGCTCTCCCGCGCATGCGCAGTGGGGTGGGGGGGGTCGTCCAGCTCTCCCGCGCATGCGCAGTGGGGTGGGGGCCCGGCCAGCGCGCCCGCGCATGCGCAGTGGGGGGGGGGGCCCAGCTTGGGGGTGCCTTTTGTTCTGGTCCTCCGTGGGGCTGCCTTGAGAGCGGAATCAAGGTTGGAAAAGACCTCGGAGATCACTGAGTGCAACCAGCACCAGCACGGCCACCGCTGACCACGTCCATGCCATGCCACAGCCACAGGTGTTGGAGCACTCCCAGGGGTGGGCACTCCAAACCTCCCTGGGCAGCTGTGCCAAGGCCTGAGCGCCCTTTCCATGGAGGAATTTCCCCAATATCCACCCTGAGCCTCCCCTGGCCCAGCCTGAGGCCGTTCCCTCTCCTCCTGTCCCTGTTCCCTGGGAGCAGAGCCCGACCCCCCCGGCTGCCCCCTCCTGTCAGGGGCTTGTGCAGAGCCACAAGGTCCCGCCTGAGCCTCCTTTGCTGCAGGCTGTGCCCCTTTCCCAGCTCTCTCAGGAACTCTCCAGCCCCTTGCCAGCTCCGTTCCCTTGCCTGGACTGGCTCCAGCCCCTCCGTGTCCCTCTTGTCCCAGAGGTGCTGCCAGCACTGCAGGTGCCCCAGCAGTGCCAGCACAGGGACGGGCCCAGCGCGCCCGGGCATGTGCAGTGGGGGGTGGAGGGGGGGGCCCAGAGCACCCACGCATGCGCAGTGGGGAGGGGGGGGGCCAGCGCGCCCGCGCATGCGCAGTGGGGGGTGGGGGGGGCCCAGAGCGCCCGCGCATGCGCAGTGGGTGGGGGGGGGGGGGGGGCCCCGGCCGGCGCACCGCGCATGCGCAGTGGGTGGGGGGGGACGGCAGGCGCGCCCGCGCATGCGCAGTGGGGGGTGGGGGGGGGGGGGCAGCTCTCCCGCGCATGTGCAGTGGGGTGGGGGGGGGGCCCAGAGCGCCCGCGCATGCGCAGTGGGCTGGGGGGGGGCCAGCGCGCCCGCGCATGCGCAGTGGTGGGTGGGGGGGGGGGGGGGGGGCCAGCCGGCCGGCGCATGCGCAGTGGGGGGTGGGGGGGGGGGGGGGGGGCAACAGCCTGCCGGCGCATGCGCAGTGGGGGTGGGGGGGCCCAGCGTAACGGCGCATGCGCAGTGGGGGTGGGGGGGCCGTCCAGCTCTCCCGCGCATGCGCAGTGAGGTGGGGGCCCGGCCCGCGCGCCCGCGCATGCGCAATGGGGGTGGGGGGGGCCGGCAGGCGCCCGCGCATGCGCAGTAGGGGTGGGGGGGGCCGTCCAGCTCTCCCGCGCATGCGCAGTGGGGTGGGGGCCCGGCCAGGGCGCCCGTGCATGCGCAGTGGGATGGGGGGCCCAGCCTGGGTGTGCCTTTTGTTCTGGTCCTCCGTGGGGCTGCCTTGAGAGCGGAATCAAGGTTGGAAAAGACCTCGGAGATCACTGAGTGCAACCAGCACCAGCACGGCCACCGCTGACCACGTCCATGCCATGCCACAGCCACAGGTGTTGGAGCACTCCCAGGGGTGGGCACTCCAAACCTCCCTGGGCAGCTGTGCCAAGGCCTGAGCGCCCTTTCCATGGAGGAATTTCCCCAATATCCACCCTGAGCCTCCCCTGGCCCAGCCTGAGGCCGTTCCCTCTCCTCCTGTCCCTGTTCCCTGGGAGCAGAGCCCGACCCCCCCGGCTGCCCCCTCCTGTCAGGGGCTTGTGCAGAGCCAGAAGGTCCCGCCTGAGCCTCCTTTGCTGCAGGCTGTGCCCCTTTCCCAGCTCTCTCAGGAACTCTCCAGCCCCTTGCCAGCTCCGTTCCCTTGCCTGGACTGGCTCCAGCCCCTCCGTGTCCCTCTTGTCCCCGAGGTGCTGCCAGCACTGCAGGTGCCCCAGCAGTGCCAGCACAGGGACGGGCCCAGCGCGCCCGCGCATGCGCAGTGGGGGGTGGGGGGGGCCCAGAGCGCCCGCGCATGCGCAGTGGGTGGGGGGGGGCGGGGGGGGCCCCGGCCGGCGCACCGCGCATGCGCAGTGGGTGGGGGGGACGGCAGGCGCGCCCGCGCATGCGCAGTGGGGGTGGGGGGAGCCGTCCAGCTCTCCCGCGCATGTGCAGTGGGGTGGGGGGGGGGGCCCAGAGCGCCCGCGCATGCGCAGTGGGGGGGGGGGCAGCGCGCCCGCGCATGCGCAGTGGGGGGTGGGGGGGGGGGCAACAGCCTGCCGGCGCATGCGCAGTGGGGGTGGGGGGGGGCCCAGCGTAACGGCGCATGCGCAGTGGGGGTGGGGGGGGGGCCGGCAGGCGCACCGCGCATGCGCAGTGGGGGTGGGGGGGGCCGTCCCAGCTCTCCCGCGCATGCGCAGTGGGGTGGGGGCCCGCCCAGGGCGCCCGCGCATGTGCAGTGGGTGTTGGGGGGGGTCGTCCAGCTCTCCCGCGCATGCGCAGTGGGGTGGGGGCCCGGCCAGCGCGCCCGCGCATGCGCAGTGGGGGGGGGGGCCCAGCTTGGGGGTGCCTTTTGTTCTGGTCCTCCGTGGGGCTGCCTTGAGAGCGGAATCAAGGTTGGAAAGACCTCGGAGATCACTGAGTGCAACCAGCACCAGCACGGCCACCGCTGACCACGTCCATGCCATGCCACAGCCACAGGTGTTGGAGCACTCCCAGGGGTGGGCACTCCAAACCTCCCTGGGCAGCTGTGCCAAGGCCTGAGCGCCCTTTCCATGGAGGAATTTCCCCAATATCCACCCTGAGCCTCCCCTGGCCCAGCCTGAGGCCGTTCCCTCTCCTCCTGTCCCTGTTCCCTGGGAGCAGAGCCCGACCCCCCCGGCTGCCCCCTCCTGTCAGGGGCTTGTGCAGAGCCACAAGGTCCCGCCTGAGCCTCCTTTGCTGCAGGCTGTGCCCCTTTCCCAGCTCTCTCAGGAACTCTCCAGCCCCTTGCCAGCTCCGTTCCCTTGCCTGGACTCGCTCCAGCCCCTCCGTGTCCCTCTTGTCCCAGAGGTGCTGCCAGCACTGCAGGTGCCCCAGCAGTGCCAGCACAGGGACGGGCCCAGCGCGCCCGCGCATGCGCAGTGGGGGGTGGGGGGGGCCCAGCGCGCCCGGGCATGTGCAGTGGGGTGGGGGAGGGGGGCCCAGAGCACCCGCGCATGCGCAGTGGGGAGGGGGGGGGGCCAGCGCGCCCGCGCATGCGCAGTGGGGGGTGGGGGGGGCCCAGAGCGCCCGCGCATGCGCAGTGGGTGGGGGGGGGGGGGGGCCCCCCGGCCGGCGCACCGCGCATGCGCAGTGGGTGGGGGGGGACGGCAGGCGCGCCCGCGCATGCGCAGTGGGGGGTGGGGGGGGGGGGGGGCAGCTCTCCCGCGCATGTGCAGTGGGGTGGGGGGGGGGCCCAGAGCGCCCGCGCATGCGCAGTGGGCTGGGGGGGGCCAGCGCGCCCGCGCATGCGCAGTGGGGGGTGGGGGGGGGGGCCCAGCCGGCCGGCGCATGCGCAGTGGGGGGTGTGGGGGGGGGGGGGGGGGGGCAACAGCCTGCCGGCGCATGCGCAGTGGGGGTGGGGGGGGGCCCAGCGTAACGGCGCATGCGCAGTGGGGGTGGGGGGGGCCGGCAGGCGCACCGCGCATGCGCAGTGGGGGTGGGGGGGCCGTCCAGCTCTCCCGCGCATGCGCAGTGGGGTGGGGGCCCGGCCCGCGCGCCCGCGCATGCGCAGTTGGGGTGGGGGGGCCGGCAGGCGCCCGCGCATGCGCAGTGGGCGGTGGGGGGGGGGGGGGGGCAGCTCTCCCGCGCATGTGCAGTGGGGTGGGGGGGGCCCAGAGCGCCCGCGCATGCGCAGTGGGCTGGGGGGGGCCAGCGCGCCCGCGCATGCGCAGTGGGGGGTGGGGGGGGGGGGGGGCCCAGCCGGCCGGCGCATGCGCAGTGGGGGGTGTGGGGGGGGGGGGGGGGGCAACAGCCTGCCGGCGCATGCGCAGTGGGGGTGGGGGGGGCCCAGCGTAACGGCGCATGCGCAGTGGGGGTGGGGGGGGGCCGGCAGGCGCACCGCGCATGCGCAGTGGGGGTGGGGGGCCGGCAGGCGCCCGCGCATGCGCAGTGGGCTGGGGGGGGCCAGCGCGCCCGCGCATGCGCAGTGGGGGTGGGGGGGGGGGCAACAGCCTGCCGGCGCATGCGCAGTGGGGGTGGGGGGGGCCCAGCGTAACGGCGCATGCGCAGTGGGGGTGGGGGGGGCCGGCAGGCGCACCGCGCATGCGCAGTGGGGGTGGGGGGGCCGTCCAGCTCTCCCGCGCATGCGCAGTGGGGTGGGGGCCCGGCCAGGGCGCCCGTGCATGCGCAGTGGGATGGGGGGCCCAGCCTGGGTGTGCCTTTTGTTCTGGTCCTCCGTGGGGCTGCCTTGAGAGCGGAATCAAGGTTGGAAAAGACCTCGGAGATCACTGAGTGCAACCAGCACCAGCACGGCCACCGCTGACCACGTCCATGCCATGCCACAGCCACAGGTGTTGGGGCACTCCCAGGGGTGGGCACTCCAAACCTCCCTGGGCAGCTGTGCCAAGGCCTGAGCGCCCTTTCCATGGAGGAATTTCCCCAATATCCACCCTGAGCCTCCCCTGGCCCAGCCTGAGGCCGTTCCCTCTCCTCCTGTCCCTGTTCCCTGGGAGCAGAGCCCGACCCCCCCGGCTGCCCCCTCCTGTCAGGGGCTTGTGCAGAGCCACAAGGTCCCGCCTGAGCCTCCTTTGCTGCAGGCTGTGCCCCTTTCCCAGCTCTCTCAGGAACTCTCCAGCCCCTTGCCAGCTCCGTTCCCTTGCCTGGACTGGCTCCAGCCCCTCCGTGTCCCTCTTGTCCCAGAGGTGCTGCCAGCACTGCAGGTGCCCCAGCAGTGCCAGCACAGGGACGGGCCCAGCGCGCCCGGGCATGTGCAGTGGGGTGGGGGGGGGGGGGGCCCAGAGCGCCCGCGCATGCGCAGTGGGAAGGGTGGGGGGGGCCAGCGCGCCCGCGCATGCGCAGTGGGGTGTGGGGGGGGGGGCCTAGCCTGCCGGCGCATGCGCAGTGGGTGGGGGGGGCGGGGGGGGACCCCGGCCGGCGCACCGCGCATGCGCAGTGGGTGGGGGGGGACGACAGGCGCCCGCGCATGCGCAGTAGGGGTAGGGGGGGCCCAGCCGGCCGGCGCATGCGCAGTGGGGGGTGTGGGGGGGGGGGGGGGGCAACAGCCTGCCGGCGCATGCGCAGTGGGGGTGGGGGGGGCCCAGCGTAACGGCGCATGCGCAGTGGGGGTGGGGGGGGGCCGGCAGGCGCACCGCGCATGCGCAGTGGGGGTGGGGGGCCGTCCAGCTCTCCCGCGCATGCGCAGTGGGTTGGGGGCCCGGCCAGGGCGCCCGCGCATGCCCAGTGGGGGTGGGGGGGGCCGGCAGGCGCCCGCGCATGCGCAGTAGGGGTGGGGGGGGCCGTCCAGCTCTCCCGCGCATGCGCAGTGGGGTGGGGGCCCGGCCAGGGCGCCCGTGCATGCGCAGTGGATGGGGGGCCCAGCCTGGGTGTGCCTTTTGTTCTGGTCCTCCGTGGGGCTGCCTTGAGAGCGGAATCAAGGTTGGAAAAGACCTCGGAGATCACTGAGTGCAACCAGCACCAGCACGGCCACCGCTGACCACGTCCATGCCATGCCACAGCCACAGGTGTTGGAGCACTCCCAGGGGTGGGCACTCCAAACCTCCCTGGGCAGCTGTGCCAAGGCCTGAGCGCCCTTTCCATGGAGGAATTTCCCCAATATCCACCCTGAGCCTCCCCTGGCCCAGCCTGAGGCCGTTCCCTCTCCTCCTGTCCCTGTTCCCTGGGAGCAGAGCCCGACCCCCCCGGCTGCCCCCTCCTGTCAGGGGCTTGTGCAGAGCCACAAGGTCCCGCCTGAGCCTCCTTTGCTGCAGGCTGTGCCCCTTTCCCAGCTCTCTCAGGAACTCTCCAGCCCCTTGCCAGCTCCGTTCCCTTGCCTGGACTGGCTCCAGCCCCTCCGTGTCCCTCTTGTCCCCGAGGTGCTGCCAGCACTGCAGGTGCCCCAGCAGTGCCAGCACAGGGACGGGCCCAGCGCGCCCGCGCATGCGCAGTGGGGGGTGGGGGGGGCCCCAGAGCGCCCGCGCATGCGCAGTGGGTGGGGGGGGGCGGGGGGGGCCCCGGCCGGCGCACCGCGCATGCGCAGTGGGTGGGGGGGACGGCAGGCGCGCCCGCGCATGCGCAGTGGGGGTGGGGGGAGCCGTCCAGCTCTCCCGCGCATGCGCAGTGGGGGGGGGGGGGCCAGCGCGCCCGCGCATGCGCAGTGGGGGGTGGGGGGGGGGGAACACCCTGCCGGCGCATGCGCAGTGGGGTGGGGGGGGGCCCAGCGTAACGGCGCATGCGCAGTGGGGGTGGGGGGGGGGGGGGCCGGCAGGCGCACCGCGCATGCGCAGTGGGGGTGGGGGGGGCCGTCCAGCTCTCCCGCGCATGCGCAGTGGGGTGGGGGGGGTCGTCCAGCTCTCCCGCGCATGCGCAGTGGGGTGGGGGCCCGGCCAGCGCGCCCGCGCATGCGCAGTGGGGGGGGGGCCCAGCTTGGGGGTGCCTTTTGTTCTGGTCCTCCGTGGGGCTGCCTTGAGAGCGGAATCAAGGTTGGAAAAGACCTCGGAGATCACTGAGTGCAACCAGCACCAGCACGGCCACCGCTGACCACGTCCATGCCATGCCACAGCCACAGGTGTTGGAGCACTCCCAGGGGTGGGCACTCCAAACCTCCCTGGGCAGCTGTGCCAAGGCCTGAGCGCCCTTTCCATGGAGGAATTTCCCCAATATCCACCCTGAGCCTCCCCTGGCCCAGCCTGAGGCCGTTCCCTCTCCTCCTGTCCCTGTTCCCTGGGAGCAGAGCCCGACCCCCCCGGCTGCCCCCTCCTGTCAGGGGCTTGTGCAGAGCCACAAGGTCCCGCCTGAGCCTCCTTTGCTGCAGGCTGTGCCCCTTTCCCAGCTCTCTCAGGAACTCTCCAGCCCCTTGCCAGCTCCGTTCCCTTGCCTGGACTGGCTCCAGCCCCTCCGTGTCCCTCTTGTCCCAGAGGTGCTGCCAGCACTGCAGGTGCCCCAGCAGTGCCAGCACAGGGACGGGCCCAGCGCGCCCGGGCATGTGCAGTGGGGGGTGGAGGGGGGGGCCCAGAGCACCCACGCATGCGCAGTGGGGAGGGGGGGGGGCCAGCGCGCCCGCGCATGCGCAGTGGGGGGTGGGGGGGGCCCAGAGCGCCCGCGCATGCGCAGTGGGTGGGGGGGGGGGGGGGGGCCCCGGCCGGCGCACCGCGCATGCGCAGTGGGTGGGGGGGGACGGCAGGCGCGCCCGCGCATGCGCAGTGGGGGGTGGGGGGGGGGGGGCAGCTCTCCCGCGCATGTGCAGTGGGGTGGGGGGGGGCCCAGAGCGCCCGCGCATGCGCAGTGGGCTGGGGGGGGCCAGCGCGCCCGCGCATGCGCAGTGGGGGGTGGGGGGGGGGGCCCAGCCGGCCGGCGCATGCGCAGTGGGGGGTGTGGGGGGGGGGGGGGGGGGGGCAACAGCCTGCCGGCGCATGCGCAGTGGGGGTGGGGGGGGCCCAGCGTAACGGCGCATGCGCAGTGGGGGTGGGGGGGGCCGGCAGGCGCACCGCGCATGCGCAGTGGGGGTGGGGGGGCCGTCCAGCTCTCCCGCGCATGCGCAGTGGGGTGGGGGCCCGGCCCGCGCGCCCGCGCATGCGCAGTTGGGGTGGGGGGCCGGCAGGCGCCCGCGCATGCGCAGTGGGCGGTGGGGGGGGGGGGGGGGCAGCTCTCCCGCGCATGTGCAGTGGGGTGGGGGGGCCCAGAGCGCCCGCGCATGCGCAGTGGGCTGGGAGGGCCAGCGCGCCCGCGCATGCGCAGTGGGGGGTGGGGGGGGGGGGGGGCCCAGCCGGCCGGCGCATGCGCAGTGGGGGGTGTGGGGGGGGGGGGGGGGGGCAACAGCCTGCCGGCGCATGCGCAGTGGGGGTGGGGGGGGCCCAGCGTAACGGCGCATGCGCAGTGGGGGTGGGGGGGGGCCGGCAGGCGCACCGCGCATGCGCAGTGGGGGTGGGGGGGCCGGCAGGCGCCCGCGCATGCGCAGTGGGCTGGGGGGGGCCAGCGCGCCCGCGCATGCGCAGTGGGGGGTGGGGGGGGGCAACAGCCTGCCGGCGCATGCGCAGTGGGGGTGGGGGGGCCCAGCGTAACGGCGCATGCGCAGTGGGGGTGGGGGGGGCCGGCAGGCGCACCGCGCATGCGCAGTGGGGGTGGGGGGGCCGTCCAGCTCTCCCGCGCATGCGCAGTGGGGTGGGGGCCCGGCCAGGGCGCCCGTGCATGCGCAGTGGGATGGGGGGCCCAGCCTGGGTGTGCCTTTTGTTCTGGTCCTCCGTGGGGCTGCCTTGAGAGCGGAATCAAGGTTGGAAAAGACCTCGGAGATCACTGAGTGCAACCAGCACCAGCACGGCCACCGCTGACCACGTCCATGCCATGCCACAGCCACAGGTGTTGGGGCACTCCCAGGGGTGGGCACTCCAAACCTCCCTGGGCAGCTGTGCCAAGGCCTGAGCGCCCTTTCCATGGAGGAATTTCCCCAATATCCACCCTGAGCCTCCCCTGGCCCAGCCTGAGGCCGTTCCCTCTCCTCCTGTCCCTGTTCCCTGGGAGCAGAGCCCGACCCCCCCGGCTGCCCCCTCCTGTCAGGGGCTTGTGCAGAGCCACAAGGTCCCGCCTGAGCCTCCTTTGCTGCAGGCTGTGCCCCTTTCCCAGCTCTCTCAGGAACTCTCCAGCCCCTTGCCAGCTCCGTTCCCTTGCCTGGACTGGCTCCAGCCCCTCCGTGTCCCTCTTGTCCCAGAGGTGCTGCCAGCACTGCAGGTGCCCCAGCAGTGCCAGCACAGGGACGGGCCCAGCGCGCCCGGGCATGTGCAGTGGGGTGGGGGGGGGGGGGCCCAGAGCGCCCGCGCATGCGCAGTGGGAAGGGTGGGGGGGGCCAGCGCGCCCGCGCATGCGCAGTGGGGTGTGGGGGGGGGGGCCTAGCCTGCCGGCGCATGCGCAGTGGGTGGGGGGGGCGGGGGGGGACCCCGGCCGGCGCACCGCGCATGCGCAGTGGGTGGGGGGGGACGACAGGCGCCCGCGCATGCGCAGTAGGGGTAGGGGGGGCCTAGGCTGCCGGCGCATGCGCAGTGGGAGGTGGGGGGGGGGGGGGGGGGGGCCAGAGCGGCCGCGCATGCGCAGTGGGGAGGGGGCTGGCCAGCGCGCCCGCGCATGCGCAGTGGGGGGGGGGGGGCCCAGCGTGCCGGCGCATGCGCAGTGGGGGTGTGGGGGGCCGGCAGGCGCCCGCGCATGCGCAGTAGGGGTGGGGGGGGCCGTCCAGCTCTCCCGCGCATGTGCAGTGGGGTGGGGGCCCGGCCAGGGCGCCCGCGCATGCGCAGTGGGTGGGGGGGACAGGCCCAGCGCGCCCGCGCATGCGCATTAGGGGGTGGGGGGGGCAACAGCCTGCCGGCGCATGCGCAGTGGGGGTGGGGGGGGCCCAGCGTAACGGCGCATGCGCAGTGGGGGTGGGGGGGGCCGGCAGGCGCACCGCGCATGCGCAGTGGGGTGGGGGGGACGGCAGGCGCGCCCGCGCATGCGCAGTGGGGGGTGGGGGGGGTCGTCCAGCTCTCCCGCGCATGCGCAGTGGGGGGTGGGGGGGGCGCAGAGCGCCCGCGCATGCGCAGTGGGTGGGGGGGGGGGGCGGGCGGCCCCGGCCGGCGCACCGCGCATGCGCAGTGGGTGGGGGGGGGACGGCAGGCGCGCCCGCGCATGCGCAGTGGGAGGTGGGGGGGGGGGGGGCCCAGCTCTCCCGCGCATGTGCAGTGGGGTGGGGGGGGGCCCAGAGCGCCCGCGCATGCGCAGTGGGGGGGGGGGGGGCCAGCGCGCCCGCGCATGCGCAGTGGGGGGTGGGGGGGGGGGGCAACAGCCTGCCGGCGCATGCGCAGTGGGGGTGGGGGGGGCCCAGCGTAACGGCGCATGCGCAGTGGGGGTGGGGGGGGCCGGCAGGCGCACCGCGCATGCGCAGTGGGGGTGGGGGGGCCGTCCAGCTCTCCCGCGCATGCGCAGTGGGGTGGGGGGCCCGGCCAGGGCGCCGCGCATGCGCAGTGGGGGTGGGGGGCCGGCAGGCGCCCGCGCATGCGCAGTAGGGGTGGGGGGGGCCGTCCAGCTCTCCCGCGCATGCGCAGTGGGGTGGGGGCCCGGCCAGGGCGCCCGTGCATGCGCAGTGGGATGGGGGGCCCAGCCTGGGTGTGCCTTTTGTTCTGGTCCTCCGTGGGGCTGCCTTGAGAGCGGAATCAAGGTTGGAAAAGACCTCGGAGATCACTGAGTGCAACCAGCACCAGCACGGCCACCGCTGACCACGTCCATGCCATGCCACAGCCACAGGTGTTGGAGCACTCCCAGGGGTGGGCACTCCAAACCTCCCTGGGCAGCTGTGCCAAGGCCTGAGCGCCCTTTCCATGGAGGAATTTCCCCAATATCCACCCTGAGCCTCCCCTGGCCCAGCCTGAGGCCGTTCCCTCTCCTCCTGTCCCTGTTCCCTGGGAGCAGAGCCCGACCCCCCCGGCTGCCCCCTCCTGTCAGGGGCTTGTGCAGAGCCACAAGGTCCCGCCTGAGCCTCCTTTGCTGCAGGCTGTGCCCCTTTCCCAGCTCTCTCAGGAACTCTCCAGCCCCTTGCCAGCTCCGTTCCCTTGCCTGGACTGGCTCCAGCCCCTCCGTGTCCCTCTTGTCCCCGAGGTGCTGCCAGCACTGCAGGTGCCCCAGCAGTGCCAGCACAGGGACGGGCCCAGCGCGCCCCGCGCATGCGCAGTGGGGGGTGGGGGGGGCCCAGAGCGCCCGCGCATGCGCAGTGGGTGGGGGGGGCGGGGGGGGGCCCCGGCCGGCGCACCGCGCATGCGCAGTGGGTGGGGGGGACGGCAGGCGGGCCCGCGCATGCGCAGTGGGGGGTGGGGGGGGGGGGGCCCAGAGCGCCCGCGCATGCGCAGTGGGTAGGGGGGACGGGCCCAGCGCGCCCGCGCATGCGCAGTAGGGGGTGGGGGGGGGGGGGGGCAACAGCCTGCCGGCGCATGCGCAGTGGGGGTGGGGGGGGCCGGCAGGCGCACCGCGCATGCGCAGTGGGGGTGGGGGGGGCCGTCCAGCTCTCCCGCGCATGCGCAGTGGGGTGGGGGCCCGGCCAGGGCGCCCGCGCATGCGCAGTGTGGAGGGGGGGGGGGGGGGCCAGCGCGCCCGCGCATGCGCAGTGGGTGGGGGGGGGGTGCGGGCGGCCCCGGCCGGCGCACCGCGCATGCGCAGTGGGTGGGGGGGGACGGCAGGCGCGCCCGCGCATGCGCAGTGGGAGGTGGGGGGGGGGGGGGGGCCCAGCTCTCCCGCGCATGTGCAGTGGGGTGGGGGGGGGGCCCAGAGCGCCCGCGCATGCGCAGTGGGGGGGGGGGGGGGCCAGCGCGCCCGCGCATGCGCAGTGGGAGCTGGGGGGGGGGGCAACAGCCTGCCGCGCATGCGCAGTGGGGGTGGGGGGGCCCAGCGTAACGGCGCATGCGCAGTGGGGGTGGGGGGGGCCGGCAGGCGCACCGCGCATGCGCAGTGGGGGTGGGGGGGCCGTCCAGCTCTCCCGCGCATGCGCAGTGGGGTGGGGGCCCGGCCAGGGCGCCCGCGCATGCGCAGTGGGGGTGGGGGGGCCGGCAGGCGCCCGCGCATGCGCAGTAGGGGTGGGGGGGGCCGTCCAGCTCTCCCGCGCATGCGCAGTGGGGTGGGGGCCCGGCCAGGGCGCCCGTGCATGCGCAGTGGGATGGGGGGCCCAGCCTGGGTGTGCCTTTTGTTCTGGTCCTCCGTGGGGCTGCCTTGAGAGCGGAATCAAGGTTGGAAAAGACCTCGGAGATCACTGAGTGCAACCAGCACCAGCACGGCCACCGCTGACCACGTCCATGCCATGCCACAGCCACAGGTGTTGGAGCACTCCCAGGGGTGGGCACTCCAAACCTCCCTGGGCAGCTGTGCCAAGGCCTGAGCGCCCTTTCCATGGAGGAATTTCCCCAATATCCACCCTGAGCCTCCCCTGGCCCAGCCTGAGGCCGTTCCCTCTCCTCCTGTCCCTGTTCCCTGGGAGCAGAGCCCGACCCCCCGGCTGCCCCCTCCTGTCAGGGGCTTGTGCAGAGCCACAAGGTCCCGCCTGAGCCTCCTTTGCTGCAGGCTGTGCCCCTTTCCCAGCTCTCTCAGGAACTCTCCAGCCCCTTGCCAGCTCCGTTCCCTTGCCTGGACTGGCTCCAGCCCCTCCGTGTCCCTCTTGTCCCCGAGGTGCTGCCAGCACTGCAGGTGCCCCAGCAGTGCCAGCACAGGGACGGGACCAGCGCGCCCGCGCATGCGCAGTGGGGGGTGGGGGGGGCCCAGAGCGCCCGCGCATGCGCAGTGGGTGGGGGGGGCGGGGGGGGCCCCGGCCGGCGCACCGCGCATGCGCAGTGGGTGGGGGGGACGGCAGGCGCGCCCGCGCATGCGCAGTGGGGGGTGGGGGGGGGGGGGGGCCCAGAGCGCCCGCGCATGCGCAGTGGGTAGGGGGGACGGGCCCAGCGCGCCCGCGCATGCGCAGTAGGGGGTGGGGGGGGGGGGGGGCAACAGCCTGCCGGCGCATGCGCAGTGGGGGTGGGGGGGGCCGGCAGGCGCACCGCGCATGCGCAGTGGGGGTGGGGGGGCCGTCCAGCTCTCCCGCGCATGCGCAGTGGGGTGGGGGCCCGGCCAGGGCGCCCGCGCATGCGCAGTGTGGAGGGGGGGGGGGGGGGGGCCAGCGCCGCCCGCGCATGCGCAGTGGGGTGGGGGGGACGGCAGGCGCGCCCGCGCATGCGCAGTGGGGGGTGGGGGGGGTCGTCCAGCTCTCCCGCGCATGCGCAGTGGGGAGGGGGGGGGGCCAGCGCGCCCGCGCATGCGCAGTGGGGGGTGGGGGGGGCCCAGCGTGCTCGCGCATGCGCAGTGGGTGGGGGGGGGGGGGGGGGGCCCCGGCCGGCGCACCGCGCATGCGCAGTGGGTGGGGGGGGACGGCAGGCGCGCCCGCGCATGCGCAGTGGGAGGTGGGGGGGGGGGGGGGGCCCAGCTCTCCCGCGCATGTGCAGTGGGGTGGGGGGGGCCCAGAGCGCCCGCGCATGCGCAGTGGGGGGGGGGGGCCAGCGCGCCCGCGCATGCGCAGTGGGGGGTGGGGGGGGGGGGGGGCAACAGCCTGCCGGCGCATGCGCAGTGGGGGTGGGGGGGGGCCCAGCGTAACGGCGCATGCGCAGTGGGGGTGGGGGGGGCCGGCAGGCGCACCGCGCATGCGCAGTGGGGGTGGGGGGGCCGTCCAGCTCTCCCGCGCATGCGCAGTGGGGTGGGGGCCCGGCCCGCGCGCCCGCGCATGCGCAGTGGGGGTGGGGGGGCCGGCAGGCGCCCGCGCATGCGCAGTAGGGGTGGGGGGGGCCGTCCAGCTCTCCCGCGCATGCGCAGTGGGGTGGGGGCCCGGCCAGGGCGCCCGTGCATGCGCAGTGGGATGGGGGGCCCAGCCTGGGTGTGCCTTTTGTTCTGGTCCTCCGTGGGGCTGCCTTGAGAGCGGAATCAAGGTTGGAAAAGACCTCGGAGATCACTGAGTGCAACCAGCACCAGCACGGCCACCGCTGACCACGTCCATGCCATGCCACAGCCACAGGTGTTGGAGCACTCCCAGGGGTGGGCACTCCAAACCTCCCTGGGCAGCTGTGCCAAGGCCTGAGCGCCCTTTCCATGGAGGAATTTCCCCAATATCCACCCTGAGCCTCCCCTGGCCCAGCCTGAGGCCGTTCCCTCTCCTCCTGTCCCTGTTCCCTGGGAGCAGAGCCCGACCCCCCCGGCTGCCCCCTCCTGTCAGGGGCTTGTGCAGAGCCACAAGGTCCCGCCTGAGCCTCCTTTGCTGCAGGCTGTGCCCCTTTCCCAGCTCTCTCAGGAACTCTCCAGCCCCTTGCCAGCTCCGTTCCCTTGCCTGGACTGGCTCCAGCCCCTCCGTGTCCCTCTTGTCCCCGAGGTGCTGCCAGCACTGCAGGTGCCCCAGCAGTGCCAGCACAGGGACGGGCCCAGCGCGCCCGCGCATGCGCAGTGGGGGGTGGGGGGGGCCCCAGAGCGCCCGCGCATGCGCAGTGGGTGGGGGGGGGCGGGGGGGGCCCCGGCCGGCGCACCGCGCATGCGCAGTGGGTGGGGGGGACGGCAGGCGCGCCCGCGCATGCGCAGTGGGGTGGGGGGAGCCGTCCAGCTCTCCCGCGCATGCGCAGTGGGGGGGGGGGGGGCCAGCGCGCCCGCGCATGCGCAGTGGGGGGTGGGGGGGGGGGGAACACCCTGCCGGCGCATGCGCAGTGGGGTGGGGGGGGCCCAGCGTAACGGCGCATGCGCAGTGGGGGTGGGGGGGGGGGGGGGGGCCGGCAGGCGCACCGCGCATGCGCAGTGGGGGTGGGGGGGGCCGTCCAGCTCTCCCGCGCATGCGCAGTGGGGTGGGGGGGGTCGTCCAGCTCTCCCGCGCATGCGCAGTGGGGTGGGGGCCCGGCCAGCGCGCCCGCGCATGCGCAGTGGGGGGGGGGCCCAGCTTGGGGGTGCCTTTTGTTCTGGTCCTCCGTGGGGCTGCCTTGAGAGCGGAATCAAGGTTGGAAAAGACCTCGGAGATCACTGAGTGCAACCAGCACCAGCACGGCCACCGCTGACCACGTCCATGCCATGCCACAGCCACAGGTGTTGGAGCACTCCCAGGGGTGGGCACTCCAAACCTCCCTGGGCAGCTGTGCCAAGGCCTGAGCGCCCTTTCCATGGAGGAATTTCCCCAATATCCACCCTGAGCCTCCCCTGGCCCAGCCTGAGGCCGTTCCCTCTCCTCCTGTCCCTGTTCCCTGGGAGCAGAGCCCGACCCCCCCGGCTGCCCCCTCCTGTCAGGGGCTTGTGCAGAGCCACAAGGTCCCGCCTGAGCCTCCTTTGCTGCAGGCTGTGCCCCTTTCCCAGCTCTCTCAGGAACTCTCCAGCCCCTTGCCAGCTCCGTTCCCTTGCCTGGACTGGCTCCAGCCCCTCCGTGTCCCTCTTGTCCCAGAGGTGCTGCCAGCACTGCAGGTGCCCCAGCAGTGCCAGCACAGGGACGGGCCCAGCGCGCCCGGGCATGTGCAGTGGGGGGTGGGGAAGGGGGCCCAGAACGCCCGCGCATGCGCAGTGGGGAAGGGGGGGGGCCAGCGCGCCCGCGCATGCGCAGTGGGGGGTGGGGGGGGCCCAGCCTGCCGGCGCATGCGCAGTGGGGAGGGGGGGGCCGGCAGGCGCACCGCGCATGCGCAGTGGGGGTGGGGGGGCCGTCCAGCTCTCCCGCGCATGCGCAGTGGGTGGTGGGCCCGGCCAGCGCGCCCGCGCATGCGCAGTGGGGGTGGGGGGGGCCCGGCCAGGGCGCCCGCGCATGCGCAGTGGGGGTTGGGGGGGTCGTCCAGCTCTCCCGCGCATGCGCAGTGGGGTGGGGGCCCGGCCAGGGCGCCCGCGCATGCGCAGTGGTGTTTGGGGGGGTCGTCCAGCTCTCCCGCGCTTGCGCAGTGGGGTGGGGGCCAGCCAGCGCGCCCGCGCATGCGCAGTGGGGGTGGGGGGGCCGTCCAGCTCTCCCGCGCATGCGCAGTGGGGTGGGGTCCCGGCCAGGGCGCCCGCGCATGCGCAGTGGGAGGTGGGGGAGGCAACAGCCTGCCGGCGCATGCGCAGTGGGGGTGGGGGGGGCCCAGCGTAACGGCGCATGCGCAGTGGGGGTGGGGGGGCCGGCAGGCGCACCGCGCATGCGCAGTGGGGGTGGGGGGGCCGTCCAGCTCTCCCGCGCATGCGCAGTGGGGTGGGGGCCCGGCCAGGGCGCCCGCGCATGCGCAGTGGGGGTTGGGGGGGGTCGTCCAGCTCTCCCGCGCATGCGCAGTGGGGTGGGGGCCCTGCCAGCGCGCCCGCGCATGCGCATAGGGGGTGCGGGGGGCCGGCAGGCGGCCGCGCATGCGCAGTGGTGGTGGGGGAGCCGTCCAGCTCTCCCGCGCATGCGCAGTGGGGTGGGGTCCCGGCCAGGGCGCCCGCGCATGCGCAGTGGGTGGGGGGGACGGGCCCAGCGCGCCCGCGCATGCGCAGTAGGTGGTGGGGGGGGGGGGGGGGGGGCAACAGCCTGCCGGCGCATGCGCAGTGGGGGTGGGGGGGGCCCAGCGTGCCGGCGCATGCGCAGTGGGGGTGGGGGGGCCGGCAGGCGCACCGCGCATGCGCAGTGGGGGTGGGGGGGCCGTCCAGCTCTCCCGCGCATGCGCAGTGAGGTGGGGGCCCGGCCAGCGCGCCCGCGCATGCGCAGTGGGGGTGGGGGGGCCGGCAGGCGCCCGCGCATGCGCAGTAGGGGTGGGGGGAGCCGTCCAGCTCTCCCGCGCATGCGCAGTGGGGTGGGGTCCCGGCCAGGGCGCCCGCGCATGCGCAGTAGGTGGTGGTGGGGGGGGGGGGGGGGGGCCAACAGCCTGCCGGCGCATGCGCAGTGGGGGTGGGGGGGGGCCCAGCGTAACGGCGCATGCGCAGTGGGGGTGGGGGGGCCGGCAGGCGCACCGCGCATGCGCAGTGGGGGTGGGGGGGCCGTCCAGCTCTCCCGCGCATGCGCAGTGAGGTGGGGGCCCGGCCAGCGCGCCCGCGCATGCGCAGTGGGGGTGGGGGGGCCGGCAGGCGCCCGCGCATGCGCAGTAGGGGTGGGGGGAGCCGTCCAGCTCTCCCGCGCATGCGCAGTGGGGTGGGGGCCCGGCCAGGGCGCCCGCGCATGCGCAGTGGGGTGGGGGGGCCCAGCCTGGGGGTGCCTTTTGTTCTGGTCCTCCGTGGGGCTGCCTTGAGAGCGGAATCAAGGTTGGAAAAGACCTCGGAGATCACTGAGTGCAACCAGCACCAGCACGGCCACCGCTGACCACGTCCATGCCATGCCACAGCCACAGGTGTTGGAGCACTCCCAGGGGTGGGCACTCCAAACCTCCCTGGGCAGCTGTGCCAAGGCCTGAGCGCCCTTTCCATGGAGGAATTTCCCCAATATCCACCCTGAGCCTCCCCTGGCCCAGCCTGAGGCCGTTCCCTCTCCTCCTGTCCCTGTTCCCTGGGAGCAGAGCCCGACCCCCCCGGCTGCCCCCTCCTGTCAGGGGCTTGTGCAGAGCCACAAGGTCCCGCCTGAGCCCCCTTTGCTGCAGGCTGTGCCCCTTTCCCAGCTCTCTCAGGAACTCTCCAGCCCCTTGCCAGCTCCGTTCCCTTGCCTGGACTGGCTCCAGCCCCTCCGTGTCCCTCTTGTCCCAGAGGTGCTGCCAGCACTGCAGGTGCCCCAGCAGTGCCAGCACAGGGACGGGCCCAGCGCGCCCGGGCATGTGCAGTGGGGGGTGGGGGGGGGGGCCCAGAGCGCCCGCGCATGCGCAGTGGGGAGGGGGGGGGGGGCCAGCGCGCCCGCGCATGCGCAGTGGGGGGTGGGGGGGGCCCAGCCTGCCGGCGCATGCGCAGTGGGGAGGGGGGGGCCGGCAGGCGCACCGCGCATGCGCAGTGGGGGTGGGGGGGCCGTCCAGCTCTCCCGCGCATGCGCAGTGGGTGGGGGGCCCGGCCAGCGCGCCCGCGCATGCGCAGTGGGGGTGGGGGGGGCCCGGCCAGGGCGCCCGCGCATGCGCAGTGGGGGTTGGGGGGGTCGTCCAGCTCTCCCGCGCATGCGCAGTGGGGTGGGGGCCAGCCAGCGCGCCCGCGCATGCGCAGTGGGGGTGGGGGGGCCGTCCAGCTCTCCCGCGCATGCGCAGTGGGGTGGGGTCCCGGCCAGGGCGCCCGCGCATGCGCAGTGGGGGTGGGGGGGGCCCAGCGTAACGGCGCATGCGCAGTGGGGGTGGGGGGGGCCGGCAGGCGCACCGCGCATGCGCAGTGGGGGTGGGGGGGCCGTCCAGCTCTCCCGCGCATGCGCAGTGGGGTGGGGGCCCGGCCAGGGCGCCCGCGCATGCGCAGTGGGGGTTGGGGGGGTCGTCCAGCTCTCCCGCGCATGCGCAGTGGGGTGGGGGCCCTGCCAGCGCGCCCGCGCATGCGCAGTGGGGGTGGGGGGGGCCGGCAGGCGCCCGCGCATGCGCAGTGGTGGTGGGGGAGCCGTCCAGCTCTCCCGCGCATGCGCAGTGGGGTGGGGGCCCGGCCAGGGCGCCCGCGCATGCGCAGTGGGGGTTGGGGGGGTCGTCCAGCTCTCCCGCGCATGCGCAGTGGGGAGGGGGCCCGGCCAGCGCGCCCGCGCATGCGCAGTGGGGGTGGGGGGGGCCGGCAGGCGCCCGCGCATGCGCAGTGGTGGTGGGGGAGCCGTCCAGCTCTCTCGCGCATGCGCAGTGGGGTGGGGGCCCGGCCAGGGCGCCCGCGCATGCGCAGTGGGGTGGGGGGGCCCAGCCTGGGGGTGCCTTTTGTTCTGGTCCTCCGTGGGGCTGCCTTGAGAGCGGAATCAAGGTTGGAAAAGACCTCGGAGATCACTGAGTGCAACCAGCACCAGCACGGCCACCGCTGACCACGTCCATGCCATGCCACAGCCACAGGTGTTGGAGCACTCCCAGGGGTGGGCACTCCAAACCTCCCTGGGCGGCTGTGCCAAGGCCTGAGCGCCCTTTCCATGGAGGAATTTCCCCAATATCCACCCTGAGCCTCCCCTGGCCCAGCCTGAGGCCGTTCCCTCTCCTCCTGTCCCTGTTCCCTGGGAGCAGAACCCGACCCCCCCGGCTGCCCCCTCCTGTCAGGGGCTTGTGCAGAGCCACAAGGTCCCGCCTGAGCCTCCTTTGCTGCAGGCTGTGCCCCTTTCCCAGCTCTCTCAGGAACTCTCCAGCCCCTTGCCAGCTCCGTTCCCTTGCCTGGACTGGCTCCAGCCCCTCCGTGTCCCTCTTGTCCCAGAGGTGCTGCCAGCACTGCAGGTGCCCCAGCAGTGCCAGCACAGGGATGGGCCCGGAGCGCCTGCGCATGCTCAGTGGTGTGGGGGGCCGGCCAGCGCGCCCGCGCATGCGCAGTGGGGAGGGGGGGGCCGTCCAGCTCGCCCGCGTATGCGCAGTGGGAGGGGGGGCTGGGGCCAGCGCGCCCGCGCATGCGCAGTTGGGGGTGGGTTGTGGCCAGAGCGCCAGCTCATGCGCAGTGGTGTGGGGGGCCGTCCAGCTCTCCCGCGCATGCGCAGTGGTGTGGGGGGCCGTCCAGCTCTCCCGCGCATGCGCAGTGGGTTGGGCGGGCCGGCCAGCGCCCCCGCGCTTGCGGAGTGTGGTGGGGGGGGGCCCAGCGCGCCCACGCATGCGCAGTGGGAGGGGCGGTAGGGCCAGCGCACCCGCGCATGCGCAGTGGGGAGGAGGGCCGGCCGATGCGCCCGCGCATGCGCAGTCCAGGGGGGGGGGGACCAGCCTGGGGGTTAGGGTTAGGGTTATGCCTGGGGTTAGGATTGAGAAAACCACAAAGCCAGGAGACCCAGGCACACTAACCATGCAAAAGACCTACCAAGGTGACAGCAGCATATCCAAAACTTTGCTCCCTCTTGGTCATTCTGCTCAGAACTCGCCACAGCCTAAGGCCAAGTTTCTGGCTTGAGCTAGGGTTAGGGTTTGGTTTAGGGTTAGGCTTAAGGTTAGGCTTACGCCTAGGGTTAGGGTTGAGGAAACCACAAAGCCAGGCGCTCCAGGCGCGCTCACCTTGTGAAAGGCATACCAAGGTGACCGCAGCACATCCAAAACCTTGCTCCCTCTTCTTCTTTCTGCAAGGGTTAGGGTTAGGGTTAGGGGCTCGGCACATCAAAACCTTGCTCCCTCTTACTCTTTCTGCTCAGAACTCACCACAGCCCAAAGCCCAGGTTTTGGCACCGCCTAGGGTTAGGGTTGGGGTTTGGTTTAGGGTTAGGGTTAGGGTTAGGTTTACGCCTCGGGTTATGGTTGAGGAAACCACAAAGCCAGGAGCTCCAGGGACACTGATCATGCGAAAGGCAGGCCAAGTTAAGCACGGCACATCCAAAACCTTGCTCCCTCTTCTTCTTTCTGCAAGGGTTATGGTTAGGGTTAGGGGCTCGGGTTTGGGTTAGGCTTAGGGGTTAGGGTTATGCCTCGGCTTAGGATTGAGAAAACCACAAAGCCAGGAGACCCAGGGACACTGACCATACAAAAGGTAGGCCAACTTAAGCATGGCATATCAAAACCTTCCTCCCTCTTCCTCTTTCTGCTCGGAACTCACCACAGACCGATGACCGATTAGTGGCTCAATCTATCGTTAGAGTTAGGTTTAGGCGTTCTCCTAGAATTAGGGTTGAGAAAACCACAAAGCCAGGAGCTCCAGGGATACGCAGCATGCAAAAGGCATACCAAGGTGAGGAGGACACAGCCCAAACCTTGCTCCCTCTTTGTCTTTCTGCTCAGAACTTGCCACAACACTCTGCCGGATTTCTGGCTCAAGGTAGGGTTAGGGATAGGGTTACGCCTTGGGTTAGGGTTAGGGTTAGGGGTTAGGGTTACGCCTAGGGTTAAGGTTGAGAAAACCACAAAGCCAGGAGCTCCAGGGATACTCACCATGCAAAAGGCAGGCCAAGTTGAACGTAGCACATCCAAATCCTTGCTCCCTCTACGTCATTCTGCTCGGAACTCACCACAGCCCAATGCCTGATTTCTGCCTCAGTCTAGGGTTAGGGTTATGCCGAGGGTTAGGGTTATGCCTAGGGTTAGGGTTCACAAAACCACAAAGCCAGGAGCTCCAGGGATACTCACCATGCAAAAGGCAGGCCAAGTTGAGCGTAGCACATCCAAATCCCCTCTCCCTCTTTGTCATTATGCTCGGAACTCACCACAGCCCAATGCCCGATTACTGGCTCAGTCTAGGGTTAGGCTTAGGGCTAGGGTTAGGGTTATGCCTAGGGTTAGGGTTCACAAAACCACAAAGCCAGGAGCTCCAGGGATACTCCCCATGCAAAAGGCAGGCCAAGTTGAGCGTAGCACATCCAAATCCTTGCTCCCTCTTCGTCATTCTGCTCGGAACTCCCCACAGCCCAATGCCCGATTTCTGCCTCAGTCTAGGGTTAGGCTTAGGGCTAGGGTTAGGGTTATGCCTAGGGTTAGGGTTCAGAAAACCACAAAGCCAGGAGCTCCAGGGATACTCCCCATGCAAAAGGCAGGCCAAGTTGAGCGTAGCACATCCAAATCCTTGCTCGCTCTTCGTCATTCTGCTCGGAACTCCCCACAGCCCAATGCCCGATTACTGGCTCAGTCTAGGGTTAGGCTTAGGGCTAGGGTTAGGGTTATGCCTAGGGTTAGGGTTCACAAAACCACAAAGCCAGGAGCTCCAGGGATACTCACCATGCAAAAGGCAGGCCAAGTTGAGCGTAGCACATCCAAATCCTTGCTCCCTCTTCGTCATTCTGCTCGGAACTCCCCACAGCCCAATGCCCGATTTCTGCCTCAGTCTAGGGTTAGGCTTAGGGCTAGGGTTAGGGTTATGCCTAGGGTTAGGGTTCAGAAAACCACAAAGCCAGGAGCTCCAGGGATACTCACCATGCAAAAGGCAGGCCAAGTTGAGTGTAGCACATCCAAATCCTTGCTCCCTCTTCGTCATTCTGCTCGGAACTCCCCACAGCCCAATGCCCGATTACTGCCTCAGTCTAGGGTTAGGCTTAGGGCTAGGGTTAGGGTTATGCCTAGGGTTAGGGTTCACAAAACCACAAAGCCAGGAGCTCCAGGGATACTCCCCATGCAAAAGGCAGGCCGAGTTGAGCGTAGCACATCCAAATCCTTGCTCCCTCTTTGTCATTATGCTCGCAACTCACCACAGCCCAATGCCCGATTACTGCCTCAGTCTAGGGTTAGGCTTAGGGCTAGGGTTAGGGTTATGCCTAGGGTTAGGGTTCACAAAACCACAAAGCCAGGAGCTCCAGGGATACTCACCATGCAAAAGGCAGGCCAAGTTGAGCGTAGCACATCCAAATCCTTGCTCCCTCTTTGTCATTCTGCTCGGAACTCCCCACAGCCCAATGCCCGATTACTGGCTCAGTCTAGGGTTAGGCTTAGGGCTAGGGTTAGGGTTATGCCTAGGGTTAGGGTTCAGAAAACCACAAAGCCAGGAGCTCCAGGGATACTCACCATGCAAAAGGCAGGCCAAGTTGAGCGTAGCACATCCAAATCCCCTCTCCCTCTTTGTCATTCTTCTCGGAACTCCCCACAGCCCAATGCCCGATTACTGGCTCAGTCTAGGGTTAGGCTTAGGGCTAGGGTTAGGGTTATGCCTAGGGTTAGGGTTCAGAAAACCACAAAGCCAGGAGCTCCAGGGACACTGATCATGCGAAAGGCAGGCCAAGTTGAGTGTAGCACATCCAAATCCTTGCTCCCTCTTTGTCATTATGCTCGGAACTCACCACAGCCCAATGCCCGATTACTGCCTCAGTCTAGGGTTAGGCTTAGGGCTAGGGTTAGGGTTATGCCTAGGGTTAGGGTTCACAAAACCACAAAGCCAGGAGCTCCAGGGATACTCCCCATGCAAAAGGCAGGCCAAGTTGAGCGTAGCACATCCAAATCCTTGCTCCCTCTTTGTCATTCTGCTCGGAACTCCCCACAGCCCAATGCCCGATTACTGCCTCAGTCTAGGGTTCGGCTTAGGGTTAGGGTTAGGGTTATGCCTAGGGTTAGGGTTCAGAAAACCACAAAGCCAGGAGCTCCAGGGACACTGATCATGCGAAAGGCAGGCAAAGTTAAGCACGGCACATCCAAAACCTTGCTCCCTCTTCTTCTTTCTGCAAGGGTTAGGGTTAGGGGCTCGGGTTAGGGTTAGGGGTTAGGGTTAGGGGTAGGGTTAGGGTTAGGGTTTTGACTAGGGTTAGGATTGAGAAAACCACAAAGCCAGGGGACCCAGGCACACTAAGCATGCAAAAGGCAGGCCAAGTTGTGTGTAGCACATCCAAATCCCCTCTCCCTCTTCGTCATTCTGCTCGGAACTCACCACAGCCCAATGCCCGATTTCTGCCTCAGTCTAGGGTTAGGCTTAGGGCTAGGGTTAGGGTTATGCCTAGGGTTAGGGTTATGCCTGGGGTTAGGGTTCAGAAAACCACAAAGCCAGGAGCTCCAGGGATACTCCCCATGGAAAAGGCAGGCCAAGTTGAGCGTAGCACATCCAAATCCCCTCTCCCTCTTCGTCATTCTGCTCGGAACTCACCACAGCCCAATGCCCGATTTCTGCCTCAGTCTAGGGTTAGGCTTAGGGCTAGGGTTAGGGTTATGCCTAGGGTTAGGGTTCACAAAACCACAAAGCCAGGAGCTCCAGGGATACTCACCATGCAAAAGGCAGGCCAAGTTGAGCGTAGCACATCCAAATCCTTGCTCCCTCTTCGTCATTCTGCTCGGAACTCCCCACAGCCCAATGCCCGATTTCTGCCTCAGTCTAGGGTTAGGCTTAGGGCTAGGGTTAGGGTTATGCCTAGGGTTAGGGTTCACAAAACCACAAAGCCAGGAGCTCCAGGGATACTCACCATGCAAAAGGCAGGCCAAGTTGAGCGTAGCACATCCAAATCCTTGCTCCCTCTTCGTCATTCTGCTCGGAACTCACCACAGCCCAATGCCCGATTACTGGCTCAGTCTAGGGTTAGGCTTAGGGCTAGGGTTAGGGTTATGCCTAGGGTTAGGGTTCACAAAACCACAAAGCCAGGAGCTCCAGGGATACTCACCATGCAAAAGGCAGGCCAAGTTGAGCGTAGCACATCCAAATCCTTGCTCCCTCTTTGTCATTCTGCTCGGAACTCACCACAGCCCAATGCCCGATTACTGCCTCAGTCTAGGGTTAGGCTTAGGGCTAGGGTTAGGGTTATGCCTAGGGTTAGGGTTCACAAAACCACAAAGCCAGGAGCTCCAGGGACACTGATCATGCGAAAGGCAGGCCAAGTTAAGCACGGCACATCCAAAACCTTGCTCCCTCTTCTTCTTTCTGCAAGGGTTAGGGTTAGGGGCTCGGGTTAGGGTTAGGGGTTAGGGTTAGGGGTAGGGTTAGGGTTTTGACTAGGGTTAGGATTGAGAAAACCACAAAGCCAGGGGACCCAGGCACACTAAGCATGCAAAAGCCAGGCCAAGTTGAGCGTAGCACATACAAATCCCCTCTCCCTCTTCGTCATTCTGCTCGGAACTCACCACAGCCCAATGCCCGATTACTGGCTCAGTCTAGGGTTAGGCTTAGGGCTAGGGTTAGGGTTATGCCTAGGGTTAGGGTTCACAAAACCACAAAGCCAGGAGCTCCAGGGATACTCACCATGCAAAAGGCAGGCCAAGTTGAGCGTAGCACATCCAAATCCTTGCTCCCTCTTCGTCATTCTGCTCGGAACTCACCACAGCCCAATGCCCGATTACTGCCTCAGTCTAGGGTTAGGCTTAGGGCTAGGGTTAGGGTTATGCCTAGGGTTATGGTTCACAAAACCACAAAGCCAGGAGCTCCAGGGATACTCCCCATGCAAAAGGCAGGCCAAGTTGAGCGTAGCACATCCAAATCCTTGCTCCCTCTTCGTCATTCTGCTCGGAACTCCCCACAGCCCAATGCCCGATTTCTGCCTCAGTCTAGGGTTAGGCTTAGGGCTAGGGTTAGGGTTATGCCTAGGGTTAGGGTTCACAAAACCACAAAGCCAGGAGCTCCAGGGATACTCACCATGCAAAAGGCAGGCCAAGTTGAGCGTAGCACATCCAAATCCTTGCTCCCTCTTCGTCATTCTGCTCGGAACTCACCACAGCCCAATGCCCGATTACTGGCTCAGTCTAGGGTTAGGCTTAGGGCTAGGGTTAGGGTTATGCCTAGGGTTAGGGTTCAGAAAACCACAAAGCCAGGAGCTCCAGGGATACTCACCATGCAAAAGGCAGGCCAAGTTGAGCGTAGCACATCCAAATCCTTGCTCCCTCTTCTTCATTCTGCTCGGAACTCACCACAGCCCAATGCCCGATTACTGCCTCAGTCTAGGGTTAGGCTTAGGGCTAGGGTTAGGCTTAGGGCTAGGGTTAGGGTTCACAAAACCACAAAGCCAGGAGCTCCAGGGATACTCACCATGCAAAAGGCAGGCCAAGTTGAGCGTAGCACATCCAAATCCTTGCTCCCTCTTCGTCATTCTGCTCGGAACTCACCACAGCCCAATGCCCGATTACTGGCTCAGTCTAGGGTTAGGCTTAGGGCTAGGGTCAGGGTTATGCCTAGGGTTATGGTTCACAAAACCACAAAGCCAGGAGCTCCAGGGATACTCCCCATGCAAAAGGCAGGCCAAGTTGAGCGTAGCACATCCAAATCCTTGCTCCCTCTTCGTCATTCTGCTCGGAACTCCCCACAGCCCAATGCCCGATTTCTGCCTCAGTCTAGGGTTAGGCTTAGGGCTAGGGTTAGGGTTATGCCTAGGGTTAGGGTTCACAAAACCACAAAGCCAGGAGCTCCAGGGATACTCACCATGCAAAAGGCAGGCCAAGTTGAGCGTAGCACATCCAAATCCTTGCTCCCTCTTCGTCATTCTGCTCAGAACTCACCACAGCCCAATGCCCGATTACTGGCTCAGTCTAGGGTTAGGCTTAGGGCTAGGGTTAGGGTTATGCCTAGGGTTAGGGTTCAGAAAACCACAAAGCCAGGAGCTCCAGGGATACTCACCATGCAAAAGGCAGGCCAAGTTGAGCGTAGCACATCCAAATCCCCTCTCCCTCTTCGTCATTCTGCTCGGAACTCACCACAGCCCAATGCCTGATTACTGGCTCAGTCTAGGGTTAGGCTTAGGGCTAGGGTTAGGGTTATGCCTAGGGTTAGGGTTCACAAAACCACAAAGCCAGGAGCTCCAGGGATACTCACCATGCAAAAGGCAGGCCAAGTTGAGCGTAGCACATCCAAATCCTTGCTCCCTCTTCTTCATTCTGCTCGGAACTCACCACAGCCCAATGCCCGATTACTGCCTCAGTCTAGGGTTAGGCTTAGGGCTAGGGTTAGGGTTATGCCTAGGGTTAGGGTTCAGAAAACCACAAAGCCAGGAGCTCCAGGGATACTCACCATGCAAAAGGCAGGCCAAGTTGAGCGTAGCACATCCAAATCCTTGCTCCCTCTTCTTCATTCTGCTCGGAACTCAGCACGGCCCAATGCCCGATTACTGCCTCAGTCTAGGGTTAGGCTTAGGGCTAGGGTTAGGGTTATGCCTAGGGTTAGGGTTCAGAAAACCACAAAGCCAGGAGCTCCAGGGACACTGATCATGCGAAAGGCAGGCCAAGTTAAGCACGGCACATCCAAAACCTTGCTCCCTCTTTGTCATTCTGCTCGGAACTCACCACAGCCCAATGCCCGATTACTGGCTCAGTCTAGGGTTAGGCTTAGGGCTAGGGTTAGGGTTATGCCTAGGGTTAGGGTTCAGAAAACCACAAAGCCAGGAGCTCCAGGGATACTCACCATGCAAAAGGCAGGCCAAGTTGAGCGTAGCACATCCAAATCCCGTCTCCCTCTTTGTCATTCTGCTCGGAACTCCCCACAGCCCAATGCCCGATTACTGGCTCAGTCTAGGGTTAGGCTTAGGGCTAGGGTTAGGGTTATGCCTAGGGTTAGGGTTCAGAAAACCACAAAGCCAGGAGCTCCAGGGATACTCCCCATGCAAAAGGCAGGCCAAGTTGAGCGTAGCACATCCAAATCCTTGCTCCCTCTTCGTCATTCTGCTCGGAACTGCCCACAGCCCAATGCCCGATTACTGGCTCAGTCTAGGGTTAGGCTTAGGGCTAGGGTTAGGGTTATGCCTAGGGTTAGGGTTCACAAAACCACAAAGCCAGGAGCTCCAGGGATACTCCCCATGCAAAAGGCAGGCCAAGTTGAGCGTAGCACATCCAAATCCTTGCTCCCTCTTCGTCATTCTGCTCGGAACTCCCCACAGCCCAATGCCCGATTACTGGCTCAGTCTAGGGTTAGGCTTAGGGCTAGGGTTAGGGTTATGCCTAGGGTTAGGCTTCAGAAAACCACAAAGCCAGGAGCTCCAGGGATACTCCCCATGCAAAAGGCAGGCCAAGTTGTGCGTAGCACATCCAAATCCCCTCTCCCTCTTTGTCATTCTGCTCGGAACTCTCCACAGCCCAATGCCCGATTTCTGCCTCAGTCTAGGGTTAGGCTTAGGGCTAGGGTTAGGGTTCTGCCTCAGGTTAGGGTTCAGAAAACCACAAAGCCAGGAGCTCCAGGGATACTCACCATGCAAAAGGCAGGCCAAGTTGAGCGTAGCACATCCAAATCCTTGCTCCCTCTTCGTCATTCTGCTCGGAACTCCCCACAGCCCAATGCCCGATTTCTGCCTCAGTCTAGGGTTAGGCTTAGGGCTAGGGTTAGGGTTATGCCTAGGGTTAGGGTTCACAAAACCACAAAGCCAGGAGCTCCAGGGATACTCACCATGCAAAAGGCAGGCCAAGTTGAGTGTAGCACATCCAAATCCTTGCTCCGTCTTCGTCATTCTGCTCGGAACTCCCCACAGCCCAATGCCCGATTACTGGCTCAGTCTAGGGTTAGGCTTAGGGCTAGGGTTAGGGTTATGCCTAGGGTTAGGGTTCACAAAACCACAAAGCCAGGAGCTCCAGGGATACTCACCATGCAAAAGGCAGGCCAAGTTGAGCGTAGCACATCCAAATCCTTGCTCCCTCTTCATCATTCTGCTCGGAACTCCCCACAGCCCAATGCCCGATTTCTGCCTCAGTCTAGGGTTAGGCTTAGGGCTAGGGTTAGGGTTATGCCTAGGGTTAGGGTTCACAAAACCACAAAGCCAGGAGCTCCAGGGATACTCACCATGCAAAAGGCAGGCCAAGTTGAGTGTAGCACATCCAAATCCTTGCTCCCTCTTCGTCATTCTGCTCGGAACTCCCCACAGCCCAATGCCCGATTACTGGCTCAGTCTAGGGTTAGGCTTAGGGCTAGGGTTAGGGTTATGCCTAGGGTTAGGGTTCACAAAACCACAAAGCCAGGAGCTCCAGGGATACTCCCCATGCAAAAGGCAGGCCGAGTTGAGCGTAGCACATCCAAATCCTTGCTCCCTCTTTGTCATTATGCTCGCAACTCACCACAGCCCAATGCCCGATTACTGCCTCAGTCTAGGGTTAGGCTTAGGGCTAGGGTTAGGGTTATGCCTAGGGTTAGGGTTCACAAAACCACAAAGCCAGGAGCTCCAGGGATACTCACCATGCAAAAGGCAGGCCAAGTTGAGCGTAGCACATCCAAATCCTTGCTCCCTCTTTGTCATTCTGCTCGGAACTCCCCACAGCCCAATGCCAGATTACTGGCTCAGTCTAGGGTTAGGCTTAGGGCTAGGGTTAGGGTTATGCCTAGGGTTAGGGTTCAGAAAACCACAAAGCCAGGAGCTCCAGGGACACTGATCATGCGAAAGGCAGGCCAAGTTGAGCACGGCACATCCAAAACCTTGCTCCCTCTTCTTCTTTCTGCAAGGGTTAGGGTTAGGGGCTCGGGTTAGGGTTAGGGGTTAGGGTTAGGGGTAAGGTTAGGGTTAGGGTTTTGACTAGGGTTAGGATTGAGAAAACCACAAAGCCAGGGGACCCAGGCACACTAAGCATGCAAAAGGCAGGCCAAGTTGAGCGTAGCACATCCAAATCCTTGCTCCCTCTTTGTCATTCTGCTCGGAACTCCCCACAGCCCAATGCCCGATTTCTGGCTCAGTCTAGGGTTAGGCTTAGGGCTAGGGTTAGGGTTATGCCTAGGGTTAGGGTTCACAAAACCACAAAGCCAGGAGCTCCAGGGATACTCACCATGCAAAAGGCAGGCCAAGTTGAGTGTAGCACATCCAAATCCTTGCTCCCTCTTCGTCATTCTGCTCGGAACTCCCCACAGCCCAATGCCCGATTTCTGCTTCAGTCTAGGGTTAGGCTTAGGGCTAGGGTTAGGGTTATGCCTAGGGTTAGGGTTATGCCTAGGGTTAGGGTTCACAAAACCACAAAGCCAGGAGCTCCAGGGATACCATGCAAAAGGCAGGCCAACTTGAGCGTAGCACATCCAAATCCTTGCTCCCTCTTTGTCATTCTGCTCGGAACTTCCCACAGCCCAATGCCCGATTACTGCCTCAGTCTAGGGTTAGGCTTAGGGCTAGGGTTAGGGTTATGCCTAGGGTTAGGGTTCACAAAACCACAAAGCCAGGAGCTCCAGGGATACTCACCATGCAAAAGGCAGGCCAAGTTGAGCGTAGCACATCCAAATCCTTGCTCCCTCTTCGTCATTCTGCTCGGAACTCCCCACAGCCCAATGCCCGATTACTGGTTCAGTCTAGGTTTAGGCTTAGGGCTAGGGTTAGGGTTATGCCTAGGGTTAGGGTTCAGAAAACCACAAAGCCAGGAGCTCCAGGGATACCATGCAAAAGGCAGGCCAAGTTGAGCGTAGCACATCCAAATCCTTGCTCCCTCTTCGTCATTCTGCTCGGAACTCCCCACAGCCCAATGCCCGATTTCTGCCTCAGTCTAGGGTTAGGCTTAGGGCTAGGGTTAGGGTTATGCCTAGGGTTAGGGTTCAGAAAACCACAAAGCCAGGAGCTCCAGGGATACTCACCATGCAAAAGGCAGGCCAAGTTGAGCGTAGCACATCCAAATCCTTGCTCCCTCTTCGTCATTCTGCTCGGAACTCCCCACAGCCCAATGCCCGATTTCTGCCTCAGTCTAGGGTTAGGCTTAGGGCTAGGGTTAGGGTTATGCCTAGGGTTAGGGTTCAGAAAACCACAAAGCCAGGAGCTCCAGGGATACTCACCATGCAAAAGGCAGGCCAAGTTGAGTGTAGCACATCCAAATCCTTGCTCCCTCTTTGTCATTCTGCTCGGAACTCCCCACAGCCCAATGCCCGATTACTGGCTCAGTCTAGGGTTAGGCTTAGGGCTAGGGTTAGGGTTATGCCTAGGGTTAGGGTTCACAAAACCACAAAGCCAGGAGCTCCAGGGATACTCCCCATGCAAAAGGCAGGCCGAGTTGAGCGTAGCACATCCAAATCCTTGCTCCCTCTTTGTCATTCTGCTCGCAACTCACCACAGCCCAATGCCCGATTACTGCCTCAGTCTAGGGTTAGGCTTAGGGCTAGGGTTAGGGTTATGCCTAGGGTTAGGGTTCACAAAACCACAAAGCCAGGAGCTCCAGGGATACTCACCATGCAAAAGGCAGGCCAAGTTGAGCGTAGCACATCCAAATCCTTGCTCCCTCTTTGTCATTCTGCTCGGAACTCACCACAGCCCAATGCCAGATTACTGGCTCAGTCTAGGGTTAGGCTTAGGGCTAGGGTTAGGGTTATGCCTAGGGTTAGGGTTCACAAAACCACAAAGCCAGGAGCTCCAGGGACACTGATCATGCGAAAGGCAGGCCAAGTTGAGCACGGCACATCCAAAACCTTGCTCCCTCTTCTTCTTTCTGCAAGGGTTAGGGTTAGGGGCTCGGGTTAGGGTTAGGGGTTAGGGTTAGGGGTAGGGTTAGGGTTAGGGTTTTGACTAGGGTTAGGATTGAGAAAACCACAAAGCCAGGGGACCCAGGCACACTAAGCATGCAAAAGGCAGGCCAAGTTGAGCGTAGCACATCCAAATCCCCTCTCCCTCTTCGTCATTCTGCTCAGAACTCACCACGGCCCAATGCCCGATTACTGGCTCAGTCTAGGGTTAGGCTTAGGGCTAGGGTTAGGGTTATGCCTAGGGTTAGGGTTCAGAAAACCACAAAGCCAGGAGCTCCAGGGATACTCACCATGCAAAAGGCAGGCCAAGTTGTGCGTAGCACATCCAAATCCCCTCTCCCTCTTTGTCATTCTGCTCGGAACTCACCACAGCCCAATGCCCGATTTCTGCCTCAGTCTAGGGTTAGGCTTAGGGCTAGGGTTAGGGTTCTGCCTCAGGTTAGGGTTTAGAAAACCACAAAGCCAGGAGCTCCAGGGATACTCACCATGCAAAAGGCAGGCCAAGTTGAGCGTAGCACATCCAAATCCTTGCTCCCTCTTTGTCATTCTGCTCGGAACTCCCCACAGCCCAATGCCCGATTTCTGGCTCAGTCTAGGGTTAGGCTTAGGGCTAGGGTTAGGGTTATGCCTAGGGTTAGGGTTCACAAAACCACAAAGCCAGGAGCTCCAGGGATACTCACCATGCAAAAGGCAGGCCAAGTTGAGTGTAGCACATCCAAATTCTTGCTCCGTCTTCGTCATTCTGCTCGGAACTCCCCACAGCCCAATGCCCGATTTCTGCTTCAGTCTAGGGTTAGGCTTAGGGCTAGGGTTAGGCTTAGGGCTAGGGTTAGGGTTATGCCTAGGGTTAGGGTTCACAAAACCACAAAGCCAGGAGCTCCAGGGATACTCACCATGCAAAAGGCAGGCCAAGTTGAGTGTAGCACATCCAAATCCTTGCTCCCTCTTCGTCATTCTGCTCGGAACTCCCCACAGCCCAATGCCCGATTACTGGCTCAGTCTAGGGTTAGGCTTAGGGCTAGGGTTAGGGTTATGCCTAGGGTTAGGGTTCACAAAACCACAAAGCCAGGAGCTCCAGGGATACTCCCCATGCAAAAGGCAGGCCGAGTTGAGCGTAGCACATCCAAATCCTTGCTCCCTCTTTGTCATTATGCTCGCAACTCACCACAGCCCAATGCCCGATTACTGCCTCAGTCTAGGGTTAGGCTTAGGGCTAGGGTTAGGGTTATGCCTAGGGTTAGGGTTCACAAAACCACAAAGCCAGGAGCTCCAGGGATACTCACCATGCAAAAGGCAGGCCAAGTTGAGCGTAGCACATCCAAATCCTTGCTCCCTCTTTGTCATTCTGCTCGGAACTCCCCACAGCCCAATGCCAGATTACTGGCTCAGTCTAGGGTTAGGCTTAGGGCTAGGGTTAGGGTTATGCCTAGGGTTAGGGTTCAGAAAACCACAAAGCCAGGAGCTCCAGGGACACTGATCATGCGAAAGGCAGGCCAAGTTGAGCACGGCACATCCAAAACCTTGCTCCCTCTTCTTCTTTCTGCAAGGGTTAGGGTTAGGGGCTCGGGTTAGGGTTAGGGGTTAGGGTTAGGGGTAAGGTTAGGGTTAGGGTTTTGACTAGGGTTAGGATTGAGAAAACCACAAAGCCAGGGGACCCAGGCACACTAAGCATGCAAAAGGCAGGCCAAGTTGAGCGTAGCACATCCAAATCCTTGCTCCCTCTTTGTCATTCTGCTCGGAACTCCCCACAGCCCAATGCCCGATTTCTGGCTCAGTCTAGGGTTAGGCTTAGGGCTAGGGTTAGGGTTATGCCTAGGGTTAGGGTTCACAAAACCACAAAGCCAGGAGCTCCAGGGATACTCACCATGCAAAAGGCAGGCCAAGTTGAGTGTAGCACATCCAAATCCTTGCTCCCTCTTCGTCATTCTGCTCGGAACTCCCCACAGCCCAATGCCCGATTTCTGCTTCAGTCTAGGGTTAGGCTTAGGGCTAGGGTTAGGGTTATGCCTAGGGTTAGGGTTATGCCTAGGGTTAGGGTTCACAAAACCACAAAGCCAGGAGCTCCAGGGATACCATGCAAAAGGCAGGCCAACTTGAGCGTAGCACATCCAAATCCTTGCTCCCTCTTTGTCATTCTGCTCGGAACTTCCCACAGCCCAATGCCCGATTACTGCCTCAGTCTAGGGTTAGGCTTAGGGCTAGGGTTAGGGTTATGCCTAGGGTTAGGGTTCACAAAACCACAAAGCCAGGAGCTCCAGGGATACTCACCATGCAAAAGGCAGGCCAAGTTGAGCGTAGCACATCCAAATCCTTGCTCCCTCTTCGTCATTCTGCTCGGAACTCCCCACAGCCCAATGCCCGATTACTGGTTCAGTCTAGGTTTAGGCTTAGGGCTAGGGTTAGGGTTATGCCTAGGGTTAGGGTTCAGAAAACCACAAAGCCAGGAGCTCCAGGGATACCATGCAAAAGGCAGGCCAAGTTGAGCGTAGCACATCCAAATCCTTGCTCCCTCTTCGTCATTCTGCTCGGAACTCCCCACAGCCCAATGCCCGATTACTGGCTCAGTCTAGGGTTAGGCTTAGGGCTAGGGTTAGGGTTATGCCTAGGGTTAGGGTTCAGAAAACCACAAAGCCAGGAGCTCCAGGGATACTCACCATGCAAAAGGCAGGCCAAGTTGAGCGTAGCACATCCAAATCCTTGCTCCCTCTTCGTCATTCTGCTCGGAACTCCCCACAGCCCAATGCCCGATTTCTGCCTCAGTCTAGGGTTAGGCTTAGGGCTAGGGTTAGGGTTATGCCTAGGGTTAGGGTTCAGAAAACCACAAAGCCAGGAGCTCCAGGGATACTCACCATGCAAAAGGCAGGCCAAGTTGAGTGTAGCACATCCAAATCCTTGCTCCCTCTTTGTCATTCTGCTCGGAACTCCCCACAGCCCAATGCCCGATTACTGGCTCAGTCTAGGGTTAGGCTTAGGGCTAGGGTTAGGGTTATGCCTAGGGTTAGGGTTCACAAAACCACAAAGCCAGGAGCTCCAGGGATACTCCCCATGCAAAAGGCAGGCCGAGTTGAGCGTAGCACATCCAAATCCTTGCTCCCTCTTTGTCATTCTGCTCGCAACTCACCACAGCCCAATGCCCGATTACTGCCTCAGTCTAGGGTTAGGCTTAGGGCTAGGGTTAGGGTTATGCCTAGGGTTAGGGTTCACAAAACCACAAAGCCAGGAGCTCCAGGGATACTCACCATGCAAAAGGCAGGCCAAGTTGAGCGTAGCACATCCAAATCCTTGCTCCCTCTTTGTCATTCTGCTCGGAACTCACCACAGCCCAATGCCAGATTACTGGCTCAGTCTAGGGTTAGGCTTAGGGCTAGGGTTAGGGTTATGCCTAGGGTTAGGGTTCACAAAACCACAAAGCCAGGAGCTCCAGGGACACTGATCATGCGAAAGGCAGGCCAAGTTGAGCACGGCACATCCAAAACCTTGCTCCCTCTTCTTCTTTCTGCAAGGGTTAGGGTTAGGGGCTCGGGTTAGGGTTAGGGGTTAGGGTTAGGGGTAGGGTTAGGGTTAGGGTTTTGACTAGGGTTAGGATTGAGAAAACCACAAAGCCAGGGGACCCAGGCACACTAAGCATGCAAAAGGCAGGCCAAGTTGAGCGTAGCACATCCAAATCCCCTCTCCCTCTTCGTCATTCTGCTCAGAACTCACCACGGCCCAATGCCCGATTACTGGCTCAGTCTAGGGTTAGGCTTAGGGCTAGGGTTAGGGTTATGCCTAGGGTTAGGGTTCAGAAAACCACAAAGCCAGGAGCTCCAGGGATACTCACCATGCAAAAGGCAGGCCAAGTTGTGCGTAGCACATCCAAATCCTTGCTCCCTCTTTGTCATTCTGCTCGGAACTCCCCACAGCCCAATGCCCGATTTCTGCCTCAGTCTAGGGTTAGGCTTAGGGCTAGGGTTAGGGTTATGCCTAGGGTTAGGGTTCACAAAACCACAAAGCCAGGAGCTCCAGGGATACTCACCATGCAAAAGGCAGGCCAAGTTGAGCGTAGCACATCCAAATCCTTGCTCCCTCTTCGTCATTCTGCTCGGAACTCCCCACAGCCCAATGCCCGATTTCTGCCTCAGTCTAGGGTTAGGCTTAGGGCTAGGGTTAGGGTTATGCCTAGGGTTAGGGTTCAGAAAACCACAAAGCCAGGAGCTCCAGGGACACTGATCATGCGAAAGGCAGGCCAAGTTGAGCACGGCACATCCAAAACCTTGCTCCCTCTTCTTCTTTCTGCAAGGGTTAGGGTTAGGGGCTCGGGTTAGGGTTAGGGGTTAGGGTTAGGGGTAGGGTTAGGGTTAGGGTTTTGACTAGGGTTAGGATTGAGAAAACCACAAAGCCAGGGGACCCAGGCACACTAAGCATGCAAAAGGCAGGCCAAGTTGAGCGTAGCACATCCAAATCCTTGCTCCCTCTTTGTCATTCTGCTCGGAACTCCCCACAGCCCAATGCCCGATTTCTGCCTCAGTCTAGGGTTAGGCTTAGGGCTAGGGTTAGGGTTATGCCTAGGGTTAGGGTTCACAAAACCACAAAGCCAGGAGCTCCAGGGATACTCACCATGCAAAAGGCAGGCCAAGTTGAGTGTAGCACATCCAAATCCTTGCTCCGTCTTCGTCATTCTGCTCGGAACTCCCCACAGCCCAATGCCCGATTTCTGCTTCAGTCTAGGGTTAGGCTTAGGGCTAGGGTTAGGGTTATGCCTAGGGTTAGGGTTATGCCTAGGGTTAGGGTTCAGAAAACCACAAAGCCAGGAGCTCCAGGGATACTCACCATGCAAAAGGCAGGCCAAGTTGAGTGTAGCACATCCAAATTCTTGCTCCGTGTTCGTCATTCTGCTCGGAACTCCCCACAGCCCAATGCCCGATTTCTGCTTCAGTCTAGGGTTAGGCTTAGGGCTAGGGTTAGGCTTAGGGCTAGGGTTAGGGTTATGCCTAGGGTTAGGGTTCACAAAACCACAAAGCCAGGAGCTCCAGGGATACTCACCATGCAAAAGGCAGGCCAAGTTGAGTGTAGCACATCCAAATCCTTGCTCCCTCTTCGTCATTCTGCTCGGAACTCCCCACAGCCCAATGCCCGATTACTGGCTCAGTCTAGGGTTAGGCTTAGGGCTAGGGTTAGGGTTATGCCTAGGGTTAGGGTTCACAAAACCACAAAGCCAGGAGCTCCAGGGATACTCACCATGCAAAAGGCAGGCCAAGTTGAGCGTAGCACATCCAAATCCTTGCTCCCTCTTCGTCATTCTGCTCGGAACTCCCCACAGCCCAATGCCCGATTTCTGCCTCAGTCTAGGGTTAGGCTTAGGGCTAGGGTTAGGGTTATGCCTAGGGTTAGGGTTCAGAAAACCACAAAGCCAGGAGCTCCAGGGATACTCACCATGCAAAAGGCAGGCCAAGTTGATTGTAGCACATCCAAATCCTTGCTCCCTCTTCGTCATTCTGCTCGGAACTCCCCACAGCCCAATGCCCGATTACTGGCTCAGTCTAGGGTTAGGCTTAGGGCTAGGGTTAGGGTTATGCCTAGGGTGAGGGTTCACAAAACCACAAAGCCAGGAGCTCCAGGGATACTCCCCATGCAAAAGGCAGGCCGAGTTGAGCGTAGCACATCCAAATCCTTGCTCCCTCTTTGTCATTATGCTCGCAACTCACCACAGCCCAATGCCCGATTACTGCCTCAGTCTAGGGTTAGGCTTAGGGCTAGGGTTAGGGTTATGCCTAGGGTTAGGGTTCACAAAACCACAAAGCCAGGAGCTCCAGGGATACTCACCATGCAAAAGGCAGGCCAAGTTGAGCGTAGCACATCCAAATCCTTGCTCCCTCTTTGTCATTCTGCTCGGAACTCCCCACTGCCCAATGCCAGATTACTGGCTCAGTCTAGGGTTAGGCTTAGGGCTAGGGTTAGGGTTATGCCTAGGGTTAGGGTTCAGAAAACCACAAAGCCAGGAGCTCCAGGGACACTGATCATGCGAAAGGCAGGCCAAGTTGAGCACGGCACATCCAAAACCTTGCTCCCTCTACTTCTTTCTGCAAGGGTTAGGGTTAGGGGCTCGGGTTAGGGTTACGGGTTAGGGTTAGGGGTAGGGTTAGGGTTAGGGTTTTGACTAGGGTTAGGATTCAGAAAACCACAAAGCCAGGGGACCCAGGCACACTAAGCATGCAAAAGGCAGGCCAAGTTGAGCGTAGCACATCCAAATCCCCTCTCCCTCTTCGTCATTCTGCTCAGAACTCACCACGGCCCAATGCCCGATTACTGGCTCAGTCTAGGGTTAGGCTTAGGGCTAGGGTTAGGGTTATGCCTAGGGTTAGGGATCAGAAAACCACAAAGCCAGGAGCTCCAGGGATACTCCCCATGCAAAAGGCAGGCCAAGTTGAGCGTAGCACATCCAAATCCTTGCTCCCTCTTTGTCATTCTGCTCGGAACTCACCACAGCCCAATGCCCGATTTCTGCCTCAGTCTAGGGTTAGGCTTAGGGCTAGGGTTAGGGTTATGCCTAGGGTTATGGTTCACAAAACCACAAAGCCAGGAGCTCCAGGGATACTCCCCATGCAAAAGGCAGGCCAAGTTGAGCGTAGCACATCCAAATCCTTGCTCCCTCTTTGTCATTATGCTCGGAACTCACCACAGCCCAATGCCCGATTACTGCCTCAGTCTAGGGTTAGGCTTAGGGCTAGGGTTAGGGTTATGCCTAGGGTTAGGGTTCACAAAACCACAAAGCCAGGAGCTCCAGGGATACTCACCATGCAAAAGGCAGGCCAAGTTGAGCGTAGCACATCCAAATCCTTGCTCCCTCTTTGTCATTCTGCTCGGAACTTCCCACAGCCCAATGCCAGATTACTGGCTCAGTCTAGGGTTAGGCTTAGGGCTAGGGTTAGGGTTATGCCTAGGGTTACGGTTCAGAAAACCACAAAGCCAGGAGCTCCAGGGACACTGATCATGCGAAAGGCAGGCCAAGTTAAGCACGGCACATCCAAAACCTTGCTCCCTCTTCTTCTTTCTGCAAGGGTTAGGGTTAGGGGCTCGGGTTAGGGTTAGGGGTTAGGGTTAGGGGTAGGGTTAGGGTTAGGGTTTTGACTAGGGTTAGGATTGAGAAAACCACAAAGCCAGGGGACCCAGGCACACTAAGCATGCAAAAGGCAGGCCAAGTTGAGCGTAGCACATCCAAATCCCCTCTCCCTCTTCGTCATTCTGCTCGGAACTCACCACAGCCCAATGCCCGATTACTGCCTCAGTCTAGGGTTAGGCTTAGGGCTAGGGTTAGGGTTATGCCTAGGGTTAGGGTTCAGAAAACCACAAAGCCAGGAGTTCCAGGGATACTCACCATGCAAAAGGCAGGCCAAGTTGAGCGTAGCACATCCAAATCCTTGCTCCCTCTTCGTCATTCTGCTCGGAACTCACCACAGCCCAATGCCCGATTACTGGCTCAGTCTAGGGTTAGGCTTAGGGCTAGGGTTAGGGTTATGCCTAGGGTTAGGGTTCACAAAACCACAAAGCCAGGAGCTCCAGGGATACTCACCATGCAAAATGCAGGCCAAGTTGAGCGTAGCACATCCAAATCCTTGCTCCCTCTTCTTCATTCTGCTCGGAACTCCCCAAAGCCCAATGCCCGATTACTGCCTCAGTCTAGGGTTAGGCTTAGGGCTAGGGTTAGGGTTATGCCTAGGGTTAGGGTTCACAAAACCACAAAGCCAGGAGCTCCAGGGATACTCCCCATGCAAAAGGCAGGCCAAGTTGAGCGTAGCACATCCAAATCCTTGCTCCCTCTTCTTCATTCTGCTCGGAACTCACCACGGCCCAATGCCCGATTACTGCCTCAGTCTAGGGTTAGGCTTAGGGCTAGGGTTAGGGTTATGCCTAGGGTTAGGGTTCAGAAAACCACAAAGCCAGGAGCTCCAGGGACACTGATCATGCGAAAGGCAGGCCAAGTTAAGCACGGCACATCCAAAACCTTGCTCCCTCTTCTTCATTCTGCTCGGAACTCACCACAGCCCAATGCCCGATTACTGCCTCAGTCTAGGGTTAGGCTTAGGGCTAGGGTTAGGGTTATGCCTAGGGTTAGGGTTCAGAAAACCACAAAGCCAGGAGCTCCAGGGACACTGATCATGCGAAAGGCAGGCCAAGTTAAGCACGGCACATCCAAAACCTTGCTCCCTCTTCTTCTTTCTGCAAGGGTTAGGGTTAGGGGCTCGGGTTAGGGTTAGGGGTTAGGGTTAGGGGTAGGGTTAGGGTTAGGGTTTTGACTAGGGTTAGGATTGAGAAAACCACAAAGCCAGGGGACCCAGGCACACTAAGCATGCAAAAGGCAGGCCAAGTTGAGTGTAGCACATCCAAATCCCCTCTCCCTCTTCGTCATTCTGCTCAGAACTCACCACGGCCCAATGCCCGATTACTGGCTCAGTCTAGGGTTAGGCTTAGGGCTAGGGTTAGGGTTATGCCTAGGGTTAGGGTTCAGAAAACCACAAAGCCAGGAGCTCCAGGGACACTGATCATGCGAAAGGCAGGCCAAGTTAAGCACGGCACATCCAAAACCTTGCTCCCTCTTTGTCATTCTGCTCGGAACTCACCACAGCCCAATGCCCGATTACTGGCTCAGTCTAGGGTTAGGCTTAGGGCTAGGGTTAGGGTTATGCCTAGGGTTAGGGTTCATAAAACCACAAAGCCAGGAGCTCCAGGGATACTCACCATGCAAAAGGCAGGCCAAGTTGAGCGTAGCACATCCAAATCCCCTCTCCCTCTTTGTCATTCTCCTCGGAACTCCCCACAGCCCAATGCCCGATTACTGGCTCAGTCTAGGGTTAGGCTTAGGGCTAGGGTTAGGGTTATGCCTAGGGTTAGGGTTCAGAAAACCACAAAGCCAGGAGCTCCAGGGATACTCCCCATGCAAAAGGCAGGCCAAGTTGAGCGTAGCACATCCAAATCCTTGCTCCCTCTTTGTCATTCTGCTCGGAACTCCCCACAGCCCAATGCCCGATTTCTGCCTCAGTCTAGGGTTAGGCTTAGGGCTAGGGTTAGGGTTATGCCTAGGGTTAGGGTTCATAAAACCACAAAGCCAGGAGCTCCAGGGATACTCACCATGCAAAAGGCAGGCCAAGTTGAGCGTAGCACATCCAAATCCCCTCTCCCTCTTTGTCATTCTCCTCGGAACTCCCCACAGCCCAATGCCCGATTACTGGCTCAGTCTAGGGTTAGGCTTAGGGCTAGGGTTAGGGTTATGCCTAGGGTTAGGGTTCAGAAAACCACAAAGCCAGGAGCTCCAGGGATACTCCCCATGCAAAAGGCAGGCCAAGTTGAGCGTAGCACATCCAAATCCTTGCTCCCTCTTTGTCATTATGCTCGGAACTCACCACAGCCCAATGCCTGATTACTGCCTCAGTCTAGGGTTAGGCTTAGGGCTAGGGTTAGGGTTATGCCTAGGGTTAGGGTTCACAAAACCACAAAGCCAGGAGCTCCAGGGACACTGATCATGCGAAAGGCAGGCCAAGTTAAGCACGGCACATCCAAAACCTTGCTCCCTCTTCTTCTTTCTGCAAGGGTTAGGGTTAGGGGCTCGGGTTAGGGTTAGGGGTTAGGGTTAGGGGTAGGGTTAGGGTTTTGACTAGGGTTAGGATTGAGAAAACCACAAAGCCAGGGGACCCAGGCACACTAAGCATGCAAAAGCCAGGCCAAGTTGAGCGTAGCACATACAAATCCCCTCTCCCTCTTCGTCATTCTGCTCGGAACTCACCACAGCCCAATGCCCGATTACTGGCTCAGTCTAGGGTTAGGCTTAGGGCTAGGGTTAGGGTTATGCCTAGGGTTAGGGTTCAGAAAACCACAAAGCCAGGAGCTCCAGGGATACTCACCATGCAAAAGGCAGGCCAAGTTGAGCGTAGCACATCCAAATCCTTGCTCCCTCTTCGTCATTCTGCTCGGAACTCACCACAGCCCAATGCCCGATTACTGGCTCAGTCTAGGGTTAGGCTTAGGGCTAGGGTTAGGGTTATGCCTAGGGTTATGGTTCACAAAACCACAAAGCCAGGAGCTCCAGGGATACTCCCCATGCAAAAGGCAGGCCAAGTTGAGCGTAGCACATCCAAATCCTTGCTCCCTCTTCGTCATTCTGCTCGGAACTCCCCACAGCCCAATGCCCGATTTCTGCCTCAGTCTAGGGTTAGGCTTAGGGCTAGGGTTAGGGTTATGCCTAGGGTTAGGGTTCACAAAACCACAAAGCCAGGAGCTCCAGGGATACTCACCATGCAAAAGGCAGGCCAAGTTGAGCGTAGCACATCCAAATCCTTGCTCCCTCTTCGTCATTCTGCTCGGAACTCACCACAGCCCAATGCCCGATTACTGGCTCAGTCTAGGGTTAGGCTTAGGGCTAGGGTTAGGGTTATGCCTAGGGTTAGGGTTCACAAAACCACAAAGCCAGGAGCTCCAGGGATACTCACCATGCAAAATGCAGGCCAAGTTGAGCGTAGCACATCCAAATCCTTGCTCCCTCTTCTTCATTCTGCTCGGAACTCCCCAAAGCCCAATGCCCGATTACTGCCTCAGTCTAGGGTTAGGCTTAGGGCTAGGGTTAGGGTTATGCCTAGGGTTAGGGTTCACAAAACCACAAAGCCAGGAGCTCCAGGGATACTCCCCATGCAAAAGGCAGGCCAAGTTGAGCGTAGCACATCCAAATCCTTGCTCCCTCTTCTTCATTCTGCTCGGAACTCACCACGGCCCAATGCCCGATTACTGCCTCAGTCTAGGGTTAGGCTTAGGGCTAGGGTTAGGGTTATGCCTAGGGTTAGGGTTCAGAAAACCACAAAGCCAGGAGCTCCAGGGACACTGATCATGCGAAAGGCAGGCCAAGTTAAGCACGGCACATCCAAAACCTTGCTCCCTCTTCTTCATTCTGCTCGGAACTCACCACAGCCCAATGCCCGATTACTGCCTCAGTCTAGGGTTAGGCTTAGGGCTAGGGTTAGGGTTATGCCTAGGGTTAGGGTTCAGAAAACCACAAAGCCAGGAGCTCCAGGGACACTGATCATGCGAAAGGCAGGCCAAGTTAAGCACGGCACATCCAAAACCTTGCTCCCTCTTCTTCTTTCTGCAAGGGTTAGGGTTAGGGGCTCGGGTTAGGGTTAGGGGTTAGGGTTAGGGGTAGGGTTAGGGTTAGGGTTTTGACTAGGGTTAGGATTGAGAAAACCACAAAGCCAGGGGACCCAGGCACACTAAGCATGCAAAAGGCAGGCCAAGTTGAGTGTAGCACATCCAAATCCCCTCTCCCTCTTCGTCATTCTGCTCAGAACTCACCACGGCCCAATGCCCGATTACTGGCTCAGTCTAGGGTTAGGCTTAGGGCTAGGGTTAGGGTTATGCCTAGGGTTAGGGTTCAGAAAACCACAAAGCCAGGAGCTCCAGGGACACTGATCATGCGAAAGGCAGGCCAAGTTAAGCACGGCACATCCAAAACCTTGCTCCCTCTTTGTCATTCTGCTCGGAACTCACCACAGCCCAATGCCCGATTACTGGCTCAGTCTAGGGTTAGGCTTAGGGCTAGGGTTAGGGTTATGCCTAGGGTTAGGGTTCATAAAACCACAAAGCCAGGAGCTCCAGGGATACTCACCATGCAAAAGGCAGGCCAAGTTGAGCGTAGCACATCCAAATCCCCTCTCCCTCTTTGTCATTCTCCTCGGAACTCCCCACAGCCCAATGCCCGATTACTGGCTCAGTCTAGGGTTAGGCTTAGGGCTAGGGTTAGGGTTATGCCTAGGGTTAGGGTTCAGAAAACCACAAAGCCAGGAGCTCCAGGGATACTCCCCATGCAAAAGGCAGGCCAAGTTGAGCGTAGCACATCCAAATCCTTGCTCCCTCTTTGTCATTCTGCTCGGAACTCCCCACAGCCCAATGCCCGATTTCTGCCTCAGTCTAGGGTTAGGCTTAGGGCTAGGGTTAGGGTTATGCCTAGGGTTATGGTTCACAAAACCACAAAGCCAGGAGCTCCAGGGATACTCCCCATGCAAAAGGCAGGCCAAGTTGAGCGTAGCACATCCAAATCCTTGCTCCCTCTTTGTCATTCTGCTCGGAACTCCCCACAGCCCAATGCCCGATTTCTGCCTCAGTCTAGGGTTAGGCTTAGGGCTAGGGTTAGGGTTATGCCTAGGGTTAGGGTTCACAAAACCACAAAGCCAGGAGCTCCAGGGATACTCACCATGCAAAAGGCAGGCCAAGTTGAGCGTAGCACATCCAAATCCTTGCTCCCTCTTCGTCATTCTGCTCGGAACTCACCACAGCCCAATGCCCGATTACTGGCTCAGTCTAGGGTTAGGCTTAGGGCTAGGGTTAGGGTTATGCCTAGGGTTAGGGTTCAGAAAACCACAAAGCCAGGAGCTCCAGGGATACTCCCCATGCAAAAGGCAGGCCGAGTTGAGTGTACCACATCCAAATCCTTGCTCCCTCTTCTTCATTCTGCTCGGAACTCACCACGGCCCAATGCCCGATTACTGCCTCAGTCTAGGGTTAGGCTTAGGGCTAGGGTTAGGGTTATGCCTAGGGTTAGGGTTCAGAAAACCACAAAGCCAGGAGCTCCAGGGATACTCCCCATGCAAAAGGCAGGCCAAGTTGAGCGTAGCACATCCAAATCCTTGCTCCCTCTTTGTCATTCTGCTCGGAAATCACCACGGCCCAATGCCCGATTACTGCCTCAGTCTAGGGTTAGGCTTAGGGCTAGGGTTAGGGTTATGCCTAGGGTTAGGGTTCAGAAAACCACAAAGCCAGGAGCTCCAGGGACACTGATCATGCGAAAGGCAGGCCAAGTTAAGCACGGCACATCCAAAACCTTGCTCCCTCTTCTTCTTTCTGCAAGGGTTAGGGTTAGGGGCTCGGGTTAGGGTTACGGGTTAGGGTTAGGGGTAGGGTTAGGGTTAGGGTTTTGACTAGGGTTAGGATTCAGAAAACCACAAAGCCAGGGGACCCAGGCACACTAAGCATGCAAAAGGCAGGCCAAGTTGAGTGTAGCACATCCAAATCCCCTCTCCCTCTTCGTCATTCTGCTCAGAACTCACCACGGCCCAATGCCCGATTACTGGCTCAGTCTAGGGTTAGGCTTAGGGCTAGGGTTAGGGTTATGCCTAGGGTTAGGGTTCAGAAAACCACAAAGCCAGGAGCTCCAGGGACACTGATCATGCGAAAGGCAGGCCAAGTTAAGCACGGCACATCCAAAACCTTGCTCCCTCTTTGTCATTCTGCTCGGAACTCACCACAGCCCAATGCCCGATTACTGGCTCAGTCTAGGGTTAGGCTTAGGGCTAGGGTTAGGGTTATGCCTAGGGTTAGGGTTCAGAAAACCACAAAGCCAGGAGCTCCAGGGATACTCACCATGCAAAAGGCAGGCCAAGTTGAGCGTAGCACATCCAAATCCCCTCTCCCTCTTTGTCATTCTCCTCGGAACTCCCCACAGCCCAATGCCCGATTACTGGCTCAGTCTAGGGTTAGGCTTAGGGCTAGGGTTAGGGTTATGCCTAGGGTTAGGGTTCAGAAAACCACAAAGCCAGGAGCTCCAGGGATACTCCCCATGCAAAAGGCAGGCCAAGTTGAGCGTAGCACATCCAAATCCTTGCTCCCTCTTTGTCATTCTGCTCGGAACTCCCCACAGCCCAATGCCCGATTTCTGCCTCAGTCTAGGGTTAGGCTTAGGGCTAGGGTTAGGGTTATGCCTAGGGTTATGGTTCACAAAACCACAAAGCCAGGAGCTCCAGGGATACTCCCCATGCAAAAGGCAGGCCAAGTTGAGCGTAGCACATCCAAATCCTTGCTCCCTCTTCGTCATTCTGCTCGGAACTCCCCACAGCCCAATGCCCGATTTCTGCCTCAGTCTAGGGTTAGGCTTAGGGCTAGGGTTAGGGTTATGCCTAGGGTTAGGGTTCACAAAACCACAAAGCCAGGAGCTCCAGGGATACTCACCATGCAAAAGGCAGGCCAAGTTGAGCGTAGCACATCCAAATCCTTGCTCCCTCTTCGTCATTCTGCTCAGAACTCACCACAGCCCAATGCCCGATTACTGGCTCAGTCTAGGGTTAGGCTTAGGGCTAGGGTTAGGGTTATGCCTAGGGTTAGGGTTCAGAAAACCACAAAGCCAGGAGCTCCAGGGATACTCACCATGCAAAAGGCAGGCCAAGTTGAACGTAGCACATCCAAATCCTTGCTCCCTCTTCTTCATTCTGCTCGGAACTCACCACGGCCCAATGCCTGATTTCTGCCTCAGTCTAGGGTTAGGCTTAGGGCTAGGGTTAGGGTTATGCCTAGGGTTAGGGTTCAGAAAACCACAAAGCCAGGAGCTCCAGGGATACTCACCATGCAAAAGGCAGGCCAAGTTGAGCGTAGCACATCCAAATCCTTGCTCCCTCTTTGTCATTCTGCTCGGAACTCCCCACAGCCCAATGCCCGATTACTGCCTCAGTCTAGGGTTAGGCTTAGGGCTCGGGTTAGGGTTATGCCTAGGGTTATGGTTCACAAAACCACAAAGCCAGGAGCTCCAGGGATACTCCCCATGCAAAAGGCAGGCCAAGTTGAGCGTAGCACATCCAAATCCTTGCTCCCTCTTCGTCATTCTGCTCGGAACTCCCCACAGCCCAATGCCCGATTTCTGCCTCAGTCTAGGGTTAGGCTTAGGGCTAGGGTTAGGGTTATGCCTAGGGTTAGGGTTCACAAAACCACAAAGCCAGGAGCTCCAGGGATACTCACCATGCAAAAGGCAGGCCAAGTTGAGCGTAGCACATCCAAATCCTTGCTCCCTCTTCGTCATTCTGCTCGGAACTCACCACAGCCCAATGCCCGATTACTGGCTCAGTCTAGGGTTAGGCTTAGGGCTAGGGTTAGGGTTATGCCTAGGGTTAGGGTTCACAAAACCACAAAGCCAGGAGCTCCAGGGATACTCACCATGCAAAAGGCAGGCCAAGTTGAGCGTAGCACATCCAAATCCTTGCTCCCTCTTCTTCATTCTGCTCGGAACTCCCCACAGCCCAATGCCCGATTACTGCCTCAGTCTAGGGTTAGGCTTAGGGCTAGGGTTAGGGTTATGCCTAGTGTTAGGGTTCAGAAAACCACAAAGCCAGGAGCTCCAGGGATACTCCCCATGCAAAAGGCAGGCCAAGTTGAGCGTAGCACATCCAAATCCTTGCTCCCTCTTCTTCATTCTGCTCGGAACTCACCACGGCCCAATGCCCGATTACTGCCTCAGTCTAGGGTTAGGCTTAGGGCTAGGGTTAGGGTTATGCCTAGGGTTAGGGTTCAGAAAACCACAAAGCCAGGAGCTCCAGGGACACTGATCATGCGAAAGGCAGGCCAAGTTAAGCACGGCACATCCAAAACCTTGCTCCCTCTTCTTCATTCTGCTCGGAACTCACCACAGCCCAATGCCCGATTACTGCCTCAGTCTAGGGTTAGGCTTAGGGCTAGGGTTAGGGTTATGCCTAGGGTTAGGGTTCAGAAAACCACAAAGCCAGGAGCTCCAGGGACACTGATCATGCGAAAGGCAGGCCAAGTTAAGCACGGCACATCCAAAACCTTGCTCCCTCTTCTTCTTTCTGCAAGGGTTAGGGTTAGGGGCTCGGGTTAGGGTTAGGGGTTAGGGTTAGGGGTAGGGTTAGGGTTAGGGTTTTGACTAGGGTTAGGATTGAGAAAACCACAAAGCCAGGGGACCCAGGCACACTAAGCATGCAAAAGGCAGGCCAAGTTGAGTGTAGCACATCCAAATCCCCTCTCCCTCTTCGTCATTCTGCTCAGAACTCACCACGGCCCAATGCCCGATTACTGGCTCAGTCTAGGGTTAGGCTTAGGGCTAGGGTTAGGGTTATGCCTAGGGTTAGGGTTCAGAAAACCACAAAGCCAGGAGCTCCAGGGACACTGATCATGCGAAAGGCAGGCCAAGTTAAGCACGGCACATCCAAAACCTTGCTCCCTCTTTGTCATTCTGCTCGGAACTCACCACAGCCCAATGCCCGATTACTGGCTCAGTCTAGGGTTAGGCTTAGGGCTAGGGTTAGGGTTATGCCTAGGGTTAGGGTTCATAAAACCACAAAGCCAGGAGCTCCAGGGATACTCACCATGCAAAAGGCAGGCCAAGTTGAGCGTAGCACATCCAAATCCCCTCTCCCTCTTTGTCATTCTCCTCGGAACTCACCACAGCCCAATGCCCGATTACTGGCTCAGTCTAGGGTTAGGCTTAGGGCTAGGGTTAGGGTTATGCCTAGGGTTAGGGTTCAGAAAACCACAAAGCCAGGAGCTCCAGGGACACTGATCATGCGAAAGGCAGGCCAAGTTAAGCACGGCACATCCAAAACCTTGCTCCCTCTTCTTCATTCTGCTCGGAACTCACCACAGCCCAATGCCCGATTACTGCCTCAGTCTAGGGTTAGGCTTAGGGCTAGGGTTAGGGTTATGCCTAGGGTTAGGGTTCAGAAAACCACAAAGCCAGGAGCTCCAGGGACACTGATCATGCGAAAGGCAGGCCAAGTTAAGCACGGCACATCCAAAACCTTGCTCCCTCTTCTTCTTTCTGCAAGGGTTAGGGTTAGGGGCTCGGGTTAGGGTTAGGGGTTAGGGTTAGGGGTAGGGTTAGGGTTAGGGTTTTGACTAGGGTTAGGATTCAGAAAACCACAAAGCCAGGGGACCCAGGCACACTAAGCATGCAAAAGGCAGGCCAAGTTGAGTGTAGCACATCCAAATCCCCTCTCCCTCTTCGTCATTCTGCTCAGAACTCACCACGGCCCAATGCCCGATTACTGGCTCAGTCTAGGGTTAGGCTTAGGGCTAGGGTTAGGGTTATGCCTAGGGTTAGGGTTCAGAAAACCACAAAGCCAGGAGCTCCAGGGACACTGATCATGCGAAAGGCAGGCCAAGTTAAGCACGGCACATCCAAAACCTTGCTCCCTCTTTGTCATTCTGCTCGGAACTCACCACAGCCCAATGCCCGATTACTGGCTCAGTCTAGGGTTAGGCTTAGGGCTAGGGTTAGGGTTATGCCTAGGGTTAGGGTTCATAAAACCACAAAGCCAGGAGCTCCAGGGATATTCACCATGCAAAAGGCAGGCCAAGTTGAGCGTAGCACATCCAAATCCCCTCTCCCTCTTTGTCATTCTCCTCGGAACTCACCACAGCCCAATGCCCGATTACTGGCTCAGTCTAGGGTTAGGCTTAGGGCTAGGGTTAGGGTTATGCCTAGGGTTAGGGTTCACAAAACCACAAAGCCAGGAGCTCCAGGGATACTCCCCATGCAAAAGGCAGGCCAAGTTGAGTGTAGCACATCCAAATCCCCTCTCCCTCTTCGTCATTCTGCTCGGAACTCCCCACAGCCCAATGCCCGATTACTGGCTCAGTCTAGGGTTAGGCTTAGGGCTAGGGTTAGGGTTATGCCTAGGGTTAGGGTTCACAAAACCACAAAGCCAGGAGCTCCAGGGATACTCCCCATGCAAAAGGCAGGCCAAGTTGAGCGTAGCACATCCAAATCCCCTCTCCCTCTTCGTCATTCTGCTCGGAACTCACCACAGCCCAATGCCCGATTACTGGCTCAGTCTAGGGTTAGGCTTAGGGCTAGGGTTAGGGTTATGCCTAGGGTTAGGGTTCACAAAACCACAAAGCCAGGAGCTCCAGGGATACTCACCATGCAAAAGGCAGGCCAAGTTGAGCGTAGCACATCCAAATCCCCTCTCCCTCTTCGTCATTCTGCTCGGAACTCACCACAGCCCAATGCCCGATTACTGCCTCAGTCTCGGGTTAGGCTTAGGGCTAGGGTTAGGGTTATGCCTAGGGTTATGGTTCACAAAACCACAAAGCCAGGAGCTCCAGGGATACTCACCATGCAAAAGGCAGGCCAAGTTGAGCGTAGCACATCCAAATCCTTGCTCCCTCTTCGTCATTCTGCTCGGAACTCCCCACAGCCCAATGCCCGATTTCTGCCTCAGTCTAGGGTTAGGCTTAGGGCTAGGGTTAGGGTTATGCCTAGGGTTAGGGTTCACAAAACCACAAAGCCAGGAGCTCCAGGGATACTCACCATGCAAAAGGCAGGCCAAGTTGAGCGTAGCACATCCAAATCCTTGCTCCCTCTTCGTCATTCTGCTCGGAACTCACCACAGCCCAATGCCCGATTACTGGCTCAGTCTAGGGTTAGGCTTAGGGCTAGGGTTAGGGTTATGCCTAGGGTTAGGGTTCACAAAACCACAAAGCCAGGAGCTCCAGGGATACTCCCCATGCAAAAGGCAGGCCAAGTTGAGCGTAGCACATCCAAATCCTTGCTCCCTCTTCGTCATTCTGCTCGGAACTCCCCACAGCCCAATGCCCGATTTCTGCCTCAGTCTAGGGTTAGGCTTAGGGCTAGGGTTAGGGTTATGCCTAGGGTTAGGGTTCACAAAACCACAAAGCCAGGAGCTCCAGGGATACTCACCATGCAAAAGGCAGGCCAAGTTGAGCGTAGCACATCCAAATCCTTGCTCCCTCTTCGTCATTCTGCTCGGAACTCACCACAGCCCAATGCCCGATTACTGGCTCAGTCTAGGGTTAGGCTTAGGGCTAGGGTTAGGGTTATGCCTAGGGTTAGGGTTCACAAAACCACAAAGCCAGGAGCTCCAGGGATACTCACCATGCAAAATGCAGGCCAAGTTGAGCGTAGCACATCCAAATCCTTGCTCCCTCTTCTTCATTCTGCTCGGAACTCCCCAAAGCCCAATGCCCGATTACTGCCTCAGTCTAGGGTTAGGCTTAGGGCTAGGGTTAGGGTTATGCCTAGGGTTAGGGTTCACAAAACCACAAAGCCAGGAGCTCCAGGGATACTCCCCATGCAAAAGGCAGGCCAAGTTGAGCGTAGCACATCCAAATCCTTGCTCCCTCTTCTTCATTCTGCTCGGAACTCACCACGGCCCAATGCCCGATTACTGCCTCAGTCTAGGGTTAGGCTTAGGGCTAGGGTTAGGGTTATGCCTAGGGTTAGGGTTCAGAAAACCACAAAGCCAGGAGCTCCAGGGACACTGATCATGCGAAAGGCAGGCCAAGTTAAGCACGGCACATCCAAAACCTTGCTCCCTCTTCTTCATTCTGCTCGGAACTCACCACAGCCCAATGCCCGATTACTGCCTCAGTCTAGGGTTAGGCTTAGGGCTAGGGTTAGGGTTATGCCTAGGGTTAGGGTTCAGAAAACCACAAAGCCAGGAGCTCCAGGGACACTGATCATGCGAAAGGCAGGCCAAGTTAAGCACGGCACATCCAAAACCTTGCTCCCTCTTCTTCTTTCTGCAAGGGTTAGGGTTAGGGGCTCGGGTTAGGGTTAGGGGTTAGGGTTAGGGGTAGGGTTAGGGTTAGGGTTTTGACTAGGGTTAGGATTGAGAAAACCACAAAGCCAGGGGACCCAGGCACACTAAGCATGCAAAAGGCAGGCCAAGTTGAGTGTAGCACATCCAAATCCCCTCTCCCTCTTCGTCATTCTGCTCAGAACTCACCACGGCCCAATGCCCGATTACTGGCTCAGTCTAGGGTTAGGCTTAGGGCTAGGGTTAGGGTTATGCCTAGGGTTAGGGTTCAGAAAACCACAAAGCCAGGAGCTCCAGGGACACTGATCATGCGAAAGGCAGGCCAAGTTAAGCACGGCACATCCAAAACCTTGCTCCCTCTTTGTCATTCTGCTCGGAACTCACCACAGCCCAATGCCCGATTACTGGCTCAGTCTAGGGTTAGGCTTAGGGCTAGGGTTAGGGTTATGCCTAGGGTTAGGGTTCATAAAACCACAAAGCCAGGAGCTCCAGGGATACTCACCATGCAAAAGGCAGGCCAAGTTGAGCGTAGCACATCCAAATCCCCTCTCCCTCTTTGTCATTCTCCTCGGAACTCCCCACAGCCCAATGCCCGATTACTGGCTCAGTCTAGGGTTAGGCTTAGGGCTAGGGTTAGGGTTATGCCTAGGGTTAGGGTTCAGAAAACCACAAAGCCAGGAGCTCCAGGGATACTCCCCATGCAAAAGGCAGGCCAAGTTGAGCGTAGCACATCCAAATCCTTGCTCCCTCTTTGTCATTCTGCTCGGAACTCCCCACAGCCCAATGCCCGATTTCTGCCTCAGTCTAGGGTTAGGCTTAGGGCTAGGGTTAGGGTTATGCCTAGGGTTATGGTTCACAAAACCACAAAGCCAGGAGCTCCAGGGATACTCCCCATGCAAAAGGCAGGCCAAGTTGAGCGTAGCACATCCAAATCCTTGCTCCCTCTTTGTCATTCTGCTCGGAACTCCCCACAGCCCAATGCCCGATTTCTGCCTCAGTCTAGGGTTAGGCTTAGGGCTAGGGTTAGGGTTATGCCTAGGGTTAGGGTTCACAAAACCACAAAGCCAGGAGCTCCAGGGATACTCACCATGCAAAAGGCAGGCCAAGTTGAGCGTAGCACATCCAAATCCTTGCTCCCTCTTCGTCATTCTGCTCGGAACTCACCACAGCCCAATGCCCGATTACTGGCTCAGTCTAGGGTTAGGCTTAGGGCTAGGGTTAGGGTTATGCCTAGGGTTAGGGTTCAGAAAACCACAAAGCCAGGAGCTCCAGGGATACTCCCCATGCAAAAGGCAGGCCGAGTTGAGTGTACCACATCCAAATCCTTGCTCCCTCTTCTTCATTCTGCTCGGAACTCACCACGGCCCAATGCCCGATTACTGGCTCAGTCTAGGGTTAGGCTTAGGGCTAGGGTTAGGGTTATGCCTAGGGTTAGGGTTCAGAAAACCACAAAGCCAGGAGCTCCAGGGATACTCCCCATGCAAAAGGCAGGCCAAGTTGAGCGTAGCACATCCAAATCCTTGCTCCCTCTTTGTCATTCTGCTCGGAAATCACCACGGCCCAATGCCCGATTACTGCCTCAGTCTAGGGTTAGGCTTAGGGCTAGGGTTAGGGTTATGCCTAGGGTTAGGGTTCAGAAAACCACAAAGCCAGGAGCTCCAGGGACACTGATCATGCGAAAGGCAGGCCAAGTTAAGCACGGCACATCCAAAACCTTGCTCCCTCTTCTTCTTTCTGCAAGGGTTAGGGTTAGGGGCTCGGGTTAGGGTTAGGGGTTAGGGTTAGGGGTAGGGTTAGGGTTAGGGTTTTGACTAGGGTTAGGATTCAGAAAACCACAAAGCCAGGGGACCCAGGCACACTAAGCATGCAAAAGGCAGGCCAAGTTGAGTGTAGCACATCCAAATCCCCTCTCCCTCTTCGTCATTCTGCTCAGAACTCACCACGGCCCAATGCCCGATTACTGGCTCAGTCTAGGGTTAGGCTTAGGGCTAGGGTTAGGGTTATGCCTAGGGTTAGGGTTCAGAAAACCACAAAGCCAGGAGCTCCAGGGACACTGATCATGCGAAAGGCAGGCCAAGTTAAGCACGGCACATCCAAAACCTTGCTCCCTCTTTGTCATTCTGCTCGGAACTCACCACAGCCCAATGCCCGATTACTGGCTCAGTCTAGGGTTAGGCTTAGGGCTAGGGTTAGGGTTATGCCTAGGGTTAGGGTTCAGAAAACCACAAAGCCAGGAGCTCCAGGGATACTCACCATGCAAAAGGCAGGCCAAGTTGAGCGTAGCACATCCAAATCCCCTCTCCCTCTTTGTCATTCTCCTCGGAACTCCCCACAGCCCAATGCCCGATTACTGGCTCAGTCTAGGGTTAGGCTTAGGGCTAGGGTTAGGGTTATGCCTAGGGTTAGGGTTCAGAAAACCACAAAGCCAGGAGCTCCAGGGATACTCCCCATGCAAAAGGCAGGCCAAGTTGAGCGTAGCACATCCAAATCCTTGCTCCCTCTTTGTCATTCTGCTCGGAACTCCCCACAGCCCAATGCCCGATTTCTGCCTCAGTCTAGGGTTAGGCTTAGGGCTAGGGTTAGGGTTATGCCTAGGGTTATGGTTCACAAAACCACAAAGCCAGGAGCTCCAGGGATACTCCCCATGCAAAAGGCAGGCCAAGTTGAGCGTAGCACATCCAAATCCTTGCTCCCTCTTTGTCATTCTGCTCGGAACTCCCCACAGCCCAATGCCCGATTTCTGCCTCAGTCTAGGGTTAGGCTTAGGGCTAGGGTTAGGGTTATGCCTAGGGTTAGGGTTCACAAAACCACAAAGCCAGGAGCTCCAGGGATACTCACCATGCAAAAGGCAGGCCAAGTTGAGCGTAGCACATCCAAATCCTTGCTCCCTCTTCGTCATTCTGCTCGGAACTCACCACAGCCCAATGCCCGATTACTGGCTCAGTCTAGGGTTAGGCTTAGGGCTAGGGTTAGGGTTATGCCTAGGGTTAGGGTTCAGAAAACCACAAAGCCAGGAGCTCCAGGGATACTCCCCATGCAAAAGGCAGGCCGAGTTGAGTGTACCACATCCAAATCCTTGCTCCCTCTTCTTCATTCTGCTCGGAACTCACCACGGCCCAATGCCCGATTACTGCCTCAGTCTAGGGTTAGGCTTAGGGCTAGGGTTAGGGTTATGCCTAGGGTTAGGGTTCAGAAAACCACAAAGCCAGGAGCTCCAGGGATACTCCCCATGCAAAAGGCAGGCCAAGTTGAGCGTAGCACATCCAAATCCTTGCTCCCTCTTTGTCATTCTGCTCGGAAATCACCACGGCCCAATGCCCGATTACTGCCTCAGTCTAGGGTTAGGCTTAGGGCTAGGGTTAGGGTTATGCCTAGGGTTAGGGTTCAGAAAACCACAAAGCCAGGAGCTCCAGGGACACTGATCATGCGAAAGGCAGGCCAAGTTAAGCACGGCACATCCAAAACCTTGCTCCCTCTTCTTCTTTCTGCAAGGGTTAGGGTTAGGGGCTCGGGTTAGGGTTAGGGGTTAGGGTTAGGGGTAGGGTTAGGGTTAGGGTTTTGACTAGGGTTAGGATTCAGAAAACCACAAAGCCAGGGGACCCAGGCACACTAAGCATGCAAAAGGCAGGCCAAGTTGAGTGTAGCACATCCAAATCCCCTCTCCCTCTTCGTCATTCTGCTCAGAACTCACCACGGCCCAATGCCCGATTACTGGCTCAGTCTAGGGTTAGGCTTAGGGCTAGGGTTAGGGTTATGCCTAGGGTTAGGGTTCAGAAAACCACAAAGCCAGGAGCTCCAGGGACACTGATCATGCGAAAGGCAGGCCAAGTTAAGCACGGCACATCCAAAACCTTGCTCCCTCTTTGTCATTCTGCTCGGAACTCACCACAGCCCAATGCCCGATTACTGGCTCAGTCTAGGGTTAGGCTTAGGGCTAGGGTTAGGGTTATGCCTAGGGTTAGGGTTCAGAAAACCACAAAGCCAGGAGCTCCAGGGATACTCACCATGCAAAAGGCAGGCCAAGTTGAGCGTAGCACATCCAAATCCCCTCTCCCTCTTTGTCATTCTCCTCGGAACTCCCCACAGCCCAATGCCCGATTACTGGCTCAGTCTAGGGTTAGGCTTAGGGCTAGGGTTAGGGTTATGCCTAGGGTTAGGGTTCAGAAAACCACAAAGCCAGGAGCTCCAGGGATACTCCCCATGCAAAAGGCAGGCCAAGTTGAGCGTAGCACATCCAAATCCTTGCTCCCTCTTTGTCATTCTGCTCGGAACTCACCACAGCCCAATGCCCGATTTCTGCCTCAGTCTAGGGTTAGGCTTAGGGCTAGGGTTAGGGTTATGCCTAGGGTTATGGTTCACAAAACCACAAAGCCAGGAGCTCCAGGGATACTCCCCATGCAAAAGGCAGGCCAAGTTGAGCGTAGCACATCCAAATCCTTGCTCCCTCTTCGTCATTCTGCTCGGAACTCCCCACAGCCCAATGCCCGATTTCTGCCTCAGTCTAGGGTTAGGCTTAGGGCTAGGGTTAGGGTTATGCCTAGGGTTAGGGTTCACAAAACCACAAAGCCAGGAGCTCCAGGGATACTCACCATGCAAAAGGCAGGCCAAGTTGAGCGTAGCACATCCAAATCCTTGCTCCCTCTTCGTCATTCTGCTCAGAACTCACCACAGCCCAATGCCCGATTACTGGCTCAGTCTAGGGTTAGGCTTAGGGCTAGGGTTAGGGTTATGCCTAGGGTTAGGGTTCAGAAAACCACAAAGCCAGGAGCTCCAGGGATACTCACCATGCAAAAGGCAGGCCAAGTTGAACGTAGCACATCCAAATCCTTGCTCCCTCTTCTTCATTCTGCTCGGAACTCACCACGGCCCAATGCCTGATTTCTGCCTCAGTCTAGGGTTAGGCTTAGGGCTAGGGTTAGGGTTATGCCTAGGGTTAGGGTTCAGAAAACCACAAAGCCAGGAGCTCCAGGGATACTCACCATGCAAAAGGCAGGCCAAGTTGAGCGTAGCACATCCAAATCCTTGCTCCCTCTTTGTCATTCTGCTCGGAACTCCCCACAGCCCAATGCCCGATTACTGCCTCAGTCTAGGGTTAGGCTTAGGGCTCGGGTTAGGGTTATGCCTAGGGTTATGGTTCACAAAACCACAAAGCCAGGAGCTCCAGGGATACTCCCCATGCAAAAGGCAGGCCAAGTTGAGCGTAGCACATCCAAATCCTTGCTCCCTCTTCGTCATTCTGCTCGGAACTCCCCACAGCCCAATGCCCGATTTCTGCCTCAGTCTAGGGTTAGGCTTAGGGCTAGGGTTAGGGTTATGCCTAGGGTTAGGGTTCACAAAACCACAAAGCCAGGAGCTCCAGGGATACTCACCATGCAAAAGGCAGGCCAAGTTGAGCGTAGCACATCCAAATCCTTGCTCCCTCTTCGTCATTCTGCTCGGAACTCACCACAGCCCAATGCCCGATTACTGGCTCAGTCTAGGGTTAGGCTTAGGGCTAGGGTTAGGGTTATGCCTAGGGTTAGGGTTCACAAAACCACAAAGCCAGGAGCTCCAGGGATACTCACCATGCAAAAGGCAGGCCAAGTTGAGCGTAGCACATCCAAATCCTTGCTCCCTCTTCTTCATTCTGCTCGGAACTCCCCACAGCCCAATGCCCGATTACTGGCTCAGTCTAGGGTTAGGCTTAGGGCTAGGGTTAGGGTTATGCCTAGTGTTAGGGTTCAGAAAACCACAAAGCCAGGAGCTCCAGGGATACTCCCCATGCAAAAGGCAGGCCAAGTTGAGCGTAGCACATCCAAATCCTTGCTCCCTCTTCTTCATTCTGCTCGGAACTCACCACGGCCCAATGCCCGATTACTGCCTCAGTCTAGGGTTAGGCTTAGGGCTAGGGTTAGGGTTATGCCTAGGGTTAGGGTTCAGAAAACCACAAAGCCAGGAGCTCCAGGGACACTGATCATGCGAAAGGCAGGCCAAGTTAAGCACGGCACATCCAAAACCTTGCTCCCTCTTCTTCATTCTGCTCGGAACTCACCACAGCCCAATGCCCGATTACTGCCTCAGTCTAGGGTTAGGCTTAGGGCTAGGGTTAGGGTTATGCCTAGGGTTAGGGTTCAGAAAACCACAAAGCCAGGAGCTCCAGGGACACTGATCATGCGAAAGGCAGGCCAAGTTAAGCACGGCACATCCAAAACCTTGCTCCCTCTTCTTCTTTCTGCAAGGGTTAGGGTTAGGGGCTCGGGTTAGGGTTAGGGGTTAGGGTTAGGGGTAGGGTTAGGGTTAGGGTTTTGACTAGGGTTAGGATTCAGAAAACCACAAAGCCAGGGGACCCAGGCACACTAAGCATGCAAAAGGCAGGCCAAGTTGAGTGTAGCACATCCAAATCCCCTCTCCCTCTTCGTCATTCTGCTCAGAACTCACCACGGCCCAATGCCCGATTACTGGCTCAGTCTAGGGTTAGGCTTAGGGCTAGGGTTAGGGTTATGCCTAGGGTTAGGGTTCAGAAAACCACAAAGCCAGGAGCTCCAGGGACACTGATCATGCGAAAGGCAGGCCAAGTTAAGCACGGCACATCCAAAACCTTGCTCCCTCTTTGTCATTCTGCTCGGAACTCACCACAGCCCAATGCCCGATTACTGGCTCAGTCTAGGGTTAGGCTTAGGGCTAGGGTTAGGGTTATGCCTAGGGTTAGGGTTCATAAAACCACAAAGCCAGGAGCTCCAGGGATACTCACCATGCAAAAGGCAGGCCAAGTTGAGCGTAGCACATCCAAATCCCCTCTCCCTCTTTGTCATTCTCCTCGGAACTCACCACAGCCCAATGCCCGATTACTGGCTCAGTCTAGGGTTAGGCTTAGGGCTAGGGTTAGGGTTATGCCTAGGGTTAGGGTTCAGAAAACCACAAAGCCAGGAGCTCCAGGGACACTGATCATGCGAAAGGCAGGCCAAGTTAAGCACGGCACATCCAAAACCTTGCTCCCTCTTCTTCATTCTGCTCGGAACTCACCACAGCCCAATGCCCGATTACTGCCTCAGTCTAGGGTTAGGCTTAGGGCTAGGGTTAGGGTTATGCCTAGGGTTAGGGTTCAGAAAACCACAAAGCCAGGAGCTCCAGGGACACTGATCATGCGAAAGGCAGGCCAAGTTAAGCACGGCACATCCAAAACCTTGCTCCCTCTTCTTCTTTCTGCAAGGGTTAGGGTTAGGGGCTCGGGTTAGGGTTAGGGGTTAGGGTTAGGGGTAGGGTTAGGGTTAGGGTTTTGACTAGGGTTAGGATTCAGAAAACCACAAAGCCAGGGGACCCAGGCACACTAAGCATGCAAAAGGCAGGCCAAGTTGAGTGTAGCACATCCAAATCCCCTCTCCCTCTTCGTCATTCTGCTCAGAACTCACCACGGCCCAATGCCCGATTACTGGCTCAGTCTAGGGTTAGGCTTAGGGCTAGGGTTAGGGTTATGCCTAGGGTTAGGGTTCAGAAAACCACAAAGCCAGGAGCTCCAGGGACACTGATCATGCGAAAGGCAGGCCAAGTTAAGCACGGCACATCCAAAACCTTGCTCCCTCTTTGTCATTCTGCTCGGAACTCACCACAGCCCAATGCCCGATTACTGGCTCAGTCTAGGGTTAGGCTTAGGGCTAGGGTTAGGGTTATGCCTAGGGTTAGGGTTCATAAAACCACAAAGCCAGGAGCTCCAGGGATACTCACCATGCAAAAGGCAGGCCAAGTTGAGCGTAGCACATCCAAATCCCCTCTCCCTCTTTGTCATTCTCCTCGGAACTCACCACAGCCCAATGCCCGATTACTGGCTCAGTCTAGGGTTAGGCTTAGGGCTAGGGTTAGGGTTATGCCTAGGGTTAGGGTTCACAAAACCACAAAGCCAGGAGCTCCAGGGATACTCCCCATGCAAAAGGCAGGCCAAGTTGAGTGTAGCACATCCAAATCCCCTCTCCCTCTTCGTCATTCTGCTCGGAACTCCCCACAGCCCAATGCCCGATTACTGGCTCAGTCTAGGGTTAGGCTTAGGGCTAGGGTTAGGGTTATGCCTAGGGTTAGGGTTCACAAAACCACAAAGCCAGGAGCTCCAGGGATACTCCCCATGCAAAAGGCAGGCCAAGTTGAGCGTAGCACATCCAAATCCCCTCTCCCTCTTCGTCATTCTGCTCGGAACTCACCACAGCCCAATGCCCGATTACTGGCTCAGTCTAGGGTTAGGCTTAGGGCTAGGGTTAGGGTTATGCCTAGGGTTAGGGTTCACAAAACCACAAAGCCAGGAGCTCCAGGGATACTCACCATGCAAAAGGCAGGCCAAGTTGAGCGTAGCACATCCAAATCCCCTCTCCCTCTTCGTCATTCTGCTCGGAACTCACCACAGCCCAATGCCCGATTACTGCCTCAGTCTCGGGTTAGGCTTAGGGCTAGGGTTAGGGTTATGCCTAGGGTTATGGTTCACAAAACCACAAAGCCAGGAGCTCCAGGGATACTCACCATGCAAAAGGCAGGCCAAGTTGAGCGTAGCACATCCAAATCCTTGCTCCCTCTTCGTCATTCTGCTCGGAACTCCCCACAGCCCAATGCCCGATTTCTGCCTCAGTCTAGGGTTAGGCTTAGGGCTAGGGTTAGGGTTATGCCTAGGGTTAGGGTTCACAAAACCACAAAGCCAGGAGCTCCAGGGATACTCACCATGCAAAAGGCAGGCCAAGTTGAGCGTAGCACATCCAAATCCTTGCTCCCTCTTCGTCATTCTGCTCGGAACTCACCACAGCCCAATGCCCGATTACTGGCTCAGTCTAGGGTTAGGCTTAGGGCTAGGGTTAGGGTTATGCCTAGGGTTAGGGTTCACAAAACCACAAAGCCAGGAGCTCCAGGGATACTCCCCATGCAAAAGGCAGGCCAAGTTGAGCGTAGCACATCCAAATCCTTGCTCCCTCTTCGTCATTCTGCTCGGAACTCCCCACAGCCCAATGCCCGATTTCTGCCTCAGTCTAGGGTTAGGCTTAGGGCTAGGGTTAGGGTTATGCCTAGGGTTAGGGTTCACAAAACCACAAAGCCAGGAGCTCCAGGGATACTCACCATGCAAAAGGCAGGCCAAGTTGAGCGTAGCACATCCAAATCCTTGCTCCCTCTTCGTCATTCTGCTCGGAACTCACCACAGCCCAATGCCCGATTACTGGCTCAGTCTAGGGTTAGGCTTAGGGCTAGGGTTAGGGTTATGCCTAGGGTTAGGGTTCACAAAACCACAAAGCCAGGAGCTCCAGGGATACTCACCATGCAAAATGCAGGCCAAGTTGAGCGTAGCACATCCAAATCCTTGCTCCCTCTTCTTCATTCTGCTCGGAACTCCCCAAAGCCCAATGCCCGATTACTGCCTCAGTCTAGGGTTAGGCTTAGGGCTAGGGTTAGGGTTATGCCTAGGGTTAGGGTTCACAAAACCACAAAGCCAGGAGCTCCAGGGATACTCCCCATGCAAAAGGCAGGCCAAGTTGAGCGTAGCACATCCAAATCCTTGCTCCCTCTTCTTCATTCTGCTCGGAACTCACCACGGCCCAATGCCCGATTACTGCCTCAGTCTAGGGTTAGGCTTAGGGCTAGGGTTAGGGTTATGCCTAGGGTTAGGGTTCAGAAAACCACAAAGCCAGGAGCTCCAGGGACACTGATCATGCGAAAGGCAGGCCAAGTTAAGCACGGCACATCCAAAACCTTGCTCCCTCTTCTTCATTCTGCTCGGAACTCACCACAGCCCAATGCCCGATTACTGCCTCAGTCTAGGGTTAGGCTTAGGGCTAGGGTTAGGGTTATGCCTAGGGTTAGGGTTCAGAAAACCACAAAGCCAGGAGCTCCAGGGACACTGATCATGCGAAAGGCAGGCCAAGTTAAGCACGGCACATCCAAAACCTTGCTCCCTCTTCTTCTTTCTGCAAGGGTTAGGGTTAGGGGCTCGGGTTAGGGTTAGGGGTTAGGGTTAGGGGTAGGGTTAGGGTTAGGGTTTTGACTAGGGTTAGGATTGAGAAAACCACAAAGCCAGGGGACCCAGGCACACTAAGCATGCAAAAGGCAGGCCAAGTTGAGTGTAGCACATCCAAATCCCCTCTCCCTCTTCGTCATTCTGCTCAGAACTCACCACGGCCCAATGCCCGATTACTGGCTCAGTCTAGGGTTAGGCTTAGGGCTAGGGTTAGGGTTATGCCTAGGGTTAGGGTTCAGAAAACCACAAAGCCAGGAGCTCCAGGGACACTGATCATGCGAAAGGCAGGCCAAGTTAAGCACGGCACATCCAAAACCTTGCTCCCTCTTTGTCATTCTGCTCGGAACTCACCACAGCCCAATGCCCGATTACTGGCTCAGTCTAGGGTTAGGCTTAGGGCTAGGGTTAGGGTTATGCCTAGGGTTAGGGTTCATAAAACCACAAAGCCAGGAGCTCCAGGGATACTCACCATGCAAAAGGCAGGCCAAGTTGAGCGTAGCACATCCAAATCCCCTCTCCCTCTTTGTCATTCTCCTCGGAACTCCCCACAGCCCAATGCCCGATTACTGGCTCAGTCTAGGGTTAGGCTTAGGGCTAGGGTTAGGGTTATGCCTAGGGTTAGGGTTCAGAAAACCACAAAGCCAGGAGCTCCAGGGATACTCCCCATGCAAAAGGCAGGCCAAGTTGAGCGTAGCACATCCAAATCCTTGCTCCCTCTTTGTCATTCTGCTCGGAACTCCCCACAGCCCAATGCCCGATTTCTGCCTCAGTCTAGGGTTAGGCTTAGGGCTAGGGTTAGGGTTATGCCTAGGGTTATGGTTCACAAAACCACAAAGCCAGGAGCTCCAGGGATACTCCCCATGCAAAAGGCAGGCCAAGTTGAGCGTAGCACATCCAAATCCTTGCTCCCTCTTTGTCATTCTGCTCGGAACTCCCCACAGCCCAATGCCCGATTTCTGCCTCAGTCTAGGGTTAGGCTTAGGGCTAGGGTTAGGGTTATGCCTAGGGTTAGGGTTCACAAAACCACAAAGCCAGGAGCTCCAGGGATACTCACCATGCAAAAGGCAGGCCAAGTTGAGCGTAGCACATCCAAATCCTTGCTCCCTCTTCGTCATTCTGCTCGGAACTCACCACAGCCCAATGCCCGATTACTGGCTCAGTCTAGGGTTAGGCTTAGGGCTAGGGTTAGGGTTATGCCTAGGGTTAGGGTTCAGAAAACCACAAAGCCAGGAGCTCCAGGGATACTCCCCATGCAAAAGGCAGGCCGAGTTGAGTGTACCACATCCAAATCCTTGCTCCCTCTTCGTCATTCTGCTCGGAACTCACCACGGCCCAATGCCCGATTACTGCCTCAGTCTAGGGTTAGGCTTAGGGCTAGGGTTAGGGTTATGCCTAGGGTTAGGGTTCAGAAAACCACAAAGCCAGGAGCTCCAGGGATACTCCCCATGCAAAAGGCAGGCCAAGTTGAGCGTAGCACATCCAAATCCTTGCTCCCTCTTTGTCATTCTGCTCGGAAATCACCACGGCCCAATGCCCGATTACTGCCTCAGTCTAGGGTTAGGCTTAGGGCTAGGGTTAGGGTTATGCCTAGGGTTAGGGTTCAGAAAACCACAAAGCCAGGAGCTCCAGGGACACTGATCATGCGAAAGGCAGGCCAAGTTAAGCACGGCACATCCAAAACCTTGCTCCCTCTTCTTCTTTCTGCAAGGGTTAGGGTTAGGGGCTCGGGTTAGGGTTAGGGGTTAGGGTTAGGGGTAGGGTTAGGGTTAGGGTTTTGACTAGGGTTAGGATTCAGAAAACCACAAAGCCAGGGGACCCAGGCACACTAAGCATGCAAAAGGCAGGCCAAGTTGAGTGTAGCACATCCAAATCCCCTCTCCCTCTTCGTCATTCTGCTCAGAACTCACCACGGCCCAATGCCCGATTACTGGCTCAGTCTAGGGTTAGGCTTAGGGCTAGGGTTAGGGTTATGCCTAGGGTTAGGGTTCAGAAAACCACAAAGCCAGGAGCTCCAGGGATACTCACCATGCAAAAGGCAGGCCAAGTTAAGCACGGCACATCCAAAACCTTGCTCCCTCTTTGTCATTCTGCTCGGAACTCACCACGGCCCAATGCCCGATTACTGCCTCAGTCTAGGGTTAGGCTTAGGGCTAGGGTTAGGGTTATGCCTAGGGTTAGGGTTCAGAAAACCACAAAGCCAGGAGCTCCAGGGATACTCACCATGCAAAAGGCAGGCCAAGTTGAGCGTAGCACATCCAAATCCCCTCTCCCTCTTTGTCATTCTCCTCGGAACTCCCCACAGCCCAATGCCCGATTACTGGCTCAGTCTAGGGTTAGGCTTAGGGCTAGGGTTAGGGTTATGCCTAGGGTTAGGGTTCAGAAAACCACAAAGCCAGGAGCTCCAGGGATACTCCCCATGCAAAAGGCAGGCCAAGTTGAGCGTAGCACATCCAAATCCTTGCTCCCTCTTTGTCATTCTGCTCGGAACTCACCACAGCCCAATGCCCGATTTCTGCCTCAGTCTAGGGTTAGGCTTAGGGCTAGGGTTAGGGTTATGCCTAGGGTTATGGTTCACAAAACCACAAAGCCAGGAGCTCCAGGGATACTCCCCATGCAAAAGGCAGGCCAAGTTGAGCGTAGCACATCCAAATCCTTGCTCCCTCTTCGTCATTCTGCTCGGAACTCCCCACAGCCCAATGCCCGATTTCTGCCTCAGTCTAGGGTTAGGCTTAGGGCTAGGGTTAGGGTTATGCCTAGGGTTAGGGTTCACAAAACCACAAAGCCAGGAGCTCCAGGGATACTCACCATGCAAAAGGCAGGCCAAGTTGAGCGTAGCACATCCAAATCCTTGCTCCCTCTTCGTCATTCTGCTCAGAACTCACCACAGCCCAATGCCCGATTACTGGCTCAGTCTAGGGTTAGGCTTAGGGCTAGGGTTAGGGTTATGCCTAGGGTTAGGGTTCAGAAAACCACAAAGCCAGGAGCTCCAGGGATACTCACCATGCAAAAGGCAGGCCAAGTTGAACGTAGCACATCCAAATCCTTGCTCCCTCTTCTTCATTCTGCTCGGAACTCACCACGGCCCAATGCCTGATTTCTGCCTCAGTCTAGGGTTAGGCTTAGGGCTAGGGTTAGGGTTATGCCTAGGGTTAGGGTTCAGAAAACCACAAAGCCAGGAGCTCCAGGGATACTCACCATGCAAAAGGCAGGCCAAGTTGAGCGTAGCACATCCAAATCCTTGCTCCCTCTTTGTCATTCTGCTCGGAACTCCCCACAGCCCAATGCCCGATTACTGCCTCAGTCTAGGGTTAGGCTTAGGGCTCGGGTTAGGGTTATGCCTAGGGTTATGGTTCACAAAACCACAAAGCCAGGAGCTCCAGGGATACTCCCCATGCAAAAGGCAGGCCAAGTTGAGCGTAGCACATCCAAATCCTTGCTCCCTCTTCGTCATTCTGCTCGGAACTCCCCACAGCCCAATGCCCGATTTCTGCCTCAGTCTAGGGTTAGGCTTAGGGCTAGGGTTAGGGTTATGCCTAGGGTTAGGGTTCACAAAACCACAAAGCCAGGAGCTCCAGGGATACTCACCATGCAAAAGGCAGGCCAAGTTGAGCGTAGCACATCCAAATCCTTGCTCCCTCTTCGTCATTCTGCTCGGAACTCACCACAGCCCAATGCCCGATTACTGGCTCAGTCTAGGGTTAGGCTTAGGGCTAGGGTTAGGGTTATGCCTAGGGTTAGGGTTCACAAAACCACAAAGCCAGGAGCTCCAGGGATACTCACCATGCAAAAGGCAGGCCAAGTTGAGCGTAGCACATCCAAATCCTTGCTCCCTCTTCTTCATTCTGCTCGGAACTCCCCACAGCCCAATGCCCGATTACTGCCTCAGTCTAGGGTTAGGCTTAGGGCTAGGGTTAGGGTTATGCCTAGTGTTAGGGTTCAGAAAACCACAAAGCCAGGAGCTCCAGGGATACTCCCCATGCAAAAGGCAGGCCAAGTTGAGCGTAGCACATCCAAATCCTTGCTCCCTCTTCTTCATTCTGCTCGGAACTCACCACGGCCCAATGCCCGATTACTGCCTCAGTCTAGGGTTAGGCTTAGGGCTAGGGTTAGGGTTATGCCTAGGGTTAGGGTTCAGAAAACCACAAAGCCAGGAGCTCCAGGGACACTGATCATGCGAAAGGCAGGCCAAGTTAAGCACAGCACATCCAAAACCTTGCTCCCTCTTCTTCTTTCTGCAAGGGTTAGGGTTAGGGGCTCGGGTTAGGGTTAGGGGTTAGGGTTAGGGGTAGGGTTAGGGTTTTGACAAGGGTTAGGATTGAGAAAACCACAAAGCCAGGGGACCCAGGCACACTAAGCATGCAAAAGCCAGGCCAAGTTGAGCGTAGCACATACAAATCCCCTCTCCCTCTTCGTCATTCTGCTCGGAACTCACCACAGCCCAATGCCCGATTACTGGCTCAGTCTAGGGTTAGGCTTAGGGCTAGGGTTAGGGTTATGCCTAGGGTTAGGGTTCACAAAACCACAAAGCCAGGAGCTCCAGGGATACTCACCATGCAAAAGGCAGGCCAAGTTGAGCGTAGCACATCCAAATCCTTGCTCCCTCTTCTTCATTCTGCTCGGAACTCACCACAGCCCAATGCCCGATTACTGCCTCAGTCTAGGGTTAGGCTTAGGGCTAGGGTTAGGGTTATGCCTAGGGTTAGGGTTCAGAAAACCACAAAGCCAGGAGCTCCAGGGATACTCACCATGCAAAAGGCAGGCCAAGTTGAGCGTAGCACATCCAAATCCTTGCTCCCTCTTCTTCATTCTGCTCAGAACTCACCACGGCCCAATGCCCGATTACTGCCTCAGTCTAGGGTTAGGCTTAGGGCTAGGGTTAGGGTTATGCCTAGGGTTAGGGTTCACAAAACCACAAAGCCAGGAGCTCCAGGGACACTGATCATGCGAAAGGCAGGCCAAGTTAAGCACGGCACATCCAAAACCTTGCTCCCTCTTTGTCATTCTGCTCGGAACTCACCACAGCCCAATGCCCGATTACTGGCTCAGTCTAGGGTTAGGCTTAGGGCTAGGGTTAGGGTTATGCCTAGGGTTAGGGTTCAGAAAACCACAAAGCCAGGAGCTCCAGGGATACTCACCATGCAAAAGGCAGGCCAAGTTGAGCGTAGCACATCCAAATCCCCTCTCCCTCTTTGTCATTCTCCTCGGAACTCCCCACAGCCCAATGCCCGATTACTGGCTCAGTCTAGGGTTAGGCTTAGGGCTAGGGTTAGGGTTATGCCTAGGGTTAGGGTTCAGAAAACCACAAAGCCAGGAGCTCCAGGGATACTCCCCATGCAAAAGGCAGGCCAAGTTGAGCGTAGCACATCCAAATCCTTGCTCCCTCTTTGTCATTCTGCTCGGAACTCACCACAGCCCAATGCCCGATTACTGCCTCAGTCTAAGGTTAGGCTTAGGGCTAGGGTTAGGGTTATGCCTAGGGTTAGGGTTCAGAAAACCACAAAGCCAGGAGCTCCCGGGATACTCCCCATGCAAAAGGCAGGCCGAGTTGAGCGTAGCACATCCAAATCCTTGCTCCCTCTTTGACATTATGCTCGGAACTCACCACAGCCCAATGCCCGATTACTGCCTCAGTCTAGGGTTCGGCTTAGGGCTAGGGTTAGGGTTATGCCTAGGGTTAGGGTTCAGAAAACCACAAAGCCAGGAGCTCCAGGGATACTCACCATGCAAAAGGCAGGCCAAGTTGAGCGTAGCACATCCAAATCCTTGCTCCCTCTTTGTCATTCTGCTCGGAACTCCCCACAGCCCAATGCCAGATTACTGGCTCAGTCTAGGGTTAGGCTTAGGGCTAGGGTTAGGGTTATGCCTAGGGTTAGGGTTCACAAAACCACAAAGCCAGGAGCTCCAGGGACACTGATCATGCGAAAGGCAGGCCAAGTTAAGCACGGCACATCCAAAACCTTGCTCCCTCTTCTTCTTTCTGCAAGGGTTAGGGTTAGGGGCTCGGGTTAGGGTTAGGGGTTAGGGTTAGGGGTAGGGTTAGGGTTTTGACAAGGGTTAGGATTGAGAAAACCACAAAGCCAGGGGACCCAGGCACACTAAGCATGCAAAAGCCAGGCCAAGTTGAGCGTAGCACATACAAATCCCCTCTCCCTCTTCGTCATTCTGCTCGGAACTCACCACAGCCCAATGCCCGATTACTGGCTCAGTCTAGGGTTAGGCTTAGGGCTAGGGTTAGGGTTATGCCTAGGGTTAGGGTTCACAAAACCACAAAGCCAGGAGCTCCAGGGATACTCACCATGCAAAAGGCAGGCCAAGTTGAGCGTAGCACATCCAAATCCTTGCTCCCTCTTCGTCATTCTGCTCGGAACTCACCACAGCCCAATGCCCGATTACTGCCTCAGTCTAGGGTTAGGCTTAGGGCTAGGGTTAGGGTTATGCCTAGGGTTATGGTTCACAAAACCACAAAGCCAGGAGCTCCAGGGATACTCCCCATGCAAAAGGCAGGCCAAGTTGAGCGTAGCACATCCAAATCCTTGCTCCCTCTTCGTCATTCTGCTCGGAACTCCCCACAGCCCAATGCCCGATTTCTGCCTCAGTCTAGGGTTAGGCTTAGGGCTAGGGTTAGGGTTATGCCTAGGGTTAGGGTTCACAAAACCACAAAGCCAGGAGCTCCAGGGATACTCACCATGCAAAAGGCAGGCCAAGTTGAGCGTAGCACATCCAAATCCTTGCTCCCTCTTCGTCATTCTGCTCGGAACTCACCACAGCCCAATGCCCGATTACTGCCTCAGTCTAGGGTTAGGCTTAGGGCTAGGGTTAGGGTTATGCCTAGGGTTAGGGTTCACAAAACCACAAAGCCAGGAGCTCCAGGGATACTCACCATGCAAAAGGCAGGCCAAGTTGAGCGTAGCACATCCAAATCCTTGCTCCCTCTTTGTCATTCTGCTCGGAACTCCCCACAGCCCAATGCCCGATTACTGCCTCAGTCTAGGGTTAGGCTTAGGGCTAGGGTTAGGGTTATGCCTAGGGTTAGGGTTCAGAAAACCACAAAGCCAGGAGCTCCAGGGATACTCCCCATGCAAAAGGCAGGCCAAGTTGAGCGTAGCACATCCAAATCCTTGCTCCCTCTTCTTCATTCTGCTCGGAACTCACCACGGCCCAATGCCCGATTACTGCCTCAGTCTAGGGTTAGGCTTAGGGCTAGGGTTAGGGTTATGCCTAGGGTTAGGGTTCAGAAAACCACAAAGCCAGGAGCTCCAGGGACACTGATCATGCGAAAGGCAGGCCAAGTTAAGCACGGCACATCCAAAACCTTGCTCCCTCTTCTTCATTCTGCTCGGAACTCACCACAGCCCAATGCCCGATTACTGCCTCAGTCTAGGGTTAGGCTTAGGGCTAGGGTTAGGGTTATGCCTAGGGTTAGGGTTCAGAAAACCACAAAGCCAGGAGCTCCAGGGACACTGATCATGCGAAAGGCAGGCCAAGTTAAGCACGGCACATCCAAAACCTTGCTCCCTCTTCTTCTTTCTGCAAGGGTTAGGGTTAGGGGCTCGGGTTAGGGTTAGGGGTTAGGGTTAGGGGTAGGGTTAGGGTTAGGGTTTTGACTAGGGTTAGGATTCAGAAAACCACAAAGCCAGGGGACCCAGGCACACTAAGCATGCAAAAGGCAGGCCAAGTTGAGTGTAGCACATCCAAATCCCCTCTCCCTCTTCGTCATTCTGCTCAGAACTCACCACGGCCCAATGCCCGATTACTGGCTCAGTCTAGGGTTAGGCTTAGGGCTAGGGTTAGGGTTATGCCTAGGGTTAGGGTTCAGAAAACCACAAAGCCAGGAGCTCCAGGGACACTGATCATGCGAAAGGCAGGCCAAGTTAAGCACGGCACATCCAAAACCTTGCTCCCTCTTTGTCATTCTGCTCGGAACTCACCACAGCCCAATGCCCGATTACTGCCTCAGTCTAGGGTTAGGCTTAGGGCTAGGGTTAGGGTTATGCCTAGGGTTAGGGTTCATAAAACCACAAAGCCAGGAGCTCCAGGGATACTCACCATGCAAAAGGCAGGCCAAGTTGAGCGTAGCACATCCAAATCCCCTCTCCCTCTTTGTCATTCTCCTCGGAACTCCCCACAGCCCAATGCCCGATTACTGGCTCAGTCTAGGGTTAGGCTTAGGGCTAGGGTTAGGGTTATGCCTAGGGTTAGGGTTCAGAAAACCACAAAGCCAGGAGCTCCAGGGATACTCCCCATGCAAAAGGCAGGCCAAGTTGAGCGTAGCACATCCAAATCCTTGCTCCCTCTTTGTCATTCTGCTCGGAACTCACCACAGCCCAATGCCCGATTTCTGCCTCAGTCTAGGGTTAGGCTTAGGGCTAGGGTTAGGGTTATGCCTAGGGTTAGGGTTCACAAAACCACAAAGCCAGGAGCTCCAGGGATACTCCCCATGCAAAAGGCAGGCCAAGTTGCGCGTAGCACATCCAAATCCTTGCTCCCTCTTCGTCATTCTGCTCGGAACTCCCCACAGCCCAATGCCCGATTTCTGCCTCAGTCTAGGGTTAGGCTTAGGGCTAGGGTTAGGGTTATGCCTAGGGTTAGGGTTCACAAAACCACAAAGCCAGGAGCTCCAGGGATACTCACCATGCAAAAGGCAGGCCAAGTTGAGCGTAGCACATCCAAATCCTTGCTCCCTCTTCGTCATTCTGCTCGGAACTCACCACAGCCCAATGCCCGATTACTGGCTCAGTCTAGGGTTAGGCTTAGGGCTAGGGTTAGGGTTATGCCTAGTGTTAGGGTTCAGAAAACCACAAAGCCAGGAGCTCCAGGGATACTCACCATGCAAAAGGCAGGCCGAGTTGAGCGTACCACATCCAAATCCTTGCTCCCTCTTCTTCATTCTGCTCGGAACTCACCACGGCCCAATGCCCGATTACTGCCTCAGTCTAGGGTTAGGCTTAGGGCTAGGGTTAGGGTTATGCCTAGGGTTAGGGTTCAGAAAACCACAAAGCCAGGAGCTCCAGGGATACTCCCCATGCAAAAGGCAGGCCAAGTTGAGCGTAGCACATCCAAATCCTTGCTCCCTCTTTGTCATTCTGCTCGGAACTCACCACGGCCCAATGCCCGATTACTGCCTCAGTCTAGGGTTAGGCTTAGGGCTAGGGTTAGGGTTATGCCTAGGGTTAGGGTTCAGAAAACCACAAAGCCAGGAGCTCCAGGGACACTGATCATGCGAAAGGCAGGACAAGTTAAGCACGGCACATCCAAAACCTTGCTCCCTCTTCTTCTTTCTGCAAGGGTTAGGGTTAGGGGCTCGGGTTAGGGTTAGGGGTTAGGGTTAGGGGTAGGGTTAGGGTTAGGGTTTTGACTAGGGTTAGGATTCAGAAAACCACAAAGCCAGGGGACCCAGGCACACTAAGCATGCAAAAGGCAGGCCAAGTTGAGTGTAGCACATCCAAATCCCCTCTCCCTCTTCGTCATTCTGCTCAGAACTCACCACGGCCCAATGCCCGATTACTGGCTCAGTCTAGGGTTAGGCTTAGGGCTAGGGTTAGGGTTATGCCTAGGGTTAGGGTTCAGAAAACCACAAAGCCAGGAGCTCCAGGGACACTGATCATGCGAAAGGCAGGCCAAGTTAAGCACGGCACATCCAAAACCTTGCTCCCTCTTTGTCATTCTGCTCGGAACTCACCACAGCCCAATGCCCGATTACTGGCTCAGTCTAGGGTTAGGCTTAGGGCTAGGGTTAGGGTTATGCCTAGGGTTAGGGTTCATAAAACCACAAAGCCAGGAGCTCCAGGGATACTCCCCATGCAAAAGGCAGGCCAAGTTGAGCGTAGCACATCCAAATCCTTGCTCCCTCTTTGTCATTCTGCTCGGAACTCACCACAGCCCCATGCCCGATTTCTGCCTCAGTCTAGGGTTAGGCTTAGGGCTAGGGTTAGGGTTATGCCTAGGGTTATGGTTCACAAAACCACAAAGCCAGGAGCTCCAGGGATACTCCCCATGCAAAAGGCAGGCCAAGTTGAGCGTAGCACATCCAAATCCTTGCTCCCTCTTCGTCATTCTGCTCGGAACTCCCCACAGCCCAATGCCCGATTTCTGCCTCAGTCTAGGGTTAGGCTTAGGGCTAGGGTTAGGGTTATGCCTAGGGTTAGGGTTCACAAAACCACAAAGCCAGGAGCTCCAGGGATACTCACCATGCAAAAGGCAGGCCAAGTTGAGCGTAGCACATCCAAATCCTTGCTCCCTCTTCGTCATTCTGCTCAGAACTCACCACAGCCCAATGCCCGATTACTGGCTCAGTCTAGGGTTAGGCTTAGGGCTAGGGTTAGGGTTATGCCTAGGGTTAGGGTTCAGAAAACCACAAAGCCAGGAGCTCCAGGGATACTCACCATGCAAAAGGCAGGCCAAGTTGAACGTAGCACATCCAAATCCTTGCTCCCTCTTCTTCATTCTGCTCGGAACTCACCACAGCCCAATGCCCGATTTCTGCCTCAGTCTAGGGTTAGGCTTAGGGCTAGGGTTAGGGTTATGCCTAGGGTTAGGGTTCACAAAACCACAAAGCCAGGAGCTCCAGGGATACTCACCATGCAAAAGGCAGGCCAAGTTGAGCGTAGCACATCCAAATCCTTGCTCCCTCTTCGTCATTCTGCTCGGAACTCACCACAGCCCAATGCCCGATTACTGGCTCAGTCTAGGGTTAGGCTTAGGGCTAGGGTTAGGGTTATGCCTAGGGTTAGGGTTCACAAAACCACAAAGCCAGGAGCTCCAGGGATACTCACCATGCAAAAGGCAGGCCAAGTTGAGCGTAGCACATCCAAATCCTTGCTCCCTCTTCTTCATTCTGCTCGGAACTCACCACAGCCCAATGCCCGATTACTGCCTCAGTCTAGGGTTAGGCTTAGGGCTAGGGTTAGGGTTATGCCTAGGGTTAGGGTTCAGAAAACCACAAAGCCAGGAGCTCCAGGGATACTCACCATGCGAAAGGCAGGCCAAGTTAAGCACGGCACATCCAAAACCTTGCTCCCTCTTCTTCTTTCTGCAAGGGTTAGGGTTAGGGGCTCGGGTTAGGGTTAGGGGTTAGGGTTAGGGGTAGGGTTAGGGTTTTGACAAGGGTTAGGATTGAGAAAACCACAAAGCCAGGGGACCCAGGCACACTAAGCATGCAAAAGCCAGGCCAAGTTGAGCGTAGCACATACAAATCCCCTCTCCCTCTTCGTCATTCTGCTCGGAACTCACCACAGCCCAATGCCCGATTACTGGCTCAGTCTAGGGTTAGGCTTAGGGCTAGGGTTAGGGTTATGCCTAGGGTTAGGGTTCACAAAACCACAAAGCCAGGAGCTCCAGGGATACTCACCATGCAAAAGGCAGGCCAAGTTGAGCGTAGCACATCCAAATCCTTGCTCCCTCTTCGTCATTCTGCTCGGAACTCACCACAGCCCAATGCCCGATTACTGCCTCAGTCTAGGGTTAGGCTTAGGGCTAGGGTTAGGGTTATGCCTAGGGTTATGGTTCACAAAACCACAAAGCCAGGAGCTCCAGGGATACTCCCCATGCAAAAGGCAGGCCAAGTTGAGCGTAGCACATCCAAATCCTTGCTCCCTCTTCGTCATTCTGCTCGGAACTCCCCACAGCCCAATGCCCGATTTCTGCCTCAGTCTAGGGTTAGGCTTAGGGCTAGGGTTAGGGTTATGCCTAGGGTTAGGGTTCACAAAACCACAAAGCCAGGAGCTCCAGGGATACTCACCATGCAAAAGGCAGGCCAAGTTGAGCGTAGCACATCCAAATCCTTGCTCCCTCTTCGTCATTCTGCTCGGAACTCACCACAGCCCAATGCCCGATTACTGGCTCAGTCTAGGGTTAGGCTTAGGGCTAGGGTTAGGGTTATGCCTAGGGTTAGGGTTCAGAAAACCACAAAGCCAGGAGCTCCAGGGATACTCCCCATGCAAAAGGCAGGCCAAGTTGAGCGTAGCACATCCAAATCCTTGCTCCCTCTTTGTCATTCTGCTCGGAACTCCCCACAGCCCAATGCCCGATTACTGCCTCAGTCTAGGGTTAGGCTTAGGGCTAGGGTTAGGGTTATGCCTAGGGTTAGGGTTCAGAAAACCACAAAGCCAGGAGCTCCAGGGACACTGATCATGCGAAAGGCAGGCCAAGTTAAGCACGGCACATCCAAAACCTTGCTCCCTCTTCTTCATTCTGCTCGGAACTCACCACAGCCCAATGCCCGATTACTGCCTCAGTCTAGGGTTAGGCTTAGGGCTAGGGTTAGGGTTATGCCTAGGGTTAGGGTTCAGAAAACCACAAAGCCAGGAGCTCCAGGGACACTGATCATGCGAAAGGCAGGCCAAGTTAAGCACGGCACATCCAAAACCTTGCTCCCTCTTCTTCTTTCTGCAAGGGTTAGGGTTAGGGGCTCGGGTTAGGGTTAGGGGTTAGGGTTAGGGGTAGGGTTAGGGTTAGGGTTTTGACTAGGGTTAGGATTCAGAAAACCACAAAGCCAGGGGACCCAGGCACACTAAGCATGCAAAAGGCAGGCCAAGTTGAGTGTAGCACATCCAAATCCCCTCTCCCTCTTCGTCATTCTGCTCAGAACTCACCACGGCCCAATGCCCGATTACTGGCTCAGTCTAGGGTTAGGCTTAGGGCTAGGGTTAGGGTTATGCCTAGGGTTAGGGTTCAGAAAACCACAAAGCCAGGAGCTCCAGGGACACTGATCATGCGAAAGGCAGGCCAAGTTAAGCACGGCACATCCAAAACCTTGCTCCCTCTTTGTCATTCTGCTCGGAACTCACCACAGCCCAATGCCCGATTACTGCCTCAGTCTAGGGTTAGGCTTAGGGCTAGGGTTAGGGTTATGCCTAGGGTTAGGGTTCATAAAACCACAAAGCCAGGAGCTCCAGGGATACTCACCATGCAAAAGGCAGGCCAAGTTGAGCGTAGCACATCCAAATCCCCTCTCCCTCTTTGTCATTCTCCTCGGAACTCCCCACAGCCCAATGCCCGATTACTGGCTCAGTCTAGGGTTAGGCTTAGGGCTAGGGTTAGGGTTATGCCTAGGGTTAGGGTTCACAAAACCACAAAGCCAGGAGCTCCAGGGATACTCCCCATGCAAAAGGCAGGCCAAGTTGAGCGTAGCACATCCAAATCCTTGCTCCCTCTTTGTCATTCTGCTCGGAACTCACCACAGCCCAATGCCCGATTTCTGCCTCAGTCTAGGGTTAGGCTTAGGGCTAGGGTTAGGGTTATGCCTAGGGTTATGGTTCACAAAACCACAAAGCCAGGAGCTCCAGGGATACTCCCCATGCAAAAGGCAGGCCAAGTTGAGCGTAGCACATCCAAATCCTTGCTCCCTCTTCGTCATTCTGCTCGGAACTCCCCACAGCCCAATGCCCGATTTCTGCCTCAGTCTAGGGTTAGGCTTAGGGCTAGGGTTAGGGTTATGCCTAGGGTTAGGGTTCACAAAACCACAAAGCCAGGAGCTCCAGGGATACTCACCATGCAAAAGGCAGGCCAAGTTGAGCGTAGCACATCCAAATCCTTGCTCCCTCTTCGTCATTCTGCTCGGAACTCACCACAGCCCAATGCCCGATTACTGGCTCAGTCTAGGGTTAGGCTTAGGGCTAGGGTTAGGGTTATGCCTAGGGTTAGGGTTCAGAAAACCACAAAGCCAGGAGCTCCAGGGATACTCACCATGCAAAAGGCAGGCCGAGTTGAGCGTACCACATCCAAATCCTTGCTCCCTCTTCTTCATTCTGCTCGGAACTCACCACGGCCCAATGCCCGATTACTGCCTCAGTCTAGGGTTAGGCTTAGGGCTAGGGTTAGGGTTATGCCTAGGGTTAGGGTTCAGAAAACCACAAAGCCAGGAGCTCCAGGGATACTCCCCATGCAAAAGGCAGGCCAAGTTGAGCGTAGCACATCCAAATCCTTGCTCCCTCTTTGTCATTCTGCTCGGAACTCACCACGGCCCAATGCCCGATTACTGCCTCAGTCTAGGGTTAGGCTTAGGGCTAGGGTTAGGGTTATGCCTAGGGTTAGGGTTCAGAAAACCACAAAGCCAGGAGCTCCAGGGACACTGATCATGCGAAAGGCAGGACAAGTTAAGCACGGCACATCCAAAACCTTGCTCCCTCTTCTTCTTTCTGCAAGGGTTAGGGTTAGGGGCTCGGGTTAGGGTTAGGGGTTAGGGTTAGGGGTAGGGTTAGGGTTAGGGTTTTGACTAGGGTTAGGATTCAGAAAACCACAAAGCCAGGGGACCCAGGCACACTAAGCATGCAAAAGGCAGGCCAAGTTGAGTGTAGCACATCCAAATCCCCTCTCCCTCTTCGTCATTCTGCTCAGAACTCACCACGGCCCAATGCCCGATTACTGGCTCAGTCTAGGGTTAGGCTTAGGGCTAGGGTTAGGGTTATGCCTAGGGTTAGGGTTCAGAAAACCACAAAGCCAGGAGCTCCAGGGACACTGATCATGCGAAAGGCAGGCCAAGTTAAGCACGGCACATCCAAAACCTTGCTCCCTCTTTGTCATTCTGCTCGGAACTCACCACAGCCCAATGCCCGATTACTGGCTCAGTCTAGGGTTAGGCTTAGGGCTAGGGTTAGGGTTATGCCTAGGGTTAGGGTTCAGAAAACCACAAAGCCAGGAGCTCCAGGGATACTCCCCATGCAAAAGGCAGGCCAAGTTGAGCGTAGCACATCCAAATCCTTGCTCCCTCTTTGTCATTCTGCTCGGAACTCACCACAGCCCCATGCCCGATTTCTGCCTCAGTCTAGGGTTAGGCTTAGGGCTAGGGTTAGGGTTATGCCTAGGGTTATGGTTCACAAAACCACAAAGCCAGGAGCTCCAGGGATACTCCCCATGCAAAAGGCAGGCCAAGTTGAGCGTAGCACATCCAAATCCTTGCTCCCTCTTCGTCATTCTGCTCGGAACTCCCCACAGCCCAATGCCCGATTTCTGCCTCAGTCTAGGGTTAGGCTTAGGGCTAGGGTTAGGGTTATGCCTAGGGTTAGGGTTCACAAAACCACAAAGCCAGGAGCTCCAGGGATACTCACCATGCAAAAGGCAGGCCAAGTTGAGCGTAGCACATCCAAATCCTTGCTCCCTCTTCGTCATTCTGCTCAGAACTCACCACAGCCCAATGCCCGATTACTGGCTCAGTCTAGGGTTAGGCTTAGGGCTAGGGTTAGGGTTATGCCTAGGGTTAGGGTTCAGAAAACCACAAAGCCAGGAGCTCCAGGGATACTCACCATGCAAAAGGCAGGCCAAGTTGAACGTAGCACATCCAAATCCTTGCTCCCTCTTCTTCATTCTGCTCGGAACTCACCACAGCCCAATGCCCGATTTCTGCCTCAGTCTAGGGTTAGGCTTAGGGCTAGGGTTAGGGTTATGCCTAGGGTTAGGGTTCACAAAACCACAAAGCCAGGAGCTCCAGGGATACTCACCATGCAAAAGGCAGGCCAAGTTGAGCGTAGCACATCCAAATCCTTGCTCCCTCTTCGTCATTCTGCTCGGAACTCACCACAGCCCAATGCCCGATTACTGGCTCAGTCTAGGGTTAGGCTTAGGGCTAGGGTTAGGGTTATGCCTAGGGTTAGGGTTCACAAAACCACAAAGCCAGGAGCTCCAGGGATACTCACCATGCAAAAGGCAGGCCAAGTTGAGCGTAGCACATCCAAATCCTTGCTCCCTCTTCTTCATTCTGCTCGGAACTCACCACAGCCCAATGCCCGATTACTGCCTCAGTCTAGGCTTAGGCTTAGGGCTAGGGTTAGGGTTATGCCTAGGGTTAGGGTTCAGAAAACCACAAAGCCAGGAGCTCCAGGGATACTCACCATGCAAAAGGCAGGCCAAGTTGAGCGTAGCACATCCAAATCCTTGCTCCCTCTTCTTCATTCTGCTCGGAACTCACCACGGCCCAATGCCCGATTACTGCCTCAGTCTAGGGTTAGGCTTAGGGCTAGGGTTAGGGTTATGCCTAGGGTTAGGGTTCAGAAAACCACAAAGCCAGGAGCTCCAGGGACACTGATCATGCGAAAGGCAGGCCAAGTCAAGCACGGCACATCCAAAACCTTGCTCCCTCTTTGTCATTCTGCTCGGAACTCCCCACAGCCCAATGCCCGATTACTGGCTCAGTCTAGGGTTAGGCTTAGGGCTAGGGTTAGGGTTATGCCTAGGGTTAGGGTTCAGAAAACCACAAAGCCAGGAGCTCCAGGGATACTCCCCATGCAAAAGGCAGGCCAAGTTGAGCGTAGCACATCCAAATCCTTGCTCCCTCTTTGTCATTCTGCTCGGAACTCACCACAGCCCAATGCCCGATTACTGCCTCAGTCTAGGGTTAGGCTTAGGGCTAGGGTTAGGGTTATGCCTAGGGTTAGGGTTCACAAAACCACAAAGCCAGGAGCTCCCGGGATACTCCCCATGCAAAAGGCAGGCCGAGTTGAGCGTAGCACATCCAAATCCTTGCTCCCTCTTTGTCATTATGCTCGGAACTCACCACAGCCCAATGCCCGATTACTGCCTCAGTCTAGGGTTAGGCTTAGGGCTAGGGTTAGGGTTATGCCTAGGGTTAGGGTTCACAAAACCACAAAGCCAGGAGCTCCAGGGATACTCACCATGCAAAAGGCAGGCCAAGTTGAGCGTAGCACATCCAAATCCTTGCTCCCTCTTTGTCATTCTGCTCGGAACTCCCCACAGCCCAATGCCAGATTACTGGCTCAGTCTAGGGTTAGGCTTAGGGCTAGGGTTAGGGTTATGCCTAGGGTTAGGGTTCACAAAACCACAAAGCCAGGAGCTCCAGGGACACTGATCATGTGAAAGGCAGGCCAAGTTAAGCACGGCACATCCAAAACCTTGCTCCCTCTTCTTCTTTCTGCAAGGGTTAGGGTTAGGGGCTCGGGTTAGGGTTAGGGGTTAGGGTTAGGGGTAGGGTTAGGGTTTTGACTAGGGTTAGGATTGAGAAAACCACAAAGCCAGGGGACCCAGGCACACTAAGCATGCAAAAGCCAGGCCAAGTTGAGCGTAGCACATACAAATCCCCTCTCCCTCTTCGTCATTCTGCTCGGAACTCACCACAGCCCAATGCCCGATTTCTGCCTCAGTCTAGGGTTAGGCTTAGGGCTAGGGTTAGGGTTATGCCTAGGGTTAGGGTTCACAAAACCACAAAGCCAGGAGCTCCAGGGATACTCACCATGCAAAAGGCAGGCCAAGTTGAGCGTAGCACATCCAAATCCTTGCTCCCTCTTCGTCATTCTGCTCGGAACTCACCACAGCCCAATGCCCGATTACTGGCTCAGTCTAGGGTTAGGCTTAGGGCTAGGGTTAGGGTTATGCCTAGGGTTAGGGTTCACAAAACCACAAAGCCAGGAGCTCCAGGGATACTCACCATGCAAAAGGCAGGCCAAGTTGAGCGTAGCACATCCAAATCCTTGCTCCCTCTTCGTCATTCTGCTCGGAACTCACCACAGCCCAATGCCCGATTACTGCCTCAGTCTAGGGTTAGGCTTAGGGCTAGGGTTAGGGTTATGCCTAGGGTTAGGGTTCAGAAAACCACAAAGCCAGGAGCTCCAGGGATACTCACCATGCAAAAGGCAGGCCAAGTTGAGCGTAGCACATCCAAATCCTTGCTCCCTCTTCTTCATTCTGCTCGGAACTCACCACGGCCCAATGCCCGATTACTGCCTCAGTCTAGGGTTAGGCTTAGGGCTAGGGTTAGGGTTATGCCTAGGGTTAGGGTTCAGAAAACCACAAAGCCAGGAGCTCCAGGGACACTGATCATGCGAAAGGCAGGCCAAGTTAAGCACGGCACATCCAAAATCTTGCTCCCTCTTCTTCATTCTGCTCGGAACTCACCACAGCCCAATGCCCGATTACTGCCTCAGTCTAGGGTTAGGCTTAGGGCTAGGGTTAGGGTTATGCCTAGGGTTAGGGTTCAGAAAACCACAAAGCCAGGAGCTCCAGGGACACTGATCATGCGAAAGGCAGGCCAAGTTAAGCACGGCACATCCAAAACCTTGCTCCCTCTTCTTCTTTCTGCAAGGGTTAGGGTTAGGGGCTCGGGTTAGGGTTAGGGGTTAGGGTTAGGGGTAGGGTTAGGGTTAGGGTTTTGACTAGGGTTAGGATTCAGAAAACCACAAAGCCAGGGGACCCAGGCACACTAAGCATGCAAAAGGCAGGCCAAGTTGAGTGTAGCACATCCAAATCCCCTCTCCCTCTTCGTCATTCTGCTCAGAACTCACCACGGCCCAATGCCCGATTACTGGCTCAGTCTAGGGTTAGGCTTAGGGCTAGGGTTAGGGTTATGCCTAGGGTTAGGGTTCAGAAAACCACAAAGCCAGGAGCTCCAGGGACACTGATCATGCGAAAGGCAGGCCAAGTTAAGCACGGCACATCCAAATCCCCTCTCCCTCTTTGTCATTCTCCTCGGAACTCCCCACAGCCCAATGCCCGATTACTGCCTCAGTCTAGGGTTAGGCTTAGGGCTAGGGTTAGGGTTATGCCTAGGGTTATGGTTCACAAAACCACAAAGCCAGGAGCTCCAGGGATACTCCCCATGCAAAAGGCAGGCCAAGTTGAGCGTAGCACATCCAAATCCTTGCTCCCTCTTCGTCATTCTGCTCGGAACTCCCCACAGCCCAATGCCCGATTTCTGCCTCAGTCTAGGGTTAGGCTTAGGGCTAGGGTTAGGGTTATGCCTAGGGTTAGGGTTCACAAAACCACAAAGCCAGGAGCTCCAGGGATACTCACCATGCAAAAGGCAGGCCAAGTTGAGCGTAGCACATCCAAATCCTTGCTCCCTCTTCGTCATTCTGCTCGGAACTCACCACAGCCCAATGCCCGATTACTGGCTCAGTCTAGGGTTAGGCTTAGGGCTAGGGTTAGGGTTATGCCTAGGGTTAGGGTTCAGAAAACCACAAAGCCAGGAGCTCCAGGGATACTCCCCATGCAAAAGGCAGGCCAAGTTGAGCGTAGCACATCCAAATCCTTGCTCCCTCTTTGTCATTCTGCTCGGAACTCCCCACAGCCCAATGCCCGATTACTGCCTCAGTCTAGGGTTAGGCTTAGGGCTAGGGTTAGGGTTATGCCTAGGGTTAGGGTTCAGAAAACCACAAAGCCAGGAGCTCCAGGGACACTGATCATGCGAAAGGCAGGCCAAGTTAAGCACGGCACATCCAAAACCTTGCTCCCTCTTCTTCATTCTGCTCGGAACTCACCACAGCCCAATGCCCGATTACTGCCTCAGTCTAGGGTTAGGCTTAGGGCTAGGGTTAGGGTTATGCCTAGGGTTAGGGTTCAGAAAACCACAAAGCCAGGAGCTCCAGGGACACTGATCATGCGAAAGGCAGGCCAAGTTAAGCACGGCACATCCAAAACCTTGCTCCCTCTTCTTCTTTCTGCAAGGGTTAGGGTTAGGGGCTCGGGTTAGGGTTAGGGGTTAGGGTTAGGGGTAGGGTTAGGGTTAGGGTTTTGACTAGGGTTAGGATTCAGAAAACCACAAAGCCAGGGGACCCAGGCACACTAAGCATGCAAAAGGCAGGCCAAGTTGAGTGTAGCACATCCAAATCCCCTCTCCCTCTTCGTCATTCTGCTCAGAACTCACCACGGCCCAATGCCCGATTACTGGCTCAGTCTAGGGTTAGGCTTAGGGCTAGGGTTAGGGTTATGCCTAGGGTTAGGGTTCAGAAAACCACAAAGCCAGGAGCTCCAGGGACACTGATCATGCGAAAGGCAGGCCAAGTTAAGCACGGCACATCCAAAACCTTGCTCCCTCTTTGTCATTCTGCTCGGAACTCACCACAGCCCAATGCCCGATTACTGCCTCAGTCTAGGGTTAGGCTTAGGGCTAGGGTTAGGGTTATGCCTAGGGTTAGGGTTCATAAAACCACAAAGCCAGGAGCTCCAGGGATACTCACCATGCAAAAGGCAGGCCAAGTTGAGCGTAGCACATCCAAATCCCCTCTCCCTCTTTGTCATTCTCCTCGGAACTCCCCACAGCCCAATGCCCGATTACTGGCTCAGTCTAGGGTTAGGCTTAGGGCTAGGGTTAGGGTTATGCCTAGGGTTAGGGTTCACAAAACCACAAAGCCAGGAGCTCCAGGGATACTCCCCATGCAAAAGGCAGGCCAAGTTGAGCGTAGCACATCCAAATCCTTGCTCCCTCTTTGTCATTCTGCTCGGAACTCACCACAGCCCAATGCCCGATTTCTGCCTCAGTCTAGGGTTAGGCTTAGGGCTAGGGTTAGGGTTATGCCTAGGGTTATGGTTCACAAAACCACAAAGCCAGGAGCTCCAGGGATACTCCCCATGCAAAAGGCAGGCCAAGTTGAGCGTAGCACATCCAAATCCTTGCTCCCTCTTCGTCATTCTGCTCGGAACTCCCCACAGCCCAATGCCCGATTTCTGCCTCAGTCTAGGGTTAGGCTTAGGGCTAGGGTTAGGGTTATGCCTAGGGTTAGGGTTCACAAAACCACAAAGCCAGGAGCTCCAGGGATACTCACCATGCAAAAGGCAGGCCAAGTTGAGCGTAGCACATCCAAATCCTTGCTCCCTCTTCGTCATTCTGCTCGGAACTCACCACAGCCCAATGCCCGATTACTGGCTCAGTCTAGGGTTAGGCTTAGGGCTAGGGTTAGGGTTATGCCTAGGGTTAGGGTTCAGAAAACCACAAAGCCAGGAGCTCCAGGGATACTCACCATGCAAAAGGCAGGCCGAGTTGAGCGTACCACATCCAAATCCTTGCTCCCTCTTCTTCATTCTGCTCGGAACTCACCACGGCCCAATGCCCGATTACTGCCTCAGTCTAGGGTTAGGCTTAGGGCTAGGGTTAGGGTTATGCCTAGGGTTAGGGTTCAGAAAACCACAAAGCCAGGAGCTCCAGGGATACTCCCCATGCAAAAGGCAGGCCAAGTTGAGCGTAGCACATCCAAATCCTTGCTCCCTCTTTGTCATTCTGCTCGGAACTCACCACGGCCCAATGCCCGATTACTGCCTCAGTCTAGGGTTAGGCTTAGGGCTAGGGTTAGGGTTATGCCTAGGGTTAGGGTTCAGAAAACCACAAAGCCAGGAGCTCCAGGGACACTGATCATGCGAAAGGCAGGACAAGTTAAGCACGGCACATCCAAAACCTTGCTCCCTCTTCTTCTTTCTGCAAGGGTTAGGGTTAGGGGCTCGGGTTAGGGTTAGGGGTTAGGGTTAGGGGTAGGGTTAGGGTTAGGGTTTTGACTAGGGTTAGGATTCAGAAAACCACAAAGCCAGGGGACCCAGGCACACTAAGCATGCAAAAGGCAGGCCAAGTTGAGTGTAGCACATCCAAATCCCCTCTCCCTCTTCGTCATTCTGCTCAGAACTCACCACGGCCCAATGCCCGATTACTGGCTCAGTCTAGGGTTAGGCTTAGGGCTAGGGTTAGGGTTATGCCTAGGGTTAGGGTTCAGAAAACCACAAAGCCAGGAGCTCCAGGGACACTGATCATGCGAAAGGCAGGCCAAGTTAAGCACGGCACATCCAAAACCTTGCTCCCTCTTTGTCATTCTGCTCGGAACTCACCACAGCCCAATGCCCGATTACTGGCTCAGTCTAGGGTTAGGCTTAGGGCTAGGGTTAGGGTTATGCCTAGGGTTAGGGTTCAGAAAACCACAAAGCCAGGAGCTCCAGGGATACTCCCCATGCAAAAGGCAGGCCAAGTTGAGCGTAGCACATCCAAATCCTTGCTCCCTCTTTGTCATTCTGCTCGGAACTCACCACAGCCCCATGCCCGATTTCTGCCTCAGTCTAGGGTTAGGCTTAGGGCTAGGGTTAGGGTTATGCCTAGGGTTATGGTTCACAAAACCACAAAGCCAGGAGCTCCAGGGATACTCCCCATGCAAAAGGCAGGCCAAGTTGAGCGTAGCACATCCAAATCCTTGCTCCCTCTTCGTCATTCTGCTCGGAACTCCCCACAGCCCAATGCCCGATTTCTGCCTCAGTCTAGGGTTAGGCTTAGGGCTAGGGTTAGGGTTATGCCTAGGGTTAGGGTTCACAAAACCACAAAGCCAGGAGCTCCAGGGATACTCACCATGCAAAAGGCAGGCCAAGTTGAGCGTAGCACATCCAAATCCTTGCTCCCTCTTCGTCATTCTGCTCAGAACTCACCACAGCCCAATGCCCGATTACTGGCTCAGTCTAGGGTTAGGCTTAGGGCTAGGGTTAGGGTTATGCCTAGGGTTAGGGTTCAGAAAACCACAAAGCCAGGAGCTCCAGGGATACTCACCATGCAAAAGGCAGGCCAAGTTGAACGTAGCACATCCAAATCCTTGCTCCCTCTTCTTCATTCTGCTCGGAACTCACCACAGCCCAATGCCCGATTTCTGCCTCAGTCTAGGGTTAGGCTTAGGGCTAGGGTTAGGGTTATGCCTAGGGTTAGGGTTCACAAAACCACAAAGCCAGGAGCTCCAGGGATACTCACCATGCAAAAGGCAGGCCAAGTTGAGCGTAGCACATCCAAATCCTTGCTCCCTCTTCGTCATTCTGCTCGGAACTCACCACAGCCCAATGCCCGATTACTGGCTCAGTCTAGGGTTAGGCTTAGGGCTAGGGTTAGGGTTATGCCTAGGGTTAGGGTTCACAAAACCACAAAGCCAGGAGCTCCAGGGATACTCACCATGCAAAAGGCAGGCCAAGTTGAGCGTAGCACATCCAAATCCTTGCTCCCTCTTCTTCATTCTGCTCGGAACTCACCACAGCCCAATGCCCGATTACTGCCTCAGTCTAGGCTTAGGCTTAGGGCTAGGGTTAGGGTTATGCCTAGGGTTAGGGTTCAGAAAACCACAAAGCCAGGAGCTCCAGGGATACTCACCATGCAAAAGGCAGGCCAAGTTGAGCGTAGCACATCCAAATCCTTGCTCCCTCTTCTTCATTCTGCTCGGAACTCACCACGGCCCAATGCCCGATTACTGCCTCAGTCTAGGGTTAGGCTTAGGGCTAGGGTTAGGGTTATGCCTAGGGTTAGGGTTCAGAAAACCACAAAGCCAGGAGCTCCAGGGACACTGATCATGCGAAAGGCAGGCCAAGTCAAGCACGGCACATCCAAAACCTTGCTCCCTCTTTGTCATTCTGCTCGGAACTCCCCACAGCCCAATGCCCGATTACTGGCTCAGTCTAGGGTTAGGCTTAGGGCTAGGGTTAGGGTTATGCCTAGGGTTAGGGTTCAGAAAACCACAAAGCCAGGAGCTCCAGGGATACTCCCCATGCAAAAGGCAGGCCAAGTTGAGCGTAGCACATCCAAATCCTTGCTCCCTCTTTGTCATTCTGCTCGGAACTCCCCACAGCCCAATGCCAGATTACTGCCTCAGTCTAGGGTTAGGCTTAGGGCTAGGGTTAGGGTTATGCCTAGGGTTAGGGTTCACAAAACCACAAAGCCAGGAGCTCCCGGGATACTCCCCATGCAAAAGGCAGGCCGAGTTGAGCGTAGCACATCCAAATCCTTGCTCCCTCTTTGTCATTATGCTCGGAACTCACCACAGCCCAATGCCCGATTACTGCCTCAGTCTAGGGTTAGGCTTAGGGCTAGGGTTAGGGTTATGCCTAGGGTTAGGGTTCACAAAACCACAAAGCCAGGAGCTCCAGGGATACTCACCATGCAAAAGGCAGGCCAAGTTGAGCGTAGCACATCCAAATCCTTGCTCCCTCTTTGTCATTCTGCTCGGAACTCCCCACAGCCCAATGCCAGATTACTGGCTCAGTCTAGGGTTAGGCTTAGGGCTAGGGTTAGGGTTATGCCTAGGGTTAGGGTTCACAAAACCACAAAGCCAGGAGCTCCAGGGACACTGATCATGTGAAAGGCAGGCCAAGTTAAGCACGGCACATCCAAAACCTTGCTCCCTCTTCTTCTTTCTGCAAGGGTTAGGGTTAGGGGCTCGGGTTAGGGTTAGGGGTTAGGGTTAGGGGTAGGGTTAGGGTTTTGACTAGGGTTAGGATTGAGAAAACCACAAAGCCAGGGGACCCAGGCACACTAAGCATGCAAAAGCCAGGCCAAGTTGAGCGTAGCACATACAAATCCCCTCTCCCTCTTCGTCATTCTGCTCGGAACTCACCACAGCCCAATGCCCGATTTCTGCCTCAGTCTAGGGTTAGGCTTAGGGCTAGGGTTAGGGTTATGCCTAGGGTTAGGGTTCAGAAAACCACAAAGCCAGGAGCTCCAGGGACACTGATCATGCGAAAGGCAGGCCAAGTTAAGCACGGCACATCCAAAACCTTGCTCCCTCTTTGTCATTCTGCTCGGAACTCACCACAGCCCAATGCCCGATTACTGCCTCAGTCTAGGGTTAGGCTTAGGGCTAGGGTTAGGGTTATGCCTAGGGTTAGGGTTCATAAAACCACAAAGCCAGGAGCTCCAGGGATACTCACCATGCAAAAGGCAGGCCAAGTTGAGCGTAGCACATCCAAATCCCCTCTCCCTCTTTGTCATTCTCCTCGGAACTCCCCACAGCCCAATGCCCGATTACTGGCTCAGTCTAGGGTTAGGCTTAGGGCTAGGGTTAGGGTTATGCCTAGGGTTAGGGTTCACAAAACCACAAAGCCAGGAGCTCCAGGGATACTCCCCATGCAAAAGGCAGGCCAAGTTGAGCGTAGCACATCCAAATCCTTGCTCCCTCTTTGTCATTCTGCTCGGAACTCACCACAGCCCAATGCCCGATTTCTGCCTCAGTCTAGGGTTAGGCTTAGGGCTAGGGTTAGGGTTATGCCTAGGGTTATGGTTCACAAAACCACAAAGCCAGGAGCTCCAGGGATACTCCCCATGCAAAAGGCAGGCCAAGTTGAGCGTAGCACATCCAAATCCTTGCTCCCTCTTCGTCATTCTGCTCGGAACTCCCCACAGCCCAATGCCCGATTTCTGCCTCAGTCTAGGGTTAGGCTTAGGGCTAGGGTTAGGGTTATGCCTAGGGTTAGGGTTCACAAAACCACAAAGCCAGGAGCTCCAGGGATACTCACCATGCAAAAGGCAGGCCAAGTTGAGCGTAGCACATCCAAATCCTTGCTCCCTCTTCGTCATTCTGCTCGGAACTCACCACAGCCCAATGCCCGATTACTGGCTCAGTCTAGGGTTAGGCTTAGGGCTAGGGTTAGGGTTATGCCTAGGGTTAGGGTTCAGAAAACCACAAAGCCAGGAGCTCCAGGGATACTCACCATGCAAAAGGCAGGCCGAGTTGAGCGTACCACATCCAAATCCTTGCTCCCTCTTCTTCATTCTGCTCGGAACTCACCACGGCCCAATGCCCGATTACTGCCTCAGTCTAGGGTTAGGCTTAGGGCTAGGGTTAGGGTTATGCCTAGGGTTAGGGTTCAGAAAACCACAAAGCCAGGAGCTCCAGGGATACTCCCCATGCAAAAGGCAGGCCAAGTTGAGCGTAGCACATCCAAATCCTTGCTCCCTCTTTGTCATTCTGCTCGGAACTCACCACGGCCCAATGCCCGATTACTGCCTCAGTCTAGGGTTAGGCTTAGGGCTAGGGTTAGGGTTATGCCTAGGGTTAGGGTTCAGAAAACCACAAAGCCAGGAGCTCCAGGGACACTGATCATGCGAAAGGCAGGACAAGTTAAGCACGGCACATCCAAAACCTTGCTCCCTCTTCTTCTTTCTGCAAGGGTTAGGGTTAGGGGCTCGGGTTAGGGTTAGGGGTTAGGGTTAGGGGTAGGGTTAGGGTTAGGGTTTTGACTAGGGTTAGGATTCAGAAAACCACAAAGCCAGGGGACCCAGGCACACTAAGCATGCAAAAGGCAGGCCAAGTTGAGTGTAGCACATCCAAATCCCCTCTCCCTCTTCGTCATTCTGCTCAGAACTCACCACGGCCCAATGCCCGATTACTGGCTCAGTCTAGGGTTAGGCTTAGGGCTAGGGTTAGGGTTATGCCTAGGGTTAGGGTTCAGAAAACCACAAAGCCAGGAGCTCCAGGGACACTGATCATGCGAAAGGCAGGCCAAGTTAAGCACGGCACATCCAAAACCTTGCTCCCTCTTTGTCATTCTGCTCGGAACTCACCACAGCCCAATGCCCGATTACTGGCTCAGTCTAGGGTTAGGCTTAGGGCTAGGGTTAGGGTTATGCCTAGGGTTAGGGTTCAGAAAACCACAAAGCCAGGAGCTCCAGGGATACTCCCCATGCAAAAGGCAGGCCAAGTTGAGCGTAGCACATCCAAATCCTTGCTCCCTCTTTGTCATTCTGCTCGGAACTCACCACAGCCCCATGCCCGATTTCTGCCTCAGTCTAGGGTTAGGCTTAGGGCTAGGGTTAGGGTTATGCCTAGGGTTATGGTTCACAAAACCACAAAGCCAGGAGCTCCAGGGATACTCCCCATGCAAAAGGCAGGCCAAGTTGAGCGTAGCACATCCAAATCCTTGCTCCCTCTTCGTCATTCTGCTCGGAACTCCCCACAGCCCAATGCCCGATTTCTGCCTCAGTCTAGGGTTAGGCTTAGGGCTAGGGTTAGGGTTATGCCTAGGGTTAGGGTTCACAAAACCACAAAGCCAGGAGCTCCAGGGATACTCACCATGCAAAAGGCAGGCCAAGTTGAGCGTAGCACATCCAAATCCTTGCTCCCTCTTCGTCATTCTGCTCAGAACTCACCACAGCCCAATGCCCGATTACTGGCTCAGTCTAGGGTTAGGCTTAGGGCTAGGGTTAGGGTTATGCCTAGGGTTAGGGTTCAGAAAACCACAAAGCCAGGAGCTCCAGGGATACTCACCATGCAAAAGGCAGGCCAAGTTGAACGTAGCACATCCAAATCCTTGCTCCCTCTTCTTCATTCTGCTCGGAACTCACCACAGCCCAATGCCCGATTTCTGCCTCAGTCTAGGGTTAGGCTTAGGGCTAGGGTTAGGGTTATGCCTAGGGTTAGGGTTCACAAAACCACAAAGCCAGGAGCTCCAGGGATACTCACCATGCAAAAGGCAGGCCAAGTTGAGCGTAGCACATCCAAATCCTTGCTCCCTCTTCGTCATTCTGCTCGGAACTCACCACAGCCCAATGCCCGATTACTGGCTCAGTCTAGGGTTAGGCTTAGGGCTAGGGTTAGGGTTATGCCTAGGGTTAGGGTTCACAAAACCACAAAGCCAGGAGCTCCAGGGATACTCACCATGCAAAAGGCAGGCCAAGTTGAGCGTAGCACATCCAAATCCTTGCTCCCTCTTCTTCATTCTGCTCGGAACTCACCACAGCCCAATGCCCGATTACTGCCTCAGTCTAGGCTTAGGCTTAGGGCTAGGGTTAGGGTTATGCCTAGGGTTAGGGTTCAGAAAACCACAAAGCCAGGAGCTCCAGGGATACTCACCATGCAAAAGGCAGGCCAAGTTGAGCGTAGCACATCCAAATCCTTGCTCCCTCTTCTTCATTCTGCTCGGAACTCACCACGGCCCAATGCCCGATTACTGCCTCAGTCTAGGGTTAGGCTTAGGGCTAGGGTTAGGGTTATGCCTAGGGTTAGGGTTCAGAAAACCACAAAGCCAGGAGCTCCAGGGACACTGATCATGCGAAAGGCAGGCCAAGTCAAGCACGGCACATCCAAAACCTTGCTCCCTCTTTGTCATTCTGCTCGGAACTCCCCACAGCCCAATGCCCGATTACTGGCTCAGTCTAGGGTTAGGCTTAGGGCTAGGGTTAGGGTTATGCCTAGGGTTAGGGTTCAGAAAACCACAAAGCCAGGAGCTCCAGGGATACTCCCCATGCAAAAGGCAGGCCAAGTTGAGCGTAGCACATCCAAATCCTTGCTCCCTCTTTGTCATTCTGCTCGGAACTCCCCACAGCCCAATGCCAGATTACTGCCTCAGTCTAGGGTTAGGCTTAGGGCTAGGGTTAGGGTTATGCCTAGGGTTAGGGTTCACAAAACCACAAAGCCAGGAGCTCCCGGGATACTCCCCATGCAAAAGGCAGGCCGAGTTGAGCGTAGCACATCCAAATCCTTGCTCCCTCTTTGTCATTATGCTCGGAACTCCCCACAGCCCAATGCCCGATTACTGCCTCAGTCTAGGGTTAGGCTTAGGGCTAGGGTTAGGGTTATGCCTAGGGTTAGGGTTCACAAAACCACAAAGCCAGGAGCTCCAGGGATACTCACCATGCAAAAGGCAGGCCAAGTTGAGCGTAGCACATCCAAATCCTTGCTCCCTCTTTGTCATTCTGCTCGGAACTCCCCACAGCCCAATGCCAGATTACTGGCTCAGTCTAGGGTTAGGCTTAGGGCTAGGGTTAGGGTTATGCCTAGGGTTAGGGTTCACAAAACCACAAAGCCAGGAGCTCCAGGGACACTGATCATGTGAAAGGCAGGCCAAGTTAAGCACGGCACATCCAAAACCTTGCTCCCTCTTCTTCTTTCTGCAAGGGTTAGGGTTAGGGGCTCGGGTTAGGGTTAGGGGTTAGGGTTAGGGGTAGGGTTAGGGTTTTGACTAGGGTTAGGATTGAGAAAACCACAAAGCCAGGGGACCCAGGCACACTAAGCATGCAAAAGCCAGGCCAAGTTGAGCGTAGCACATACAAATCCCCTCTCCCTCTTCGTCATTCTGCTCGGAACTCACCACAGCCCAATGCCCGATTACTGGCTCAGTCTAGGGTTAGGCTTAGGGCTAGGGTTAGGGTTATGCCTAGGGTTAGGGTTCAGAAAACCACAAAGCCAGGAGCTCCAGGGATACTCACCATGCAAAAGGCAGGCCAAGTTGAGCGTAGCACATCCAAATCCTTGCTCCCTCTTCGTCATTCTGCTCGGAACTCACCACAGCCCAATGCCCGATTACTGGCTCAGTCTAGGGTTAGGCTTAGGGCTAGGGTTAGGGTTATGCCTAGGGTTAGGGTTCACAAAACCACAAAGCCAGGAGCTCCAGGGATACTCACCATGCAAAAGGCAGGCCAAGTTGAGCGTAGCACATCCAAATCCTTGCTCCCTCTTCTTCATTCTGCTCGGAACTCACCACAGCCCAATGCCCGATTACTGCCTCAGTCTAGGGTTAGGCTTAGGGCTAGGGTTAGGGTTATGCCTAGGGTTAGGGTTCAGAAAACCACAAAGCCAGGAGCTCCAGGGATACTCACCATGCAAAAGGCAGGCCAAGTTGAGCGTAGCACATCCAAATCCTTGCTCCCTCTTCTTCATTCTGCTCGGAACTCACCACGGCCCAATGCCCGATTACTGCCTCAGTCTAGGGTTAGGCTTAGGGCTAGGGTTAGGGTTATGCCTAGGGTTAGGGTTCAGAAAACCACAAAGCCAGGAGCTCCAGGGACACTGATCATGCGAAAGGCAGGCCAAGTTAAGCACGGCACATCCAAAACCTTGCTCCCTCTTCTTCATTCTGCTCGGAACTCACCACAGCCCAATGCCCGATTACTGCCTCAGTCTAGGGTTAGGCTTAGGGCTAGGGTTAGGGTTATGCCTAGGGTTAGGGTTCAGAAAACCACAAAGCCAGGAGCTCCAGGGACACTGATCATGCGAAAGGCAGGCCAAGTTAAGCACGGCACATCCAAAACCTTGCTCCCTCTTCTTCTTTCTGCAAGGGTTAGGGTTAGGGGCTCGGGTTAGGGTTAGGGGTTAGGGTTAGGGGTAGGGTTAGGGTTAGGGTTTTGACTAGGGTTAGGATTCAGAAAACCACAAAGCCAGGGGACCCAGGCACACTAAGCATGCAAAAGGCAGGCCAAGTTGAGTGTAGCACATCCAAATCCCCTCTCCCTCTTCGTCATTCTGCTCAGAACTCACCACGGCCCAATGCCCGATTACTGGCTCAGTCTAGGGTTAGGCTTAGGGCTAGGGTTAGGGTTATGCCTAGGGTTAGGGTTCAGAAAACCACAAAGCCAGGAGCTCCAGGGACACTGATCATGCGAAAGGCAGGCCAAGTTAAGCACGGCACATCCAAAACCTTGCTCCCTCTTTGTCATTCTGCTCGGAACTCACCACAGCCCAATGCCCGATTACTGCCTCAGTCTAGGGTTAGGCTTAGGGCTAGGGTTAGGGTTATGCCTAGGGTTAGGGTTCATAAAACCACAAAGCCAGGAGCTCCAGGGATACTCACCATGCAAAAGGCAGGCCAAGTTGAGCGTAGCACATCCAAATCCCCTCTCCCTCTTTGTCATTCTCCTCGGAACTCCCCACAGCCCAATGCCCGATTACTGGCTCAGTCTAGGGTTAGGCTTAGGGCTAGGGTTAGGGTTATGCCTAGGGTTAGGGTTCACAAAACCACAAAGCCAGGAGCTCCAGGGATACTCCCCATGCAAAAGGCAGGCCAAGTTGAGCGTAGCACATCCAAATCCTTGCTCCCTCTTTGTCATTCTGCTCGGAACTCACCACAGCCCAATGCCCGATTTCTGCCTCAGTCTAGGGTTAGGCTTAGGGCTAGGGTTAGGGTTATGCCTAGGGTTATGGTTCACAAAACCACAAAGCCAGGAGCTCCAGGGATACTCCCCATGCAAAAGGCAGGCCAAGTTGAGCGTAGCACATCCAAATCCTTGCTCCCTCTTCGTCATTCTGCTCGGAACTCCCCACAGCCCAATGCCCGATTTCTGCCTCAGTCTAGGGTTAGGCTTAGGGCTAGGGTTAGGGTTATGCCTAGGGTTAGGGTTCACAAAACCACAAAGCCAGGAGCTCCAGGGATACTCACCATGCAAAAGGCAGGCCAAGTTGAGCGTAGCACATCCAAATCCTTGCTCCCTCTTCGTCATTCTGCTCGGAACTCACCACAGCCCAATGCCCGATTACTGGCTCAGTCTAGGGTTAGGCTTAGGGCTAGGGTTAGGGTTATGCCTAGGGTTAGGGTTCAGAAAACCACAAAGCCAGGAGCTCCAGGGATACTCACCATGCAAAAGGCAGGCCGAGTTGAGCGTACCACATCCAAATCCTTGCTCCCTCTTCGTCATTCTGCTCGGAACTCACCACGGCCCAATGCCCGATTACTGCCTCAGTCTAGGGTTAGGCTTAGGGCTAGGGTTAGGGTTATGCCTAGGGTTAGGGTTCAGAAAACCACAAAGCCAGGAGCTCCAGGGATACTCCCCATGCAAAAGGCAGGCCAAGTTGAGCGTAGCACATCCAAATCCTTGCTCCCTCTTTGTCATTCTGCTCGGAACTCACCACGGCCCAATGCCCGATTACTGCCTCAGTCTAGGGTTAGGCTTAGGGCTAGGGTTAGGGTTATGCCTAGGGTTAGGGTTCAGAAAACCACAAAGCCAGGAGCTCCAGGGACACTGATCATGCGAAAGGCAGGCCAAGTTAAGCACGGCACATCCAAAACCTTGCTCCCTCTTCTTCTTTCTGCAAGGGTTAGGGTTAGGGGCTCGGGTTAGGGTTAGGGGTTAGGGTTAGGGGTAGGGTTAGGGTTAGGGTTTTGACTAGGGTTAGGATTCAGAAAACCACAAAGCCAGGGGACCCAGGCACACTAAGCATGCAAAAGGCAGGCCAAGTTGAGTGTAGCACATCCAAATCCCCTCTCCCTCTTCGTCATTCTGCTCAGAACTCACCACGGCCCAATGCCCGATTACTGGCTCAGTCTAGGGTTAGGCTTAGGGCTAGGGTTAGGGTTATGCCTAGGGTTAGGGTTCAGAAAACCACAAAGCCAGGAGCTCCAGGGACACTGATCATGCGAAAGGCAGGCCAAGTTAAGCACGGCACATCCAAAACCTTGCTCCCTCTTTGTCATTCTGCTCGGAACTCACCACAGCCCAATGCCCGATTACTGGCTCAGTCTAGGGTTAGGCTTAGGGCTAGGGTTAGGGTTATGCCTAGGGTTAGGGTTCAGAAAACCACAAAGCCAGGAGCTCCAGGGATACTCACCATGCAAAAGGCAGGCCAAGTTGAGCGTAGCACATCCAAATCCCCTCTCCCTCTTTGTCATTCTCCTCGGAACTCCCCACAGCCCAATGCCCGATTACTGGCTCAGTCTAGGGTTAGGCTTAGGGCTAGGGTTAGGGTTATGCCTAGGGTTAGGGTTCAGAAAACCACAAAGCCAGGAGCTCCAGGGATACTCCCCATGCAAAAGGCAGGCCAAGTTGAGCGTAGCACATCCAAATCCTTGCTCCCTCTTTGTCATTCTGCTCGGAACTCACCACAGCCCCATGCCCGATTTCTGCCTCAGTCTAGGGTTAGGCTTAGGGCTAGGGTTAGGGTTATGCCTAGGGTTATGGTTCACAAAACCACAAAGCCAGGAGCTCCAGGGATACTCCCCATGCAAAAGGCAGGCCAAGTTGAGCGTAGCACATCCAAAACCTTGCTCCCTCTTCGTCATTCTGCTCGGAACTCCCCACAGCCCAATGCCCGATTTCTGCCTCAGTCTAGGGTTAGGCTTAGGGCTAGGGTTAGGGTTATGCCTAGGGTTAGGGTTCACAAAACCACAAAGCCAGGAGCTCCAGGGATACTCACCATGGAAAAGGCAGGCCAAGTTGAGCGTAGCACATCCAAATCCTTGCTCCCTCTTCGTCATTCTGCTCAGAACTCACCACAGCCCAATGCCCGATTACTGGCTCAGTCTAGGGTTAGGCTTAGGGCTAGGGTTAGGGTTATGCCTAGGGTTAGGGTTCAGAAAACCACAAAGCCAGGAGCTCCAGGGATACTCACCATGCAAAAGGCAGGCCAAGTTGAACGTAGCACATCCAAATCCTTGCTCCCTCTTCTTCATTCTGCTCGGAACTCACCACGGCCCAATGCCTGATTTCTGCCTCAGTCTAGGGTTAGGCTTAGGGCTAGGGTTAGGGTTATGCCTAGGGTTAGGGTTCAGAAAACCACAAAGCCAGGAGCTCCAGGGATACTCACCATGCAAAAGGCAGGCCAAGTTGAGCGTAGCACATCCAAATCCTTGCTCCCTCTTTGTCATTCTGCTCGGAACTCCCCACAGCCCAATGCCCGATTACTGGCTCAGTCTAGGGTTAGGCTTAGGGCTAGGGTTAGGGTTATGCCTAGGGTTAGGGTTCAGAAAACCACAAAGCCAGGAGCTCCAGGGATACTCCCCATGCAAAAGGCAGGCCAAGTTGAGCGTAGCACATCCAAATCCTTGCTCCCTCTTTGTCATTCTGCTCGGAACTCACCACAGCCCAATGCCCGATTACTGCCTCAGTCTAGGGTTAGGCTTAGGGCTAGGGTTAGGGTTATGCCTAGGGTTAGGGTTCACAAAACCACAAAGCCAGGAGCTCCCGGGATACTCCCCATGCAAAAGGCAGGCCGAGTTGAGCGTAGCACATCCAAATCCTTGCTCCCTCTTTGTCATTATGCTCGGAACTCACCACAGCCCAATGCCCGATTACTGCCTCAGTCTAGGGTTAGGCTTAGGGCTAGGGTTAGGGTTATGCCTAGGGTTAGGGTTCACAAAACCACAAAGCCAGGAGCTCCAGGGATACTCACCATGCAAAAGGCAGGCCAAGTTGAGCGTAGCACATCCAAATCCTTGCTCCCTCTTTGTCATTCTGCTCGGAACTCCCCACAGCCCAATGCCAGATTACTGGCTCAGTCTAGGGTTAGGCTTAGGGCTAGGGTTAGGGTTATGCCTAGGGTTAGGGTTCAGAAAACCACAAAGCCAGGAGCTCCAGGGACACTGATCATGCGAAAGGCAGGCCAAGTTAAGCACGGCACATCCAAAACCTTGCTCCCTCTTCTTCTTTCTGCAAGGGTTAGGGTTAGGGGCTCGGGTTAGGGTTAGGGGTTAGGGTTAGGGGTAGGGTTAGGGTTAGGGTTTTGACTAGGGTTAGGATTCAGAAAACCACAAAGCCAGGGGACCCAGGCACACTAAGCATGCAAAAGGCAGGCCAAGTTGAGTGTAGCACATCCAAATCCCCTCTCCCTCTTCGTCATTCTGCTCAGAACTCACCACGGCCCAATGCCCGATTACTGGCTCAGTCTAGGGTTAGGCTTAGGGCTAGGGTTAGGGTTATGCCTAGGGTTAGGGTTCAGAAAACCACAAAGCCAGGAGCTCCAGGGACACTGATCATGCGAAAGGCAGGCCAAGTTAAGCACGGCACATCCAAAACCTTGCTCCCTCTTTGTCATTCTGCTCGGAACTCACCACAGCCCAATGCCCGATTACTGGCTCAGTCTAGGGTTAGGCTTAGGGCTAGGGTTAGGGTTATGCCTAGGGTTAGGGTTCATAAAACCACAAAGCCAGGAGCTCCAGGGATACTCACCATGCAAAAGGCAGGCCAAGTTGAGCGTAGCACATCCAAATCCCCTCTCCCTCTTTGTCATTCTCCTCGGAACTCCCCACAGCCCAATGCCCGATTACTGGCTCAGTCTAGGGTTAGGCTTAGGGCTAGGGTTAGGGTTATGCCTAGGGTTAGGGTTCAGAAAACCACAAAGCCAGGAGCTCCAGGGATACTCCCCATGCAAAAGGCAGGCCAAGTTGAGCGTAGCACATCCAAATCCTTGCTCCCTCTTTGTCATTCTGCTCGGAACTCACCACAGCCCAATGCCCGATTTCTGCCTCAGTCTAGGGTTAGGCTTAGGGCTAGGGTTAGGGTTATGCCTAGGGTTATGGTTCACAAAACCACAAAGCCAGGAGCTCCAGGGATACTCCCCATGCAAAAGGCAGGCCAAGTTGAGCGTAGCACATCCAAATCCTTGCTCCCTCTTCGTCATTCTGCTCGGAACTCCCCACAGCCCAATGCCCGATTTCTGCCTCAGTCTAGGGTTAGGCTTAGGGCTAGGGTTAGGGTTATGCCTAGGGTTAGGGTTCACAAAACCACAAAGCCAGGAGCTCCAGGGATACTCACCATGCAAAAGGCAGGCCAAGTTGAGCGTAGCACATCCAAATCCTTGCTCCCTCTTCGTCATTCTGCTCGGAACTCACCACAGCCCAATGCCCGATTACTGGCTCAGTCTAGGGTTAGGCTTAGGGCTAGGGTTAGGGTTATGCCTAGGGTTAGGGTTCAGAAAACCACAAAGCCAGGAGCTCCAGGGATACTCACCATGCAAAAGGCAGGCCGAGTTGAGCGTACCACATCCAAATCCTTGCTCCCTCTTCGTCATTCTGCTCGGAACTCACCACGGCCCAATGCCCGATTACTGCCTCAGTCTAGGGTTAGGCTTAGGGCTAGGGTTAGGGTTATGCCTAGGGTTAGGGTTCAGAAAACCACAAAGCCAGGAGCTCCAGGGATACTCCCCATGCAAAAGGCAGGCCAAGTTGAGCGTAGCACATCCAAATCCTTGCTCCCTCTTTGTCATTCTGCTCGGAACTCACCACGGCCCAATGCCCGATTACTGCCTCAGTCTAGGGTTAGGCTTAGGGCTAGGGTTAGGGTTATGCCTAGGGTTAGGGTTCAGAAAACCACAAAGCCAGGAGCTCCAGGGACACTGATCATGCGAAAGGCAGGCCAAGTTAAGCACGGCACATCCAAAACCTTGCTCCCTCTTCTTCTTTCTGCAAGGGTTAGGGTTAGGGGCTCGGGTTAGGGTTAGGGGTTAAGGTTAGGGGTAGGGTTAGGGTTAGGGTTTTGACTAGGGTTAGGATTCAGAAAACCACAAAGCCAGGGGACCCAGGCACACTAAGCATGCAAAAGGCAGGCCAAGTTGAGTGTAGCACATCCAAATCCCCTCTCCCTCTTCGTCATTCTGCTCAGAACTCACCACGGCCCAATGCCCGATTACTGGCTCAGTCTAGGGTTAGGCTTAGGGCTAGGGTTAGGGTTATGCCTAGGGTTAGGGTTCAGAAAACCACAAAGCCAGGAGCTCCAGGGACACTGATCATGCGAAAGGCAGGCCAAGTTAAGCACGGCACATCCAAAACCTTGCTCCCTCTTTGTCATTCTGCTCGGAACTCACCACAGCCCAATGCCCGATTACTGGCTCAGTCTAGGGTTAGGCTTAGGGCTAGGGTTAGGGTTATGCCTAGGGTTAGGGTTCAGAAAACCACAAAGCCAGGAGCTCCAGGGATACTCACCATGCAAAAGGCAGGCCAAGTTGAGCGTAGCACATCCAAATCCTTGCTCCCTCTTCTTCATTCTGCTCGGAACTCACCACGGCCCAATGCCCGATTACTGCCTCAGTCTAGGGTTAGGCTTAGGGCTAGGGTTAGGGTTATGCCTAGGGTTAGGGTTCAGAAAACCACAAAGCCAGGAGCTCCAGGGATACTCCCCATGCAAAAGGCAGGCCAAGTTGAGCGTAGCACATCCAAATCCTTGCTCCCTCTTTGTCATTCTGCTCGGAACTCACCACGGCCCAATGCCCGATTACTGCCTCAGTCTAGGGTTAGGCTTAGGGCTAGGGTTAGGGTTATGCCTAGGGTTAGGGTTCAGAAAACCACAAAGCCAGGAGCTCCAGGGACACTGATCATGCGAAAGGCAGGCCAAGTTAAGCACGGCACATCCAAAACCTTGCTCCCTCTTTGTCATTCTGCTCGGAACTCACCACAGCCCAATGCCCGATTACTGGCTCAGTCTAGGGTTAGGCTTAGGGCTAGGGTTAGGGTTATGCCTAGGGTTAGGGTTCAGAAAACCACAAAGCCAGGAGCTCCAGGGATACTCACCATGCAAAAGGCAGGCCAAGTTGAGCGTAGCACATCCAAATCCTTGCTCCCTCTTCTTCATTCTGCTCGGAACTCACCACGGCCCAATGCCCGATTACTGCCTCAGTCTAGGGTTAGGCTTAGGGCTAGGGTTAGGGTTATGCCTAGGGTTAGGGTTCAGAAAACCACAAAGCCAGGAGCTCCAGGGACACTGATCATGCGAAAGGCAGGCCAAGTTAAGCACGGCACATCCAAAACCTTGCTCCCTCTTCTTCATTCTGCTCGGAACTCACCACAGCCCAATGCCCGATTACTGCCTCAGTCTAGGGTTAGGCTTAGGGCTAGGGTTAGGGTTATGCCTAGGGTTAGGGTTCAGAAAACCACAAAGCCAGGAGCTCCAGGGACACTGATCATGCGAAAGGCAGGCCAAGTTAAGCACGGCACATCCAAAACCTTGCTCCCTCTTCTTCTTTCTGCAAGGGTTAGGGTTAGGGGCTCGGGTTAGGGTTAGGGGTTAGGGTTAGGGGTAGGGTTAGGGTTAGGGTTTTGACTAGGGTTAGGATTCAGAAAACCACAAAGCCAGGGGACCCAGGCACACTAAGCATGCAAAAGGCAGGCCAAGTTGAGTGTAGCACATCCAAATCCCCTCTCCCTCTTCGTCATTCTGCTCAGAACTCACCACGGCCCAATGCCCGATTACTGGCTCAGTCTAGGGTTAGGCTTAGGGCTAGGGTTAGGGTTATGCCTAGGGTTAGGGTTCAGAAAACCACAAAGCCAGGAGCTCCAGGGACACTGATCATGCGAAAGGCAGGCCAAGTTAAGCACGGCACATCCAAAACCTTGCTCCCTCTTTGTCATTCTGCTCGGAACTCACCACAGCCCAATGCCCGATTACTGCCTCAGTCTAGGGTTAGGCTTAGGGCTAGGGTTAGGGTTATGCCTAGGGTTAGGGTTCATAAAACCACAAAGCCAGGAGCTCCAGGGATACTCACCATGCAAAAGGCAGGCCAAGTTGAGCGTAGCACATCCAAATCCCCTCTCCCTCTTTGTCATTCTCCTCGGAACTCCCCACAGCCCAATGCCCGATTACTGGCTCAGTCTAGGGTTAGGCTTAGGGCTAGGGTTAGGGTTATGCCTAGGGTTAGGGTTCACAAAACCACAAAGCCAGGAGCTCCAGGGATACTCCCCATGCAAAAGGCAGGCCAAGTTGAGCGTAGCACATCCAAATCCTTGCTCCCTCTTTGTCATTCTGCTCGGAACTCACCACAGCCCAATGCCCGATTTCTGCCTCAGTCTAGGGTTAGGCTTAGGGCTAGGGTTAGGGTTATGCCTAGGGTTATGGTTCACAAAACCACAAAGCCAGGAGCTCCAGGGATACTCCCCATGCAAAAGGCAGGCCAAGTTGAGCGTAGCACATCCAAATCCTTGCTCCCTCTTCGTCATTCTGCTCGGAACTCCCCACAGCCCAATGCCCGATTTCTGCCTCAGTCTAGGGTTAGGCTTAGGGCTAGGGTTAGGGTTATGCCTAGGGTTAGGGTTCACAAAACCACAAAGCCAGGAGCTCCAGGGATTCTCACCATGCAAAAGGCAGGCCAAGTTGAGCGTAGCACATCCAAATCCTTGCTCCCTCTTCGTCATTCTGCTCGGAACTCACCACAGCCCAATGCCCGATTACTGGCTCAGTCTAGGGTTAGGCTTAGGGCTAGGGTTAGGGTTATGCCTAGGGTTAGGGTTCAGAAAACCACAAAGCCAGGAGCTCCAGGGATACTCACCATGCAAAAGGCAGGCCGAGTTGAGCGTACCACATCCAAATCCTTGCTCCCTCTTCGTCATTCTGCTCGGAACTCACCACGGCCCAATGCCCGATTACTGCCTCAGTCTAGGGTTAGGCTTAGGGCTAGGGTTAGGGTTATGCCTAGGGTTAGGGTTCAGAAAACCACAAAGCCAGGAGCTCCAGGGATACTCCCCATGCAAAAGGCAGGCCAAGTTGAGCGTAGCACATCCAAATCCTTGCTCCCTCTTTGTCATTCTGCTCGGAACTCACCACGGCCCAATGCCCGATTACTGCCTCAGTCTAGGGTTAGGCTTAGGGCTAGGGTTAGGGTTATGCCTAGGGTTAGGGTTCAGAAAACCACAAAGCCAGGAGCTCCAGGGACACTGATCATGCGAAAGGCAGGCCAAGTTAAGCACGGCACATCCAAAACCTTGCTCCCTCTTCTTCTTTCTGCAAGGGTTAGGGTTAGGGGCTCGGGTTAGGGTTAGGGGTTAGGGTTAGGGGTAGGGTTAGGGTTAGGGTTTTGACTAGGGTTAGGATTCAGAAAACCACAAAGCCAGGGGACCCAGGCACACTAAGCATGCAAAAGGCAGGCCAAGTTGAGTGTAGCACATCCAAATCCCCTCTCCCTCTTCGTCATTCTGCTCAGAACTCACCACGGCCCAATGCCCGATTACTGGCTCAGTCTAGGGTTAGGCTTAGGGCTAGGGTTAGGGTTATGCCTAGGGTTAGGGTTCAGAAAACCACAAAGCCAGGAGCTCCAGGGACACTGATCATGCGAAAGGCAGGCCAAGTTAAGCACGGCACATCCAAAACCTTGCTCCCTCTTTGTCATTCTGCTCGGAACTCACCACAGCCCAATGCCCAATTACTGGCTCAGTCTAGGGTTAGGCTTAGGGCTAGGGTTAGGGTTATGCCTAGGGTTAGGGTTCAGAAAACCACAAAGCCAGGAGCTCCAGGGATACTCACCATGCAAAAGGCAGGCCAAGTTGAGCGTAGCACATCCAAATCCCCTCTCCCTCTTTGTCATTCTCCTCGGAACTCCCCACAGCCCAATGCCCGATTACTGGCTCAGTCTAGGGTTAGGCTTAGGGCTAGGGTTAGGGTTATGCCTAGGGTTAGGGTTCAGAAAACCACAAAGCCAGGAGCTCCAGGGATACTCCCCATGCAAAAGGCAGGCCAAGTTGAGCGTAGCACATCCAAATCCTTGCTCCCTCTTTGTCATTCTGCTCGGAACTCACCACAGCCCCATGCCCGATTTCTGCCTCAGTCTAGGGTTAGGCTTAGGGCTAGGGTTAGGGTTATGCCTAGGGTTATGGTTCACAAAACCACAAAGCCAGGAGCTCCAGGGATACTCCCCATGCAAAAGGCAGGCCAAGTTGAGCGTAGCACATCCAAAACCTTGCTCCCTCTTCGTCATTCTGCTCGGAACTCCCCACAGCCCAATGCCCGATTTCTGCCTCAGTCTAGGGTTAGGCTTAGGGCTAGGGTTAGGGTTATGCCTAGGGTTAGGGTTCACAAAACCACAAAGCCAGGAGCTCCAGGGATACTCACCATGGAAAAGGCAGGCCAAGTTGAGCGTAGCACATCCAAATCCTTGCTCCCTCTTCGTCATTCTGCTCAGAACTCACCACAGCCCAATGCCCGATTACTGGCTCAGTCTAGGGTTAGGCTTAGGGCTAGGGTTAGGGTTATGCCTAGGGTTAGGGTTCAGAAAACCACAAAGCCAGGAGCTCCAGGGATACTCACCATGCAAAAGGCAGGCCAAGTTGAACGTAGCACATCCAAATCCTTGCTCCCTCTTCTTCATTCTGCTCGGAACTCACCACGGCCCAATGCCTGATTTCTGCCTCAGTCTAGGGTTAGGCTTAGGGCTAGGGTTAGGGTTATGCCTAGGGTTAGGGTTCAGAAAACCACAAAGCCAGGAGCTCCAGGGATACTCACCATGCAAAAGGCAGGCCAAGTTGAGCGTAGCACATCCAAATCCTTGCTCCCTCTTTGTCATTCTGCTCGGAACTCCCCACAGCCCAATGCCCGATTACTGGCTCAGTCTAGGGTTAGGCTTAGGGCTAGGGTTAGGGTTATGCCTAGTGTTAGGGTTCAGAAAACCACAAAGCCAGGAGCTCCAGGGATACTCCCCATGCAAAAGGCAGGCCAAGTTGAGCGTAGCACATCCAAATCCTTGCTCCCTCTTTGTCATTCTGCTCGGAACTCACCACAGCCCAATGCCCGATTACTGCCTCAGTCTAGGGTTAGGCTTAGGGCTAGGGTTAGGGTTATGCCTAGGGTTAGGGTTCACAAAACCACAAAGCCAGGAGCTCCCGGGATACTCCCCATGCAAAAGGCAGGCCGAGTTGAGCGTAGCACATCCAAATCCTTGCTCCCTCTTTGTCATTATGCTCGGAACTCACCACAGCCCAATGCCCGATTACTGCCTCAGTCTAGGGTTAGGCTTAGGGCTAGGGTTAGGGTTATGCCTAGGGTTAGGGTTCACAAAACCACAAAGCCAGGAGCTCCAGGGATACTCACCATGCAAAAGGCAGGCCAAGTTGAGCGTAGCACATCCAAATCCTTGCTCCCTCTTTGTCATTCTGCTCGGAACTCCCCACAGCCCAATGCCAGATTACTGGCTCAGTCTAGGGTTAGGCTTAGGGCTAGGGTTAGGGTTATGCCTAGGGTTAGGGTTCACAAAACCACAAAGCCAGGAGCTCCAGGGACACTGATCATGTGAAAGGCAGGCCAAGTTAAGCACGGCACATCCAAAACCTTGCTCCCTCTTCTTCTTTCTGCAAGGGTTAGGGTTAGGGGCTCGGGTTAGGGTTAGGGGTTAGGGTTAGGGGTAGGGTTAGGGTTTTGACTAGGGTTAGGATTGAGAAAACCACAAAGCCAGGGGACCCAGGCACACTAAGCATGCAAAAGCCAGGCCAAGTTGAGCGTAGCACATACAAATCCCCTCTCCCTCTTCGTCATTCTGCTCGGAACTCACCACAGCCCAATGCCCGATTACTGGCTCAGTCTAGGGTTAGGCTTAGGGCTAGGGTTAGGGTTATGCCTAGGGTTAGGGTTCACAAAACCACAAAGCCAGGAGCTCCAGGGATACTCACCATGCAAAAGGCAGGCCAAGTTGAGCGTAGCACATCCAAATCCTTGCTCCCTCTTCGTCATTCTGCTCGGAACTCACCACAGCCCAATGCCCGATTACTGGCTCAGTCTAGGGTTAGGCTTAGGGCTAGGGTTAGGGTTATGCCTAGGGTTAGGGTTCACAAAACCACAAAGCCAGGAGCTCCAGGGATACTCACCATGCAAAAGGCAGGCCAAGTTGAGCGTAGCACATCCAAATCCTTGCTCCCTCTTCTTCATTCTGCTCGGAACTCACCACAGCCCAATGCCCGATTACTGGCTCAGTCTAGGGTTAGGCTTAGGGCTAGGGTTAGGGTTATGCCTAGGGTTAGGGTTCAGAAAACCACAAAGCCAGGAGCTCCAGGGATACTCCCCATGCAAAAGGCAGGCCAAGTTGAGCGTAGCACATCCAAATCCTTGCTCCCTCTTCTTCATTCTGCTCGGAACTCACCACGGCCCAATGCCCGATTACTGCCTCAGTCTAGGGTTAGGCTTAGGGCTAGGGTTAGGGTTATGCCTAGGGTTAGGGTTCAGAAAACCACAAAGCCAGGAGCTCCAGGGACACTGATCATGCGAAAGGCAGGCCAAGTTAAGCACGGCACATCCAAAACCTTGCTCCCTCTTCTTCATTCTGCTCGGAACTCACCACAGCCCAATGCCCGATTACTGCCTCAGTCTAGGGTTAGGCTTAGGGCTAGGGTTAGGGTTATGCCTAGGGTTAGGGTTCAGAAAACCACAAAGCCAGGAGCTCCAGGGACACTGATCATGCGAAAGGCAGGCCAAGTTAAGCACGGCACATCCAAAACCTTGCTCCCTCTTCTTCTTTCTGCAAGGGTTAGGGTTAGGGGCTCGGGTTAGGGTTAGGGGTTAGGGTTAGGGGTAGGGTTAGGGTTAGGGTTTTGACTAGGGTTAGGATTCAGAAAACCACAAAGCCAGGGGACCCAGGCACACTAAGCATGCAAAAGGCAGGCCAAGTTGAGTGTAGCACATCCAAATCCCCTCTCCCTCTTCGTCATTCTGCTCAGAACTCACCACGGCCCAATGCCCGATTACTGGCTCAGTCTAGGGTTAGGCTTAGGGCTAGGGTTAGGGTTATGCCTAGGGTTAGGGTTCAGAAAACCACAAAGCCAGGAGCTCCAGGGACACTGATCATGCGAAAGGCAGGCCAAGTTAAGCACGGCACATCCAAAACCTTGCTCCCTCTTTGTCATTCTGCTCGGAACTCACCACAGCCCAATGCCCGATTACTGGCTCAGTCTAGGGTTAGGCTTAGGGCTAGGGTTAGGGTTATGCCTAGGGTTAGGGTTCATAAAACCACAAAGCCAGGAGCTCCAGGGATACTCACCATGCAAAAGGCAGGCCAAGTTGAGCGTAGCACATCCAAATCCCCTCTCCCTCTTTGTCATTCTCCTCGGAACTCCCCACAGCCCAATGCCCGATTACTGGCTCAGTCTAGGGTTAGGCTTAGGGCTAGGGTTAGGGTTATGCCTAGGGTTAGGGTTCAGAAAACCACAAAGCCAGGAGCTCCAGGGATACTCCCCATGCAAAAGGCAGGCCAAGTTGAGCGTAGCACATCCAAATCCTTGCTCCCTCTTTGTCATTCTGCTCGGAACTCACCACAGCCCAATGCCCGATTTCTGCCTCAGTCTAGGGTTAGGCTTAGGGCTAGGGTTAGGGTTATGCCTAGGGTTATGGTTCACAAAACCACAAAGCCAGGAGCTCCAGGGATACTCCCCATGCAAAAGGCAGGCCAAGTTGAGCGTAGCACATCCAAATCCTTGCTCCCTCTTCGTCATTCTGCTCGGAACTCCCCACAGCCCAATGCCCGATTTCTGCCTCAGTCTAGGGTTAGGCTTAGGGCTAGGGTTAGGGTTATGCCTAGGGTTAGGGTTCACAAAACCACAAAGCCAGGAGCTCCAGGGATACTCACCATGCAAAAGGCAGGCCAAGTTGAGCGTAGCACATCCAAATCCTTGCTCCCTCTTCGTCATTCTGCTCGGAACTCACCACAGCCCAATGCCCGATTACTGGCTCAGTCTAGGGTTAGGCTTAGGGCTAGGGTTAGGGTTATGCCTAGGGTTAGGGTTCAGAAAACCACAAAGCCAGGAGCTCCAGGGATACTCACCATGCAAAAGGCAGGCCGAGTTGAGCGTACCACATCCAAATCCTTGCTCCCTCTTCGTCATTCTGCTCGGAACTCACCACGGCCCAATGCCCGATTACTGCCTCAGTCTAGGGTTAGGCTTAGGGCTAGGGTTAGGGTTATGCCTAGGGTTAGGGTTCAGAAAACCACAAAGCCAGGAGCTCCAGGGATACTCCCCATGCAAAAGGCAGGCCAAGTTGAGCGTAGCACATCCAAATCCTTGCTCCCTCTTTGTCATTCTGCTCGGAACTCACCACGGCCCAATGCCCGATTACTGCCTCAGTCTAGGGTTAGGCTTAGGGCTAGGGTTAGGGTTATGCCTAGGGTTAGGGTTCAGAAAACCACAAAGCCAGGAGCTCCAGGGACACTGATCATGCGAAAGGCAGGCCAAGTTAAGCACGGCACATCCAAAACCTTGCTCCCTCTTCTTCTTTCTGCAAGGGTTAGGGTTAGGGGCTCGGGTTAGGGTTAGGGGTTAGGGTTAGGGGTAGGGTTAGGGTTAGGGTTTTGACTAGGGTTAGGATTCAGAAAACCACAAAGCCAGGGGACCCAGGCACACTAAGCATGCAAAAGGCAGGCCAAGTTGAGTGTAGCACATCCAAATCCCCTCTCCCTCTTCGTCATTCTGCTCAGAACTCACCACGGCCCAATGCCCGATTACTGGCTCAGTCTAGGGTTAGGCTTAGGGCTAGGGTTAGGGTTATGCCTAGGGTTAGGGTTCAGAAAACCACAAAGCCAGGAGCTCCAGGGACACTGATCATGCGAAAGGCAGGCCAAGTTAAGCACGGCACATCCAAAACCTTGCTCCCTCTTTGTCATTCTGCTCGGAACTCACCACAGCCCAATGCCCGATTACTGGCTCAGTCTAGGGTTAGGCTTAGGGCTAGGGTTAGGGTTATGCCTAGGGTTAGGGTTCAGAAAACCACAAAGCCAGGAGCTCCAGGGATACTCACCATGCAAAAGGCAGGCCAAGTTGAGCGTAGCACATCCAAATCCCCTCTCCCTCTTTGTCATTCTCCTCGGAACTCCCCACAGCCCAATGCCCGATTACTGGCTCAGTCTAGGGTTAGGCTTAGGGCTAGGGTTAGGGTTATGCCTAGGGTTAGGGTTCAGAAAACCACAAAGCCAGGAGCTCCAGGGATACTCCCCATGCAAAAGGCAGGCCAAGTTGAGCGTAGCACATCCAAATCCTTGCTCCCTCTTTGTCATTCTGCTCGGAACTCACCACAGCCCCATGCCCGATTTCTGCCTCAGTCTAGGGTTAGGCTTAGGGCTAGGGTTAGGGTTATGCCTAGGGTTATGGTTCACAAAACCACAAAGCCAGGAGCTCCAGGGATACTCCCCATGCAAAAGGCAGGCCAAGTTGAGCGTAGCACATCCAAAACCTTGCTCCCTCTTCGTCATTCTGCTCGGAACTCCCCACAGCCCAATGCCCGATTTCTGCCTCAGTCTAGGGTTAGGCTTAGGGCTAGGGTTAGGGTTATGCCTAGGGTTAGGGTTCACAAAACCACAAAGCCAGGAGCTCCAGGGATACTCACCATGGAAAAGGCAGGCCAAGTTGAGCGTAGCACATCCAAATCCTTGCTCCCTCTTCGTCATTCTGCTCAGAACTCACCACAGCCCAATGCCCGATTACTGGCTCAGTCTAGGGTTAGGCTTAGGGCTAGGGTTAGGGTTATGCCTAGGGTTAGGGTTCAGAAAACCACAAAGCCAGGAGCTCCAGGGATACTCACCATGCAAAAGGCAGGCCAAGTTGAACGTAGCACATCCAAATCCTTGCTCCCTCTTCTTCATTCTGCTCGGAACTCACCACGGCCCAATGCCTGATTTCTGCCTCAGTCTAGGGTTAGGCTTAGGGCTAGGGTTAGGGTTATGCCTAGGGTTAGGGTTCAGAAAACCACAAAGCCAGGAGCTCCAGGGATACTCACCATGCAAAAGGCAGGCCAAGTTGAGCGTAGCACATCCAAATCCTTGCTCCCTCTTTGTCATTCTGCTCGGAACTCCCCACAGCCCAATGCCCGATTACTGCCTCAGTCTAGGGTTAGGCTTAGGGCTAGGGTTAGGGTTATGCCTAGGGTTATGGTTCACAAAACCACAAAGCCAGGAGCTCCAGGGATACTCCCCATGCAAAAGGCAGGCCAAGTTGAGCGTAGCACATCCAAATCCTTGCTCCCTCTTCGTCATTCTGCTCGGAACTCCCCACAGCCCAATGCCCGATTTCTGCCTCAGTCTAGGGTTAGGCTTAGGGCTAGGGTTAGGGTTATGCCTAGGGGTAGGGTTCACAAAACCACAAAGCCAGGAGCTCCAGGGATACTCACCATGCAAAAGGCAGGCCAAGTTGAGCGTAGCACATCCAAATCCTTGCTCCCTCTTCGTCATTCTGCTCGGAACTCACCACAGCCCAATGCCCGATTACTGGCTCAGTCTAGGGTTAGGCTTAGGGCTAGGGTTAGGGTTATGCCTAGGGTTAGGGTTCAGAAAACCACAAAGCCAGGAGCTCCAGGGATACTCACCATGCAAAAGGCAGGCCAAGTTGAGCGTAGCACATCCAAATCCTTGCTCCCTCTTCTTCATTCTGCTCGGAACTCCCCACAGCCCAATGCCCGATTACTGCCTCAGTCTAGGGTTAGGCTTAGGGCTAGGGTTAGGGTTATGCCTAGTGTTAGGGTTCAGAAAACCACAAAGCCAGGAGCTCCAGGGATACTCCCCATGCAAAAGGCAGGCCAAGTTGAGCGTAGCACATCCAAATCCTTGCTCCCTCTTCTTCATTCTGCTCGGAACTCACCACGGCCCAATGCCCGATTACTGCCTCAGTCTAGGGTTAGGCTTAGGGCTAGGGTTAGGGTTATGCCTAGGGTTAGGGTTCAGAAAACCACAAAGCCAGGAGCTCCAGGGACACTGATCATGCGAAAGGCAGGCCAAGTTAAGCACGGCACATCCAAAACCTTGCTCCCTCTTCTTCATTCTGCTCGGAACTCACCACAGCCCAATGCCCGATTACTGCCTCAGTCTAGGGTTAGGCTTAGGGCTAGGGTTAGGGTTATGCCTAGGGTTAGGGTTCAGAAAACCACAAAGCCAGGAGCTCCAGGGACACTGATCATGCGAAAGGCAGGCCAAGTTAAGCACGGCACATCCAAAACCTTGCTCCCTCTTCTTCTTTCTGCAAGGGTTAGGGTTAGGGGCTCGGGTTAGGGTTAGGGGTTAGGGTTAGGGGTAGGGTTAGGGTTAGGGTTTTGACTAGGGTTAGGATTCAGAAAACCACAAAGCCAGGGGACCCAGGCACACTAAGCATGCAAAAGGCAGGCCAAGTTGAGTGTAGCACATCCAAATCCCCTCTCCCTCTTCGTCATTCTGCTCAGAACTCACCACGGCCCAATGCCCGATTTCTGCCTCAGTCTAGGGTTAGGCTTAGGGCTAGGGTTAGGGTTATGCCTAGGGTTACGGTTCAGAAAACCACAAAGCCAGGAGCTCCAGGGACACTGATCATGCGAAAGGCAGGCCAAGTTAAGCACGGCACATCCAAAACCTTGCTCCCTCTTTGTCATTCTGCTCGGAACTCACCACAGCCCAATGCCCGATTACTGGCTCAGTCTAGGGTTAGGCTTAGGGCTAGGGTTAGGGTTATGCCTAGGGTTAGGGTTCATAAAACCACAAAGCCAGGAGCTCCAGGGATACTCACCATGCAGAAGGCAGGCCAAGTTGAGCGTAGCACATCCATATCCCCTCTCCCTCTTTGTCATTCTCCTCGGAACTCCCCACAGCCCAATGCCCGATTACTGGCTCAGTCTAGGGTTAGGCTTAGGGCTAGGGTTAGGGTTATGCCTAGTGTTAGGGTTCAGAAAACCACAAAGCCAGGAGCTCCAGGGATACTCCCCATGCAAAAGGCAGGCCAAGTTGAGCGTAGCACATCCAAATCCTTGCTCCCTCTTTGTCATTCTGCTTGGAACTCACCACAGCCCCATGCGCGATTTCTGCCTCAGTCTAGGGTTAGGCTTAGGGCTAGGGTTAGGGTTATGCCTAGGGTTAGGGTTCACAAAACCACAAAGCCAGGAGCTCCAGGGATACTCCCCATGCAAAAGGCAGGCCAAGTTGAGCGTAGCACATCCAAATCCTTGCTCCCTCTTCTTCATTCTGCTCGGAACTCACCACGGCCCAATGCCCGATTACTGCCTCAGTCTAGGGTTAGGCTTAGGGCTAGGGTTAGGGTTATGCCTAGGGTTAGGGTTCAGAAAACCACAAAGCCAGGAGCTCCAGGGATACTCCCCATGCAAAAGGCAGGCCAAGTTGAGCGTAGCACATCCAAATCCTTGCTCCCTCTTCTTCATTCTGCTCGGAACTCACCACGGCCCAATGCCCGATTACTGCCTCAGTCTAGGGTTAGGCTTAGGGCTAGGGTTAGGGTTATGCCTAGGGTTAGGGTTCAGAAAACCACAAAGCCAGGAGCTCCAGGGACACTGATCATGCGAAAGGCAGGCCAAGTTAAGCACGGCACATCCAAAACCTTGCTCCCTCTTCTTCTTTCTGCAAGGGTTAGGGTTAGGGGCTCGGGTTAGGGTTAGGGGTTAGGGTTAGGGGTAGGGTTAGGGTTAGGGTTTTGACTAGGGTTAGGATTCAGAAAACCACAAAGCCAGGGGACCCAGGCACACTAAGCATGCAAAAGGCAGGCCAAGTTGAGTGTAGCACATCCAAATCCCCTCTCCCTCTTCGTCATTCTGCTCAGAACTCACCACGGCCCAATGCCCGATTACTGGCTCAGTCTAGGGTTAGGCTTAGGGCTAGGGTTAGGGTTATGCCTAGGGTTAGGGTTCAGAAAACCACAAAGCCAGGAGCTCCAGGGACACTGATCATGCGAAAGGCAGGCCAAGTTAAGCACGGCACATCCAAAACCTTGCTCCCTCTTTGTCATTCTGCTCGGAACTCACCACAGCCCAATGCCCGATTACTGGCTCAGTCTAGGGTTAGGCTTAGGGCTAGGGTTAGGGTTATGCCTAGGGTTAGGGTTCAGAAAAGCACAAAGCCAGGAGCTCCAGGGATGCTCCCCATGCAAAAGGCAGGCCAAGTTGAGCGTAGCACATCCAAATCCTTGCTCCCTCTTTGTCATTCTGCTCGGAACTCACCACAGCCCCATGCCCGATTTCTGCCTCAGTCTAGTGTTAGGCTTAGGGCTAGGGTTAGGGTTATGCCTAGGGTTATGGTTCACAAAACCACAAAGCCAGGAGCTCCAGGGATACTCCCCATGCAAAAGGCAGGCCAAGTTGAGCGTAGCACATCCAAATCCTTGCTCCCTCTTCGTCATTCTGCTCGGAACTCACCACAGCCCAATGCCCGATTTCTGCCTCAGTCTAGGGTTAGGCTTAGGGCTAGGGTTAGGGTTATGCCTAGGGTTAGGGTTCACAAAACCACAAAGCCAGGAGCTCCAGGGATACTCACCATGCAAAAGGCAGGCCAAGTTGAGCGTAGCACATCCAAATCCTTGCTCCCTCTTCGTCATTCTGCTCAGAACTCACCACAGCCCAATGCCCGATTTCTGCCTCAGTCTAGGGTTAGGCTTAGGGCTAGGGTTAGGGTTATGCCTAGGGTTAGGGTTCACAAAACCACAAAGCCAGGAGCTCCAGGGATACTCACCATGCAAAAGGCAGGCCAAGTTGAACGTAGCACATCCAAATCCTTGCTCCCTCTTCTTCATTCTGCTCGGAACTCACCACGGCCCAATGCCTGATTTCTGCCTCAGTCTAGGGTTAGGCTTAGGGCTAGGGTTAGGGTTATGCCTAGGGTTAGGGTTCAGAAAACCACAAAGCCAGGAGCTCCAGGGATACTCCCCATGCAAAAGGCAGGCCGAGTTGAGCGTCGCACATCCAAATCCTTGCTCCCTCTTTGTCATTATGCTCGGAACTCACCACAGCCCAATGCCCGATTACTGCCTCAGTCTAGGGTTAGGCTTAGGGCTAGGGTTAGGGTTATGCCTAGGGTTAGGGTTCAGAAAACCACAAAGCCAGGAGCTCCAGGGATACTCACCATGCAAAAGGCAGGCCAAGTTGAGCGTAGCACATCCAAATCCTTGCTCCCTCTTCGTCATTCTGCTCGGAACTCCCCACAGCCCAATACCAGATTACTGGCTCAGTCTAGGGTTAGGCTTAGGGCTAGGGTTAGGGTTATGCCTAGGGTTAGGGTTCAGAAAACCACAAAGCCAGGAGCTCCAGGGACACTGATCATGCGAAAGGCAGGCCAAGTTAAGCACGGCACATCCAAAACCTTGCTCCCTCTTCTTCTTTCTGCAAGGGTTAGGGTTAGGGGCTCGGGTTAGGGTTAGGGGTTAGGGTTAGGGTTAGGGGTAGGGTTAGGGTTAGGGTTTTGACTAGGGTTAGGATTGAGAAAACCACAAAGCCAGGGGACCCAGGCACACTAAGCATGCAAAAGGCAGGCCAAGTTGAGCGTAGCACATCCAAATCCCCTCTCCCTCTTCGTCATTCTGCTCAGAACTCACCACGGCCCAATGCCCGATTACTGCCTCAGTCTAGGGTTAGGCTTAGGGCTAGGGTTAGGGTTATGCCTAGGGTTAGGGTTCAGAAAACCACAAAGCCAGGAGCTCCAGGGACACTGATCATGCGAAAGGCAGGCCAAGTTAAGCGCGGCACATCCAAAACCTTGCTCCCTCTTTGTCATTCTGCTCGGAACTCACCACAGCCCAATGCCCGATTACTGGCTCAGTCTAGGGTTAGGCTTAGGGCTAGGGTTAGGGTTATGCCTAGGGTTAGGGTTCAGAAAACCACAAAGCCAGGAGCTCCAGGGATACTCACCATGCAAAAGGCAGGCCAAGTTGAGCGTAGCACATCCAAATCCCCTCTCCCTCTTTGTCATTCTCCTCGGAACTCCCCACAGCCCAATGCCCGATTACTGGCTCAGTCTAGGGTTAGGCTTAGGGCTAGGGTTAGGGTTATGCCTAGGGTTAGGGTTCAGAAAACCACAAAGCCAGGAGCTCCAGGGATACTCCCCATGCAAAAGGCAGGCCGAGTTGAGCGTACCACATCCAAATCCTTGCTCCCTCTTTGTCATTCTGCTCGGAACTCACCACAGCCCAATGCCCGATTACTGCCTCAGTCTAGGGTTAGGCTTAGGGCTAGGGTTAGGGTTATGCCTAGGGTTAGGGTTCACAAAACCACAAAGCCAGGAGCTCCAGGGATACTCACCATGCAAAAGGCAGGCCAAGTTGAGCGTAGCACATCCAAATCCTTGCTCCCTCTTTGTCATTCTGCTCGGAACTTCCCACAGCCCAATGCCAGATTACTGGCTCAGTCTAGGGTTAGGCTTAGGGCTAGGGTTAGGGTTATGCCTAGGGTTAGGGTTCAGAAAACCACAAAGCCAGGAGCTCCAGGGACACTGATCATGCGAAAGGCAGGCCAAGTTAAGCACGGCACATCCAAAACCTTGCTCCCTCTTCTTCTTTCTGCAAGGGTTAGGGTTAGGGGCTCGGGTTAGGGTTAGGGGTTAGGGTTAGGGGTAGGGTTAGGGTTTGGGTTTTGACTAGGGTTAGGATTGAGAAAACCACAAAGCCAGGGGACCCAGGCACACTAAGCATGCAAAAGGCAGGCCAAGTTGAGCGTAGCACATCCAAATCCCCTCTCCCTCTTCGTCATTCTGCTCAGAACTCACCACAGCCCAATGCCCGATTTCTGCCTCAGTCTAGGGTTAGGCTTAGGGCTAGGGTTAGGGTTATGCCTAGGGTTAGGGTTCACAAAACCACAAAGCCAGGAGCTCCAGGGATACTCCCCATGCAAAAGGCAGGCCAAGTTGAGCGTAGCACATCCAAATCCTTGCTCCCTCTTTGTCATTCTGCTCGGAACTCACCACGGCCCAATGCCCGATTACTGGCTCAGTCTAGGGTTAGGCTTAGGGCTAGGGTTAGGGTTATGCCTAGGGTTAGGGTTCACAAAACCACAAAGCCAGGAGCTCCAGGGACACTGATCATGCGAAAGGCAGGCCAAGTTAAGCACGGCACATCCAAAACCTTGCTCCCTCTTCTTCTTTCTGCAAGGGTTAGGGTTAGGGGCTCAGGTTAGGGTTAGGGGTTAGGGTTAGGGTTTTGACTAGGGTTAGGATTGAGAAAACCACAAAGCCAGGGGACCCAGGCACACTAAGCATGCAAAAGGCAGGCCAAGTTGAGCGTAGCACATCCAAATCCCCTCTCCCTCTTCGTCATTCTGCTCGGAACTCACCACAGCCCAATGCCCGATTTCTGCCTCAGTCTAGGGTTAGGCTTAGGGCTAGGGTTAGGGTTATGCCTAGGGTTAGGGTTATGCCTAGGGTTAGGGTTCAGAAAACCACAAAGCCAGGAGCTCCAGGGATACTCCCCATGCAAAAGGCAGGCCAAGTTGAGCGTAGCACATCCAAATCCCCTCTCCCTCTTCGTCATTCTGCTCGGAACTCACCACAGCCCAATGCCCGATTTCTGCCTCAGTCTAGGGTTAGGCCTTGGGCTAGGGTTAGGGTTATGCCTAGGGTTAGGGTTCAGAAAACCACAAAGCCAGGAGCTCCAGGGATACTCACCATGCAAAAGGCAGGCCAAGTTAAGCACGGCACATCCAAAACCTTGCTCCCTCTTCGTCATTCTGCAAGGGTTAGGGTTAGGGGCTCGGGTTAGGGTTAGGGGTTAGGGTTAGGGGTAGGGTTAGGGTTAGGGTTTTGACTAGGGTTAGGATTGAGAAAACCACAAAGCCAGGGGACCCAGGCACACTAAGCATGCAAAAGGCAGGCCAAGTTGAGTGTAGCACATCCAAATCCCCTCTCCCTCTTCGTCATTCTGCTCGGAACTCACCACAGCCCAATGCCCGATTTCTGCCTCAGTCTAGGGTTAGGCTTAGGGCTAGGGTTAGGGTTATGCCTAGGGTTAGGGTTCAGAAAACCACAAAGCCAGGAGCTCCAGGGATACTCCCCATGCAAAAGGCAGGCCAAGTTGAGCGTAGCACATCCAAATCCTTGCTCCCTCTTTGTCATTATGCTCGGAACTCACCACAGCCCAATGCCCGATTACTGCCTCAGTCTAGGGTTAGGCTTAGGGCTAGGGTTAGGGTTATGCCTAGGGTTAGGGTTCACAAAACCACAAAGCCAGGAGCTCCAGGGATACTCACCATGCAAAAGGCAGGCCAAGTTGAGCGTAGCACATCCAAATCCCCGCTCCCTCTTCATCATTCTGCTCGGAACTCACCACAGCCCAATGCCCGATTACTGGCTCAGTCTAGGGTTAGGCTTAGGGCTAGGGTTAGGGTTATGCCTAGGGTTAGGGTTCACAAAACCACAAAGCCAGGAGCTCCAGGGATACTCCCCATGCAAAAGGCAGGCCAAGTTGAGCGTAGCACATCCAAATCCTTGCTCCCTCTTTGTCATTCTGCTCGGAACTCACCACAGCCCAATGCCCGATTACTGCCTCAGTCTAGGGTTAGGCTTAGGGCTAGGGTTAGGGTTATGCCTAGGGTTAGGGTTCACAAAACCACAAAGCCAGGAGCTCCAGGGATACTCCCCATGCAAAAGGCAGGCCAAGTTGAGCGTAGCACATCCAAATCCTTGCTCCCTCTTCGTCATTCTGCTCGGAACTCCCCACAGCCCAATGCCCGATTTCTGCCTCAGTCTAGGGTTAGGCTTAGGGCTAGGGTTAGGGTTATGCCTAGGGTTAGGGTTCACAAAACCACAAAGCCAGGAGCTCCAGGGATACTCACCATGCAAAAGGCAGGCCAAGTTGAGCGTAGCACATCCAAATCCCCGCTCCCTCTTCATCATTCTGCTCGGAACTCACCACAGCCCAATGCCCGATTACTGGCTCAGTCTAGGGTTAGGCTTAGGGCTAGGGTTAGGGTTATGCCTAGGGTTAGGGTTCACAAAACCACAAAGCCAGGAGCTCCAGGGATACTCACCATGCAAAAGGCAGGCCAAGTTGAGCGTAGCACATCCAAATCCTTGCTCCCTCTTCGTCATTCTGCTCGGAACTCACCACAGCCCAATGCCCGATTACTGCCTCAGTCTAGGGTTAGGCTTAGGGCTAGGGTTAGGGTTATGCCTAGGGTTATGGTTCACAAAACCACAAAGCCAGGAGCTCCAGGGATACTCCCCATGCAAAAGGCAGGCCAAGTTGAGCGTAGCACATCCAAATCCTTGCTCCCTCTTCGTCATTCTGCTCGGAACTCCCCACAGCCCAATGCCCGATTTCTGCCTCAGTCTAGGGTTAGGCTTAGGGCTAGGGTTAGGGTTATGCCTAGGGTTAGGCTTCAGAAAACCACAAAGCCAGGAGCTCCAGGGATACTCACCATGCAAAAGGCAGGCCAAGTTGAGCGTAGCACATCCAAATCCCCTCTCCCTCTTCGTCATTCTGCTCGGAACTCACCACAGCCCAATGCCCGATTTCTGCCTCAGTCTAGGGTTAGGCTTAGGGCTAGGGTTAGGGTTATGCCTAGGGTTAGGGTTATGCCTAGGGTTAGGGTTCAGAAAACCACAAAGCCAGGAGCTCCAGGGATACTCCCCATGCAAAAGGCAGGCCAAGTTGAGCGTAGCACATCCAAATCCCCTCTCCCTCTTCGTCAGTCTGCTCGGAACTCACCACAGCCCAATGCCCGATTTCTGCCTCAGTCTAGGGTTAGGCTTAGGGCTAGGGTTAGGGTTATGCCTAGGGTTAGGGTTCAGAAAACCACAAAGCCAGGAGCTCCAGGGATACTCACCATGCAAAAGGCAGGCCAAGTTAAGCACGGCACATCCAAAACCTTGCTCCCTCTTCTTCTTTCTGCAAGGGTTAGGGTTAGGGGCTCGGGTTAGGGTTAGGGGTTAGGGTTAGGGGTAGGGTTAGGGTTAGGGTTTTGACTAGGGTTAGGATTAAGAAAACCACAAAGCCAGGGGACCCAGGCACACTAACCATGCAAAAGGCAGGCCAAGTTGAGTGTAGCACATCCAAATCCCCTCTCCCTCTTCGTCATTCTGCTCGGAACTCACCACAGCCCAATGCCCGATTTCTGCCTCAGTCTAGGGTTAGGCTTAGGGCTAGGGTTAGGGTTATGCCTAGGGTTATGGTTCACAAAACCACAAAGCCAGGAGCTCCAGGGATACTCCCCATGCAAAAGGCAGGCCAAGTTGAGCGTAGCACATCCAAATCCTTGCTCCCTCTTTGTCATTCTGCTCGGAACTCACCACAGCCCAATGCCCGATTACTGCCTCAGTCTAGGGTTAGGCTTAGGGCTAGGGTTAGGGTTATGCCTAGGGTTAGGGTTCACAAAACCACAAAGCCAGGAGCTCCAGGGATACTCACCATGTAAAAGGCAGGCCAAGTTGAGCGTAGCACATCCAAATCCCCGCTCCCTCTTCATCATTCTGCTCGGAACTCACCACAGCCCAATGCCCGATTACTGGCTCAGTCTAGGGTTAGGCTTAGGGCTAGGGTTAGGGTTATGCCTAGGGTTAGGGTTCAGAAAACCACAAAGCCAGGACCTCCCGGGATACTCCCCATGCAAAAGGCAGGCCGAGTTGAGCGTAGCACATCCAAATCCTTGCTCCCTCTTTGTCATTCTGCTCGGAACTCACCACAGCCCCATGCCCGATTACTGCCTCAGTCTAGGGTTAGGCTTAGGGCTAGGGTTAGGGTTATGCCTAGGGTTAGGGTTCAGAAAACCACAAAGCCAGGACCTCCCGGGATACTCCCCATGCAAAAGGCAGGCCGAGTTGAGCGTAGCACATCCAAATCCTTGCTCCCTCTTTGTCATTATGCTCGCAACTCACCACAGCCCAATGCCCGATTACTGCCTCAGTCTAGGGTTAGGCTTAGGGCTAGGGTTAGGGTTATGCCTAGGGTTAGGGTTCACAAAACCACAAAGCCAGGAGCTCCAGGGATACTGACCATGCAAAAGGCAGGCCAAGTTGAGCGTAGCACATCCAAATCCTTGCTCCCTCTTTGTCATTCTGCTCGGAACTTCCCACAGCCCAATGCCCGATTACTGGCTCAGTCTAGGGTTAGGCTTAGGGCTAGGGTTAGGGTTATGCCTAGGGTTACGGTTCAGAAAACCACAAAGCCAGGAGCTCCAGGGACACTGATCATGCGAAAGGCAGGCCAAGTTAAGCACGGCACATCCAAAACCTTGCTCCCTCTTCTTCTTTCTGCAAGGGTTAGGGTTAGGGGCTCGGGTTAGGGTTAGGGGTTAGGGTTAGGGGTAGGGTTAGGGTTAGGGTTTTGACTAGGGTTAGGATTGAGAAAACTACAAAGCCAGGGGACCCAGGCACACTAAGCATGCAAAAGGCAGGCCAAGTTGAGCGTAGCACATCCAAATCCCCTCTCCCTCTTCGTCATTCTGCTCGGAACTCACCACAGCCCAATGCCCGATTTCTGCCTCAGTCTAGGGTTAGGCTTAGGGCTAGGGTTAGGGTTATGCCTAGGGTTAGGGTTATGCCTAGGGTTAGGGTTCAGAAAAGCACAAAGCCAGGAGCTCCAGGGATACTCCCCATGCAAAAGGCAGGCCAAGTTGAGCGTAGCACATCCAAATCCCCTCTCCCTCTTCGTCAGTCTGCTCGGAACTCACCACAGCCCAATGCCCGATTTCTGCCTCAGTCTAGGGTTAGGCTTAGGGCTAGGGTTAGGGTTATGCCTAGGGTTACGGTTCAGAAAACCACAAAGCCAGGAGCTCCAGGGACACTGATCATGCGAAAGGCAGGCCAAGTTAAGCACGGCACATCCAAAACCTTGCTCCCTCTTCTTCTTTCTGCAAGGGTTAGGGTTAGGGGCTCGGGTTAGGGTTAGGGGTTAGGGTTAGGGGTAGGGTTAGGGTTAGGGTTTTGACTAGGGTTAGGATTGAGAAAACTACAAAGCCAGGGGACCCAGGCACACTAAGCATGCAAAAGGCAGGCCAAGTTGAGCGTAGCACATCCAAATCCCCTCTCCCTCTTCGTCATTCTGCTCAGAACTCACCACAGCCCAATGCCCGATTTCTGCCTCAGTCTAGGGTTAGGCTTAGGGCTAGGGTTAGGGTTATGCCTAGGGTTAGGGTTCAGAAAACCACAAAGCCAGGAGCTCCAGGGATACTCACCATGCAAAAGGCAGGCCAAGTTGAGCGTAGCACATCCAAATCCCCTCTCCCTCTTCGTCATTCTGCTCGGAACTAACCACAGCCCAATGCCCGATTACTGGCTCAGTCTAGGGTTAGGCTTAGGGCTAGGGTTAGGGTTATGCCTAGGGTTAGGGTTCAGAAAACCACAAAGCCAGGAGCTCCAGGGATACTCACCATGCAAAAGGCAGGCCAAGTTGAGCGTAGCACATCCAAATCCTTGCTCCCTCTTCTTCATTCTGCTCGGAACTCACCACGGCCCAATGCCCGATTACTGCCTCAGTCTAGGGTTAGGCTTAGGGCTAGGGTTAGGGTTATGCCTAGGGTTAGGGTTCAGAAAACCACAAAGCCAGGAGCTCCAGGGATACTCCCCATGCAAAAGGCAGGCCAAGTTGAGCGTAGCACATCCAAATCCTTCCTCCCTCTTCTTCATTCTGCTCGGAACTCACCACGGCCCAATGCCCGATTACTGCCTCAGTCTAGGGTTAGGCTTAGGGCTAGGGTTAGGGTTATGCCTAGGGTTAGGGTTCAGAAAACCACAAAGCCAGGAGCTCCAGGGACACTGATCATGCGAAAGGCAGGCCAAGTTAAGCACGGCACATCCAAAACCTTGCTCCCTCTTTGTCATTCTGCTCGGAACTCACCACAGCCCAATGCCCGATTACTGCCTCAGTCTAGGGTTAGGCTTAGGGCTAGGGTTAGGGTTATGCCTAGGGTTAGGGTTCAGAAAACCACAAAGCCAGGAGCTCCAGGGATACTCCCCATGCAAAAGGCAGGCCAAGTTGAGCGTAGCACATCCAAATCCTTGCTCCCTCTTTGTCATTATGCTCGGAACTCACCACAGCCCAATGCCCGATTACTGCCTCAGTCTAGGGTTAGGCTTAGGGCTAGGGTTAGGGTTATGCCTAGGGTTAGGGTTCACAAAACCACAAAGCCAGGAGCTCCAGGGATACTCCCCATGCAAAAGGCAGGCCAAGTTGAGCGTAGCACATCCAAATCCTTGCTCCCTCTTTGTCATTATGCTCGGAACTCACCACAGCCCAATGCCCGATTACTGCCTCAGTCTAGGGTTAGGCTTAGGGCTAGGGTTAGGGTTATGCCTAGGGTTAGGGTTCACAAAACCACAAAGCCAGGAGCTCCAGGGATACTCACCATGCAAAAGGCAGGCCAAGTTGAGCGTAGCACATCCAAATCCTTGCTCCCTCTTTGTCATTCTCCTCGGAACTCCCCACAGCCCAATGCCAGATTTCTGCCTCAGTCTAGGGTTAGGCTTAGGGCTAGGGTTAGGGTTATGCCTAGGGTTAGGGTTCAGAAAACCACAAAGCCAGGAGCTCCAGGGACACTGATCATGCGAAAGGCAGGCCAAGTTAAGCACGGCACATCCAAATCCTTGCTCCCTCTTCTTCTTTCTGCAAGGGTTAGGGTTAGGGGCTCGGGTGAGGGTTAGGGGTTAGGGTTAGGGGTAGGGTTAGGGTTAGGGTTTTGACTAGGGTTAGGATTCAGAAAACCACAAAGCCAGGGGACCCAGGCACACTAAGCATGCAAAACGCAGGCCAAGTTGAGCGTAGCACATCCAAATCCCCTCTCCCTCTTCGTCATTCTGCTCAGAACTCACCACGGCCCAATGCCCGATTTCTGCCTCAGTCTAGGGTTAGGCTTAGGGCTAGGGTTAGGGTTATGCCTAGGGTTAGGGTTCAGAAAACCACAAAGCCAGGAGCTCCAGGGATACTCACCATGCAAAAGGCAGGCCAAGTTGAGCGTAGCACATCCAAATCCTTGCTCCCTCTTTGTCATTCTGCTCGGAACTCCCCACAGCCCAATGCCCGATTTCTGCCTCAGTCTAGGGTTAGGCTTAGGGCTAGGGTTAGGGTTATGCCTAGGGTTAGGGTTCAGAAAACCACAAAGCCAGGAGCTCCAGGGATACTCCCCATGCAAAAGGCAGGCCAAGTTGAGCGTAGCACATCCAAATCCTTGCTCCCTCTTTGTCATTCTGCTCGGAACTCACCACAGCCCCATGCCCGATTACTGCCTCAGTCTAGGGTTAGGCTTAGGGCTAGGGTTAGGGTTATGCCTAGGGTTAGGGTTCAGAAAACCACAAAGCCAGGACCTCCCGGGATGCTCCCCATGCAAAAGGCAGGCCGAGTTGAGCATAGCACATCCAAATCCTTGCTCCCTCTTTGTCATTCTGCTCGGAACTTCCCACAGCCCAATGCCCGATTACTGGCTCAGTCTAGGGTTAGGCTTAGGGCTAGGGTTAGGGTTATGCCTAGGGTTAGGGTTCAGAAAACCACAAAGCCAGGAGCTCCAGGGACACTGATCATGCGAAAGGCAGGCCAAGTTAAGCACGGCACATCCAAAACCTTGCTCCCTCTTCTTCTTTCTGCAAGGGTTAGGGTTAGGGGCTCGGGTTAGGGTTAGGGGTTAGGGTTAGGGGTAGGGTTAGGGTTAGGGTTTTGACTAGGGTTAGGATTGAGAAAACTACAAAGCCAGGGGACCCAGGCACACTAAGCATGCAAAAGGCAGGCCAAGTTGAGCGTAGCACATCCAAATCCCCTCTCCCTCTTCGTCATTCTGCTCAGAACTCACCACAGCCCAATGCCCGATTTCTGCCTCAGTCTAGGGTTAGGCTTAGGGCTAGGGTTAGGGTTATGCCTAGGGTTAGGGTTATGCCTAGGGTTAGGGTTCAGAAAAGCACAAAGCCAGGAGCTCCAGGGATACTCCCCATGCAAAAGGCAGGCCAAGTTGAGCGTAGCACATCCAAATCCCCTCTCCCTCTTCGTCATTCTGCTCGGAACTCACCACAGCCCAATGCCCGATTTCTGCCTCAGTCTAGGGTTAGGCTTAGGGCTAGGGTTAGGGTTATGCCTAGGGTTAGGGTTATGCCTAGGGTTAGGGTTCAGAAAACCACAAAGCCAGGAGCTCCAGGGATACTCCCCATGCAAAAGGCAGGCCAAGTTGAGCGTAGCACATCCAAATCCCCTCTCCCTCTTCGTCAGTCTGCTCGGAACTCACCACAGCCCAATGCCCGATTTCTGCCTCAGTCTAGGGTTAGGCTTAGGGCTAGGGTTAGGGTTATGCCTAGGGTTAGGGTTCAGAAAACCACAAAGCCAGGAGCTCCAGGGATACTCACCATGCAAAAGGCAGGCCAAGTTAAGCACGGCACATCCAAAACCTTGCTCCCTCTTCTTCTTTCTGCAAGGGTTAGGGTTAGGGGCTCGGGTTAGGGTTAGGGGTTAGGGTTAGGGGTAGGGTTAGGGTTAGGGTTTTGACTAGGGTTAGGATTGAGAAAACCACAAAGCCAGGGGACCCAGGCACACTAAGCATGCAAAAGGCAGGCCAAGTTGAGTGTAGCACATCCAAATCCCCTCTCCCTCTTCGTCATTCTGCTCGGAACTCACCACAGCCCAATGCCCGATTTCTGCCTCAGTCTAGGGTTAGGCTTAGGGCTAGGGTTAGGGTTATGCCTAGGGTTATGGTTCACAAAACCACAAAGCCAGGAGCTCCAGGGATACTCCCCATGCAAAAGGCAGGCCAAGTTGAGCGTAGCACATCCAAATCCTTGCTCCCTCTTTGTCATTCTGCTCGGAACTCACCACAGCCCAATGCCCGATTACTGCCTCAGTCTAGGGTTAGGCTTAGGGCTAGGGTTAGGGTTATGCCTAGGGTTAGGGTTCACAAAACCACAAAGCCAGGAGCTCCAGGGATACTCACCATGCAAAAGGCAGGCCAAGTTGAACGTAGCACATCCAAATCCTTGCTCCCTCTTCGTCATTCTGCTCGGAACTCCCCACAGCCCAATGCCCGATTTCTGCCTCAGTCTAGGGTTAGGCTTAGGGCTAGGGTTAGGGTTATGCCTAGGGTTAGGGTTCAGAAAAGCACAAAGCCAGGAGCTCCAGGGATACTCCCCATGCAAAAGGCAGGCCAAGTTGAGCGTAGCACATCCAAATCCCCTCTCCCTCTTCGTCAGTCTGCTCGGAACTCACCACAGCCCAATGCCCGATTTCTGCCTCAGTCTAGGGTTAGGCTTAGGGCTAGGGTTAGGGTTATGCCTAGGGTTAGGGTTCAGAAAACCACAAAGCCAGGACCTCCCGGGATACTCCCCATGCAAAAGGCAGGCCGAGTTGAGCGTAGCACATCCAAATCCTTGCTCCCTCTTTGTCATTCTGCTCGGAACTCACCACAGCCCCATGCCCGATTACTGCCTCAGTCTAGGGTTAGGCTTAGGGCTAGGGTTAGGGTTATGCCTAGGGTTAGGGTTCAGAAAACCACAAAGCCAGGACCTCCCGGGATACTCCCCATGCAAAAGGCAGGCCGAGTTGAGCGTAGCACATCCAAATCCTTGCTCCCTCTTTGTCATTATGCTCGGAACTCACCACAGCCCAATGCCCGATTACTGCCTCAGTCTAGGGTTAGGCTTAGGGCTAGGGTTAGGGTTATGCCTAGGGTTAGGGTTCACAAAACCACAAAGCCAGGAGCTCCAGGGATACTGACCATGCAAAAGGCAGGACAAGTTGAGCGTAGCACATCCAAATCCTTGCTCCCTCTTTGTCATTCTGCTCGGAACTTCCCACAGCCCAATGCCCGATTACTGGCTCAGTCTAGGGTTAGGCTTAGGGCTAGGGTTAGGGTTATGCCTAGGGTTACGGTTCAGAAAACCACAAAGCCAGGAGCTCCAGGGACACTGATCATGCGAAAGGCAGGCCAAGTTAAGCACGGCACATCCAAAACCTTGCTCCCTCTTCTTCTTTCTGCAAGGGTTAGGGTTAGGGGCTCGGGTTAGGGTTAGGGGTTAGGGTTAGGGGTAGGGTTAGGGTTAGGGTTTTGACTAGGGTTAGGATTGAGAAAACTACAAAGCCAGGGGACCCAGGCACACTAAGCATGCAAAAGGCAGGCCAAGTTGAGCGTAGCACATCCAAATCCCCTCTCCCTCTTCGTCATTCTGCTCAGAACTCACCACAGCCCAATGCCCGATTTCTGCCTCAGTCTAGGGTTAGGCTTAGGGCTAGGGTTAGGGTTATGCCTAGGGTTAGGGTTATGCCTAGGGTTAGGGTTCAGAAAAGCACAAAGCCAGGAGCTCCAGGGATACTCCCCATGCAAAAGGCAGGCCAAGTTGAGCGTAGCACATCCAAATCCCCTCTCCCTCTTCGTCATTCTGCTCGGAACTCACCACAGCCCAATGCCCGATTTCTGCTTCAGTCTAGGGTTAGGCTTAGGGCTAGGGTTAGGGTTATGCCTAGGGTTAGGGTTCAGAAAACCACAAAGCCAGGAGCTCCAGGGACACTGATCATGCGAAAGGCAGGCCAAGTTAAGCACGGCACATCCAAAACCTTGCTCCCTCTTCTTCTTTCTGCAAGGGTTAGGGTTAGGGGCTCGGGTTAGGGTTAGGGGTTAGGGTTAGGGGTAGGGTTAGGGTTAGGGTTTTGACTAGGGTTAGGATTGAGAAAACTACAAAGCCAGGGGACCCAGGCACACTAAGCATGCAAAAGGCAGGCCAAGTTGAGCGTAGCACATCCAAATCCCCTCTCCCTCTTCGTCATTCTGCTCAGAACTCACCACAGCCCAATGCCCGATTTCTGCCTCAGTCTAGGGTTAGGCTTAGGGCTAGGGTTAGGGTTATGCCTAGGGTTAGGGTTCAGAAAACCACAAAGCCAGGAGCTCCAGGGATACTCCCCATGCAAAAGGCAGGCCAAGTTGAGCGTAGCACATCCAAATCCCCTCTCCCTCTTCGTCATTCTGCTCGGAACTAACCACAGCCCAATGCCCGATTACTGGCTCAGTCTAGGGTTAGGCTTAGGGCTAGGGTTAGGGTTATGCCTAGGGTTAGGGTTCAGAAAACCACAAAGCCAGGAGCTCCAGGGATACTCACCATGCAAAAGGCAGGCCAAGTTGAGCGTAGCACATCCAAATCCTTGCTCCCTCTTCTTCATTCTGCTCGGAACTCACCACGGCCCAATGCCCGATTACTGCCTCAGTCTAGGGTTAGGGTTATGCCTAGGGTTAGGGTTATGCCTAGGGTTAGGGTTCAGAAAACCACAAAGCCAGGAGCTCCAGGGATACTCCCCATGCAAAAGGCAGGCCAAGTTGAGCGTAGCACATCCAAATCCTTCCTCCCTCTTCTTCATTCTGCTCGGAACTCACCACGGCCCAATGCCCGATTACTGCCTCAGTCTAGGGTTAGGCTTAGGGCTAGGGTTAGGGTTATGCCTAGGGTTAGGGTTCAGAAAACCACAAAGCCAGGAGCTCCAGGGACACTGATCATGCGAAAGGCAGGCCAAGTTAAGCACGGCACATCCAAAACCTTGCTCCCTCTTTGTCATTCTGCTCGGAACTCACCACAGCCCAATGCCCGATTACTGCCTCAGTCTAGGGTTAGGCTTAGGGCTAGGGTTAGGGTTATGCCTAGGGTTAGGGTTCAGAAAACCACAAAGCCAGGAGCTCCAGGGATACTCCCCATGCAAAAGGCAGGCCAAGTTGAGCGTAGCACATCCAAATCCTTGCTCCCTCTTTGTCATTATGCTCGGAACTCACCACAGCCCAATGCCCGATTACTGCCTCAGTCTAGGGTTAGGCTTAGGGCTAGGGTTAGGGTTATGCCTAGGGTTAGGGTTCAGAAAACCACAAAGCCAGGAGCTCCAGGGATACTGATCATGCGAAAGGCAGGCCAAGTTAAGCACGGCACATCCAAAACCTTGCTCCCTCTTCTTCTTTCTGCAAGGGTTAGGGTTAGGGGCTCGGGTTAGGGTTAGGGGTTAGGGTTAGGGGTAGGGTTAGGGTTAGGGTTTTGACTAGGGTTAGGATTCAGAAAACCACAAAGCCAGGGGACCCAGGCACACTAAGCATGCAAAAGGCAGGCCAAGTTGAGCGTAGCACATCCAAATCCCCTCTCCCTCTTCGTCATTCTGCTCAGAACTCACCACGGCCCAATGCCCGATTACTGGCTCAGTCTAGGGTTAGGCTTAGGGCTAGGGTTAGGGTTATGCCTAGGGTTAGGGTTCAGAAAACCACAAAGCCAGGAGCTCCAGGGATACTCACCATGCAAAAGGCAGGCCAAGTTGAGCGTAGCACATCCAAATCCTTGCTCCCTCTTTGTCATTCTGCTCGGAACTCCCCACAGCCCAATGCCAGATTACTGGCTCAGTCTAGGGTTAGGCTTAGGGCTAGGGTTAGGGTTATGCCTAGGGTTAGGGTTCAGAAAACCACAAAGCCAGGAGCTCCAGGGATACTCCCCATGCAAAAGGCAGGCCAAGTTGAGCGTAGCACATCCAAATCCTTGCTCCCTCTTTGTCATTCTGCTCGGAACTCACCACAGCCCCATGCCCGATTACTGCCTCAGTCTAGGGTTAGGCTTAGGGCTAGGGTTAGGTTTATGCCTAGGGTTAGGGTTCAGAAAACCACAAAGCCAGGACCTCCCGGGATGCTCCCCATGCAAAAGGCAGGCCGAGTTGAGCGTAGCACATCCAAATCCTTGCTCCCTCTTTGTCATTCTGCTCGGAACTTCCCACAGCCCAATGCCCGATTACTGGCTCAGTCTAGGGTTAGGCTTAGGGCTAGGGTTAGGGTTATGCCTAGGGTTACGGTTCAGAAAACCACAAAGCCAGGAGCTCCAGGGACACTGATCATGCGAAAGGCAGGCCAAGTTAAGCACGGCACATCCAAAACCTTGCTCCCTCTTCTTCTTTCTGCAAGGGTTAGGGTTAGGGGCTCGGGTTAGGGTTAGGGGTTAGGGTTAGGGGTAGGGTTAGGGTTAGGGTTTTGACTAGGGTTAGGATTTAGAAAACTACAAAGCCAGGGGACCCAGGCACACTAAGCATGCAAAAGGCAGGCCAAGTTGAGCGTAGCACATCCAAATCCCCTCTCCCTCTTCGTCATTCTGCTCAGAACTCACCACAGCCCAATGCCCGATTTCTGCCTCAGTCTAGGGTTAGGCTTAGGGCTAGGGTTAGGGTTATGCCTAGGGTTAGGGTTATGCCTAGGGTTAGGGTTCAGAAAAGCACAAAGCCAGGAGCTCCAGGGATACTCCCCATGCAAAAGGCAGGCCAAGTTGAGCGTAGCACATCCAAATCCCCTCTCCCTCTTCGTCATTCTGCTCGGAACTCACCACAGCCCAATGCCCGATTTCTGCCTCAGTCTAGGGTTAGGCTTAGGGCTAGGGTTAGGGTTATGCCTAGGGTTAGGGTTATGCCTAGGGTTAGGGTTCACAAAACCACAAAGCCAGGAGCTCCAGGGATACTCCCCATGCAAAAGGCAGGCCAAGTTGAGCGTAGCACATCCAAATCCCCTCTCCCTCTTCGTCAGTCTGCTCGGAACTCACCACAGCCCAATGCCCGATTTCTGCCTCAGTCTAGGGTTAGGCTTAGGGCTAGGGTTAGGGTTATGCCTAGGGTTAGGGTTCAGAAAACCACAAAGCCAGGAGCTCCAGGGATACTCACCATGCAAAAGGCAGGCCAAGTTAAGCACGGCACATCCAAAACCTTGCTCCCTCTTCTTCTTTCTGCAAGGGTTAGGGTTAGGGGCTCGGGTTAGGGTTAGGGGTTAGGGTTAGGGGTAGGGTTAGGGTTAGGGTTTTGACTAGGGTTAGGATTGAGAAAACCACAAAGCCAGGGGACCCAGGCACACTAAGCATGCAAAAGGCAGGCCAAGTTGAGTGTAGCACATCCAAATCCCCTCTCCCTCTTCGTCATTCTGCTCGGAACTCACCACAGCCCAATGCCCGATTTCTGCCTCAGTCTAGGGTTAGGCTTAGGGCTAGGGTTAGGGTTATGCCTAGGGTTAGGGTTCAGAAAACCACAAAGACAGGAGCTCCAGGGATACTCCCCATGCAAAAGGCAGGCCAAGTTGAGCGTAGCACATCCAAATCCTTGCTCCCTCTTTGTCATTCTGCTCGGAACTCACCACAGCCCAATGCCCGATTACTGCCTCAGTCTAGGGTTAGGCTTAGGGCTAGGGTTAGGGTTATGCCTAGGGTTAGGGTTCACAAAACCACAAAGCCAGGAGCTCCAGGGATACTCACCATGCAAAAGGCAGGCCAAGTTGAGTGTAGCACATCCAAATCCTTGCTCCCTCTTCGTCATTCTGCTCGGAACTCCCCACAGCCCAATGCCCGATTTCTGCCTCAGTCTAGGGTTAGGCTTAGGGCTAGGGTTAGGGTTATGCCTAGGGTTATGGTTCACAAAACCACAAAGCCAGGAGCTCCAGGGATACTCACCATGCAAAAGGCAGGCCAAGTTGAGCGTAGCACATCCAAATCCCCGCTCCCTCTTCATCATTCTGCTCGGAACTCACCACAGCCCAATGCCCGATTACTGGCTCAGTCTAGGGTTAGGCTTAGGGCTAGGGTTAGGGTTATGCCTAGGGTTAGGGTTCACAAAACCACAAAGCCAGGACCTCCCGGGATACTCCCCATGCAAAAGGCAGGCCGAGTTGAGCGTAGCACATCCAAATCCTTGCTCCCTCTTTGTCATTCTGCTCGGAACTCACCACAGCCCCATGCCCGATTACTGCCTCAGTCTAGGGTTAGGCTTAGGGCTAGGGTTAGGGTTATGCCTAGGGTTAGGGTTCAGAAAACCACAAAGCCAGGACCTCCCGGGATACTCCCCATGCAAAAGGCAGGCCGAGTTGAGCGTAGCACATCCAAATCCTTGCTCCCTCTTTGTCATTATGCTCGGAACTCCCCACAGCCCAATGCCCGATTACTGCCTCAGTCTAGGGTTAGGCTTAGGGCTAGGGTTAGGGTTATGCCTAGGGTTAGGGTTCACAAAACCACAAAGCCAGGAGCTCCAGGGATACTCACCATGCAAAAGGCAGGCCAAGTTGAGCGTAGCACATCCAAATCTTTGCTCCCTATTTGTCATTCTGCTCGGAACTTCCCACAGCCCAATGCCCGATTACTGGCTCAGTCTAGGGTTAGGCTTAGGGCTAGGGTTAGGGTTATGCCTAGGGTTAGGGTTCAGAAAACCACAAAGCCAGGAGCTCCAGGGACACTGATCATGCGAAAGGCAGGCCAAGTTAAGCACGGCACATCCAAAACCTTGCTCCCTCTTCTTCTTTCTGCAAGGGTTAGGGTTAGGGGCTCGGGTTAGGGTTAGGGGTTAGGGTTAGGGGTAGGGTTAGGGTTAGGGTTTTGACTAGGGTTAGGATTGAGAAAACCACAAAGCCAGGGGACCCAGGCACACTAAGCATGCAAAAGGCAGGCCAAGTTGAGTGTAGCACATCCAAATCCCCTCTCCCTCTTCGTCATTCTGCTCGGAACTCACCACAGCCCAATGCCCGATTTCTGCCTCAGTCTAGGGTTAGGCTTAGGGCTAGGGTTAGGGTTATGCCTAGGGTTAGGGTTCAGAAAACCACAAAGCCAGGAGCTCCAGGGATACTCCCCATGCAAAAGGCAGGCCAAGTTGAGCGTAGCACATCCAAATCCTTGCTCCCTCTTTGTCATTCTGCTCGGAACTCACCACAGCCCAATGCCCGATTACTGCCTCAGTCTAGGGTTAGGCTTAGGGCTAGGGTTAGGGTTATGCCTAGGGTTAGGGTTCAGAAAACCACAAAGCCAGGAGCTCCAGGGATACTCCCCATGCAAAAGGCAGGCCAAGTTGAGCGTAGCACATCCAAATCCCCTCTCCCTCTTCGTCATTCTGCTCGGAACTCACCACAGCCCAATGCCCGATTTCTGCTTCAGTCTAGGGTTAGGCTTAGGGCTAGGGTTAGGGTTATGCCTAGGGTTAGGGTTCAGAAAACCACAAAGCCAGGAGCTCCAGGGATACTCACCATGCAAAAGGCAGGCCAAGTTGAGCGTAGCACATCCAAATCCTTGCTCCCTCTTCTTCATTCTGCTCGGAACTCACCACGGCCCAATGCCCGATTACTGCCTCAGTCTAGGGTTAGGCTTATGCCTAGGGTTAGGGTTATGCCTAGGGTTAGGGTTCAGAAAACCACAAAGCCAGGAGCTCCAGGGATACTCCCCATGCAAAAGGCAGGCCAAGTTGAGCGTAGCACATCCAAATCCTTCCTCCCTCTTCTTCATTCTGCTCGGAACTCACCACGGCCCAATGCCCGATTACTGCCTCAGTCTAGGGTTAGGCTTAGGGCTAGGGTTAGGGTTATGCCTAGGGTTAGGGTTCAGAAAACCACAAAGCCAGGAGCTCCAGGGACACTGATCATGCGAAAGGCAGGCCAAGTTAAGCACGGCACATCCAAAACCTTGCTCCCTCTTTGTCATTCTGCTCGGAACTCACCACAGCCCAATGCCCGATTACTGCCTCAGTCTAGGGTTAGGCTTAGGGCTAGGGTTAGGGTTATGCCTAGGGTTAGGGTTCAGAAAACCACAAAGCCAGGAGCTCCAGGGATACTCCCCATGCAAAAGGCAGGCCAAGTTGAGCGTAGCACATCCAAATCCTTGCTCCCTCTTTGTCATTATGCTCGGAACTCACCACAGCCCAATGCCCGATTACTGCCTCAGTCTAGGGTTAGGCTTAGGGCTAGGGTTAGGGTTATGCCTAGGGTTAGGGTTCAGAAAACCACAAAGCCAGGAGCTCCAGGGACACTGATCATGCGAAAGGCAGGCCAAGTTAAGCACGGCACATCCAAAACCTTGCTCCCTCTTCTTCTTTCTGCAAGGGTTAGGGTTAGGGGCTCGGGTTAGGGTTAGGGGTTAGGGTTAGGGGTAGGGTTAGGGTTAGGGTTTTGACTAGGGTTAGGATTCAGAAAACCACAAAGCCAGGGGACCCAGGCACACTAAGCATGCAAAAGGCAGGCCAAGTTGAGCGTAGCACATCCAAATCCCCTCTCCCTCTTCGTCATTCTGCTCAGAACTCACCACGGCCCAATGCCCGATTACTGGCTCAGTCTAGGGTTAGGCTTAGGGCTAGGGTTAGGGTTATGCCTAGGGTTAGGGTTCAGAAAACCACAAAGCCAGGAGCTCCAGGGATACTCACCATGCAAAAGGCAGGCCAAGTTGAGCGTAGCACATCCAAATCCTTGCTCCCTCTTTGTCATTCTGCTCGGAACTCCCCACAGCCCAATGCCAGATTACTGGCTCAGTCTAGGGTTAGGCTTAGGGCTAGGGTTAGGGTTATGCCTAGGGTTAGGGTTCACAAAACCACAAAGCCAGGAGCTCCAGGGATACTCCCCATGCAAAAGGCAGGCCAAGTTGAGCGTAGCACATCCAAATCCTTGCTCCCTCTTTGTCATTCTGCTCGGAACTCACCACAGCCCCATGCCCGATTACTGCCTCAGTCTAGGGTTAGGCTTAGGGCTAGGGTTAGGTTTATGCCTAGGGTTAGGGTTCAGAAAACCACAAAGCCAGGACCTCCCGGGATGCTCCCCATGCAAAAGGCAGGCCGAGTTGAGCGTAGCACATCCAAATCCTTGCTCCCTCTTTGTCATTCTGCTCGGAACTTCCCACAGCCCAATGCCCGATTACTGGCTCAGTCTAGGGTTAGGCTTAGGGCTAGGGTTAGGGTTATGCCTAGGGTTACGGTTCAGAAAACCACAAAGCCAGGAGCTCCAGGGACACTGATCATGCGAAAGGCAGGCCAAGTTAAGCACGGCACATCCAAAACCTTGCTCCCTCTTCTTCTTTCTGCAAGGGTTAGGGTTAGGGGCTCGGGTTAGGGTTAGGGGTTAGGGTTAGGGGTAGGGTTAGGGTTAGGGTTTTGACTAGGGTTAGGATTTAGAAAACTACAAAGCCAGGGGACCCAGGCACACTAAGCATGCAAAAGGCAGGCCAAATTGAGCGTAGCACATCCAAATCCCCTCTCCCTCTTCGTCATTCTGCTCAGAACTCACCACAGCCCAATGCCCGATTTCTGCCTCAGTCTAGGGTTAGGCTTAGGGCTAGGGTTAGGGTTATGCCTAGGGTTAGGGTTATGCCTAGGGTTAGGGTTCAGAAAAGCACAAAGCCAGGAGCTCCAGGGATACTCCCCATGCAAAAGGCAGGCCAAGTTGAGCGTAGCACATCCAAATCCCCTCTCCCTCTTCGTCATTCTGCTCGGAACTCACCACAGCCCAATGCCCGATTTCTGCCTCAGTCTAGGGTTAGGCTTAGGGCTAGGGTTAGGGTTATGCCTAGGGTTAGGGTTATGCCTAGGGTTAGGGTTCACAAAACCACAAAGCCAGGAGCTCCAGGGATACTCCCCATGCAAAAGGCAGGCCAAGTTGAGCGTAGCACATCCAAATCCCCTCTCCCTCTTCGTCAGTCTGCTCGGAACTCACCACAGCCCAATGCCCGATTTCTGCCTCAGTCTAGGGTTAGGCTTAGGGCTAGGGTTAGGGTTATGCCTAGGGTTAGGGTTCAGAAAACCACAAAGCCAGGAGCTCCAGGGATACTCACCATGCAAAAGGCAGGCCAAGTTAAGCACGGCACATCCAAAACCTTGCTCCCTCTTCTTCTTTCTGCAAGGGTTAGGGTTAGGGGCTCGGGTTAGGGTTAGGGGTTAGGGTTAGGGGTAGGGTTAGGGTTAGGGTTTTGACTAGGGTTAGGATTGAGAAAACCACAAAGCCAGGGGACCCAGGCACACTAAGCATGCAAAAGGCAGGCCAAGTTGAGTGTAGCACATCCAAATCCCCTCTCCCTCTTCGTCATTCTGCTCGGAACTCACCACAGCCCAATGCCCGATTTCTGCCTCAGTCTAGGGTTAGGCTTAGGGCTAGGGTTAGGGTTATGCCTAGGGTTAGGGTTCAGAAAACCACAAAGCCAGGAGCTCCAGGGATACTCCCCATGCAAAAGGCAGGCCAAGTTGAGCGTAGCACATCCAAATCCTTGCTCCCTCTTTGTCATTCTGCTCGGAACTCACCACAGCCCAATGCCCGATTACTGCCTCAGTCTAGGGTTAGGCTTAGGGCTAGGGTTAGGGTTATGCCTAGGGTTAGGGTTCACAAAACCACAAAGCCAGGAGCTCCAGGGATACTCACCATGCAAAAGGCAGGCCAAGTTGAGTGTAGCACATCCAAATCCTTGCTCCCTCTTCGTCATTCTGCTCGGAACTCCCCACAGCCCAATGCCCGATTTCTGCCTCAGTCTAGGGTTAGGCTTAGGGCTAGGGTTAGGGTTATGCCTAGGGTTAGGGTTCAGAAAACCACAAAGCCAGGAGCTCCAGGGATACTCCCCATGCAAAAGGCAGGCCAAGTTGAGCGTAGCACATCCAAATCCCCTCTCCCTCTTCGTCATTCTGCTCGGAACTCACCACAGCCCAATGCCCGATTACTGGCTCAGTCTAGGGTTAGGCTTAGGGCTAGGGTTAGGGTTATGCCTAGGGTTAGGGTTCACAAAACCACAAAGCCAGGACCTCCCGGGATACTCCCCATGCAAAAGGCAGGCCGAGTTGAGCGTAGCACATCCAAATCCTTGCTCCCTCTTTGTCATTCTGCTCGGAACTCACCACAGCCCCATGCCCGATTACTGCCTCAGTCTAGGGTTAGGCTTAGGGCTAGGGTTAGGGTTATGCCTAGGGTTAGGGTTCAGAAAACCACAAAGCCAGGACCTCCCGGGATACTCCCCATGCAAAAGGCAGGCCGAGTTGAGCGTAGCACATCCAAATCCTTGCTCCCTCTTTGTCATTATGCTCGGAACTCCCCACAGCCCAATGCCCGATTACTGCCTCAGTCTAGGGTTAGGCTTAGGGCTAGGGTTAGGGTTATGCCTAGGGTTAGGGTTCACAAAACCACAAAGCCAGGAGCTCCAGGGATACTCACCATGCAAAAGGCAGGCCAAGTTGAGCGTAGCACATCCAAATCTTTGCTCCCTATTTGTCATTCTGCTCGGAACTTCCCACAGCCCAATGCCCGATTACTGGCTCAGTCTAGGGTTAGGCTTAGGGCTAGGGTTAGGGTTATGCCTAGGGTTACGGTTCAGAAAACCACAAAGCCAGGTGCTCCAGGGACACTGATCATGCGAAAGGCAGGCCAAGTTAAGCACGGCACATCCAAAACCTTGCTCCCTCTTCTTCTTTCTGCAAGGGTTAGGGTTAGGGGCTCGGGTTAGGGTTAGGGGTTAGGGTTAGGGGTAGGGTTAGGGTTAGGGTTTTGACTAGGGTTAGGATTGAGAAAACTACAAAGCCAGGGGACCCAGGCACACTAAGCATGCAAAAGGCAGGCCAAGTTGAGCGTAGCACATCCAAATCCCCTCTCCCTCTTCGTCATTCTGCTCAGAACTCACCACAGCCCAATGCCCGATTTCTGCCTCAGTCTAGGGTTAGGCTTAGGGCTAGGGTTAGGGTTATGCCTAGGGTTAGGGTTATGCCTAGGGTTAGGGTTCAGAAAAGCACAAAGCCAGGAGCTCCAGGGATACTCCCCATGCAAAAGGCAGGCCAAGTTGAGCGTAGCACATCCAAATCCCCTCTCCCTCTTCGTCATTCTGCTCGGAACTCACCACAGCCCAATGCCCGATTTCTGCCTCAGTCTAGGGTTAGGCTTAGGGCTAGGGTTAGGGTTATGCCTAGGGTTAGGGTTATGCCTAGGGTTAGGCTTCAGAAAACCACAAAGCCAGGAGCTCCAGGGATACTCCCCATGCAAAAGGCAGGCCAAGTTGAGCGTAGCACATCCAAATCCCCTCTCCCTCTTCGTCAGTCTGCTCGGAACTCACCACAGCCCAATGCCCGATTTCTGCCTCAGTCTAGGGTTAGGCTTAGGGCTAGGGTTAGGGTTATGCCTAGGGTTAGGGTTCAGAAAACCACAAAGCCAGGAGCTCCAGGGATACTCACCATGCAAAAGGCAGGCCAAGTTAAGCACGGCACATCCAAAACCTTGCTCCCTCTTCTTCTTTCTGCAAGGGTTAGGGTTAGGGGCTCGGGTTAGGGTTAGGGGTTAGGGTTAGGGGTAGGGTTAGGGTTAGGGTTTTGACTAGGGTTAGGATTGAGAAAACCACAAAGCCAGGGGACCCAGGCACACTAAGCATGCAAAAGGCAGGCCAAGTTGAGTGTAGCACATCCAAATCCCCTCTCCCTCTTCGTCATTCTGCTCGGAACTCACCACAGCCCAATGCCTGATTTCTGCCTCAGTCTAGGGTTAGGCTTAGGGCTAGGGTTAGGGTTATGCCTAGGGTTAGGGTTCAGAAAACCACAAAGCCAGGAGCTCCAGGGATACTCCCCATGCAAAAGGCAGGCCAAGTTGAGCGTAGCACATCCAAATCCTTGCTCCCTCTTTGTCATTCTGCTCGGAACTCACCACAGCCCAATGCCCGATTACTGCCTCAGTCTAGGGTTAGGCTTAGGGCTAGGGTTAGGGTTATGCCTAGGGTTAGGGTTCACAAAACCACAAAGCCAGGAGCTCCAGGGATACTCACCATGCAAAAGGCAGGCCAAGTTGAGTGTAGCACATCCAAATCCTTGCTCCCTCTTCGTCATTCTGCTCGGAACTCCCCACAGCCCAATGCCCGATTTCTGCCTCAGTCTAGGGTTAGGCTTAGGGCTAGGGTTAGGGTTATGCCTAGGGTTAGGGTTCAGAAAACCACAAAGCCAGGAGCTCCAGGGATACTCCCCATGCAAAAGGCAGGCCAAGTTGAGCGTAGCACATCCAAATCCCCGCTCCCTCTTCATCATTCTGCTCGGAACTCACCACAGCCCAATGCCCGATTACTGGCTCAGTCTAGGGTTAGGCTTAGGGCTAGGGTTAGGGTTATGCCTAGGGTTAGGGTTCAGAAAACCACAAAGCCAGGACCTCCCGGGATACTCCCCATGCAAAAGGCAGGCCAAGTTGAGCGTAGCACATCCAAATCCTTGCTCCCTCTTTGTCATTCTGCTCGGAACTCACCACAGCCCCATGCCCGATTACTGCCTCAGTCTAGGGTTAGGCTTAGGGCTAGGGTTAGGGTTATGCCTAGGGTTAGGGTTCAGAAAACCACAAAGCCAGGACCTCCCGGGATACTCCCCATGCAAAAGGCAGGCCGAGTTGAGCGTAGCACATCCAAATCCTTGCTCCCTCTTTGTCATTATGCTCGGAACTCACCACAGCCCAATGCCCGATTACTGCCTCAGTCTAGGGTTAGGCTTAGGGCTAGGGTTAGGGTTATGCCTAGGGTTAGGGTTCACAAAACCACAAAGCCAGGAGCTCCAGGGATACTCACCATGCAAAAGGCAGGCCAAGTTGAGCGTAGCACATCCAAATCCTTGCTCCCTCTTTGTCATTCTGCTCGGAACTTCCCACAGCCCAATGCCCGATTACTGGCTCAGTCTAGGGTTAGGCTTAGGGCTAGGGTTAGGGTTATGCCTAGGGTTACGGTTCAGAAAACCACAAAGCCAGGAGCTCCAGGGACACTGATCATGCGAAAGGCAGGCCAAGTTAAGCACGGCACATCCAAAACCTTGCTCCCTCTTCTTCTTTCTGCAAGGGTTAGGGTTAGGGGCTCGGGTTAGGGTTAGGGGTTAGGGTTAGGGGTAGGGTTAGGGTTAGGGTTTTGACTAGGGTTAGGATTGAGAAAACTACAAAGCCAGGGGACCCAGGCACACTAAGCATGCAAAAGGCAGGCCAAGTTGAGCGTAGCACATCCAAATCCCCTCTCCCTCTTCGTCATTCTGCTCAGAACTCACCACAGCCCAATGCCCGATTTCTGCCTCAGTCTAGGGTTAGGCTTAGGGCTAGGGTTAGGGTTATGCCTAGGGTTAGGGTTATGCCTAGGGTTAGGGTTCAGAAAACCACAAAGCCAGGAGCTCCAGGGATACTCCCCATGCAAAAGGCAGGCCAAGTTGAGCGTAGCACATCCAAATCCCCTCTCCCTCTTCGTCATACTGCTCGGAACTCCTCACAGCCCAATGCCCGATTTCTGCCTCAGTCTAGGGTTAGGCTTAGGGCTAGGGTTAGGGTTATGCCTAGGGTTAGGGTTCACAAAACCACAAAGCCAGGAGCTCCAGGGATACTCACCATGCAAAAGGCAGGCCAAGTTGAGCGTAGCACATCCAAATCCCCTCTCCCTCTTCGTCATTCTGCTCGGAACTAACCACAGCCCAATGCCCGATTACTGGCTCAGTCTAGGGTTAGGCTTAGGGCTAGGGTTAGGGTTATGCCTAGGGTTAGGGTTCAGAAAACCACAAAGCCAGGAGCTCCAGGGATACTCCCCATGCAAAAGGCAGGCCAAGTTGAGCGTAGCACATCCAAATCCTTGCTCCCTCTTCTTCATTCTGCTCGGAACTCACCACGGCCCAATGCCCGATTACTGCCTCAGTCTAGGGTTAGGCTTAGGGCTAGGGTTAGGGTTATGCCTAGGGTTAGGGTTGAGAAAACCACAAAGCCAGGAGCTCCAGGGACACTGATCATGCGAAAGGCAGGCCAAGTTGAGCGTAGCACATCCAAATCCTTGCTCCCTCTTCGTCATTCTGCTCGGAACTCCCCACAGCCCAATGCCAGATTACTGGCTCAGTCTAGGGTTAGGCTTAGGGCTAGGGTTAGGGTTATGCCTAGGGTTAGGGTTCAGAAAACCACAAAGCCAGGAGCTCCAGGGACACTGATCATGCGAAAGGCAGGCCAAGTTAAGCACGGCACATCCAAAACCTTGCTCCCTCTTCTTCTTTCTGCAAGGGTTAGGGTTAGGGGCTCGGGTTAGGGTTAGGGGTTAGGGTTAGGGGTAGGGTTAGGGTTAGGGTTTTGACTAGGGTTAGGATTCAGAAAGCCACAAAGCCAGGGGACCCAGGCACACTAAGCATGCAAAAGGCAGGCCAAGTTGAGCGTAGCACATCCAAATCCCCTCTCCCTCTTCGTCATTCTGCTCGGAACTCACCACAGCCCAATGCCCGATTACTGCCTCAGTCTAGGGTTAGGCTTAGGGCTAGGGTTAGGGTTATGCCTAGGGTTAGGGTTCAGAAAACCACAAAGCCAGGAGCTCCAGGGATACTCACCATGCAAAAGGCAGGCCACGTTGAGCGTAGCACATCCAAATCCCCTCTCCCTCTTTGTCATTCTCCTCGGAACTCCCCACAGCCCAATGCCCGATTACTGGCTCAGTCTAGGGTTAGGCTTAGGGCTAGGGTTAGGGTTATGCCTAGGGTTAGGGTTCAGAAAACCACAAAGCCAGGAGCTCCAGGGATACTCCCCATGCAAAAGGCAGGCCAAGTTGAGCGTAGCACATACAAATCCTTGCTCCCTCTTTGTCATTCTGCTCGGAACTCACCACAGCCCAATGCCCGATTACTGCCTCAGTCTAGGGTTAGGCTTAGGGCTAGGGTTAGGGTTATGCCTAGGGTTAGGGTTCAGAAAACCACAAAGCCAGGAGCTCCCGGGATACTCACCATGCAAAAGGCAGGCCAAGTTGAGCGTAGCACATCCAAATCCCCTCTCCCTCTTTGTCATTATGCTCGGAACTCACCACAGCCCAATGCCCGATTACTGCCTCAGTCTAGGGTTAGGCTTAGGGCTAGGGTTAGGGTTATGCCTAGGGTTAGGGTTCACAAAACCACAAAGCCAGGAGCTCCAGGGATACTCACCATGCAAAAGGCAGGCCAAGTTGAGCGTAGCACATCCAAATCCTTGCTCCCTCTTTGTCATTCTGCTCGGAACTTCCCACAGCCCAATGCCCGATTACTGGCTCAGTCTAGGGTTAGGCTTAGGGCTAGGGTTAGGGTTATGCCTAGGGTTACGGTTCAGAAAACCACAAAGCCAGGAGCTCCAGGGACACTGATCATGCGAAAGGCAGGCCAAGTTAAGCACGGCACATCCAAAACCTTGCTCCCTCTTCTTCTTTCTGCAAGGGTTAGGGTTAGGGGCTCGGGTTAGGGTTAGGGGTTAGGGTTAGGGGTAGGGTTAGGGTTTGGGTTTTGACTAGGGTTAGGATTGAGAAAACCACAAAGCCAGGGGACCCAGGCACACTAAGCATGCAAAAGGCAGGCCAAGTTGAGCGTAGCACATCCAAATCCCCTCTCCCTCTTCGTCATTCTGCTCAGAACTCACCACAGCCCAATGCCCGATTTCTGCCTCAGTCTAGGGTTAGGCTTAGGGCTAGGGTTAGGGTTATGCCTAGGGTTAGGGTTCACAAAACCACAAAGCCAGGAGCTCCAGGGATACTCACCATGCAAAAGGCAGGCCAAGTTGAGCGTAGCACATCCAAATCCTTGCTCCCTCTTTGTCATTCTGCTCGGAACTCACCACGGCCCAATGCCCGATTACTGGCTCAGTCTAGGGTTAGGCTTAGGGCTAGGGTTAGGGTTATGCCTAGGGTTAGGGTTCACAAAACCACAAAGCCAGGAGCTCCAGGGACACTGATCATGCGAAAGGCAGGCCAAGTTAAGCACGGCACATCCAAAACCTTGCTCCCTCTTCTTCTTTCTGCAAGGGTTAGGGTTAGGGGCTCAGGTTAGGGTTAGGGGTTAGGGTTAGGGTTTTGACTAGGGTTAGGATTGAGAAAACTACAAAGCCAGGGGACCCAGGCACACTAAGCATGCAAAAGGCAGGCCAAGTTGAGCGTAGCACATCCAAATCCCCTCTCCCTCTTTGTCATTCTGCTCAGAACTCACCACAGCCCAATGCCCGATTTCTGCCTCAGTCTAGGGTTAGGCTTAGGGCTAGGGTTAGGGTTATGCCTAGGGTTAGGGTTATGCCTAGGGTTAGGGTTCAGAAAAGCACAAAGGCAGGAGCTCCAGGGATACTCCCCATGCAAAAGGCAGGCCAAGTTGAGCGTAGCACATCCAAATCCCCTCTCCCTCTTCGTCATTCTGCTCGGAACTCACCACAGCCCAATGCCCGATTTCTGCCTCAGTCTAGGGTTAGGCTTAGGGCTAGGGTTAGGCTTAGGGCTAGGGTTAGGGTTATGCCTAGGGTTAGGGTTCAGAAAACCACAAAGCCAGGAGCTCCAGGGATACTCCCCATGCAAAAGGCAGGCCAAGTTGAGCGTAGCACATCCAAATCCCCTCTCCCTCTTCGTCATTCTGCTCGGAACTCACCACAGCCCAATGCCCGATTACTGGCTCAGTCTAGGGTTAGGCTTAGGGCTAGGGTTAGGGTTATGCCTAGGGTTAGGGTTCACAAAACCACAAAGCCAGGAGCTCCAGGGATACTCACCATGCAAAAGGCAGGCCAAGTTAAGCACGGCACATCCAAAACCTTGCTCCCTCTTCTTCTTTCTGCAAGGGTTAGGGTTAGGGGCTCGGGTTAGGGTTAGGGGTTAGGGTTAGGGGTAGGGTTAGGGTTAGGGTTTTGACTAGGGTTAGGATTGAGAAAACCACAAAGCCAGGGGACCCAGGCACACTAAGCATGCAAAAGGCAGGCCAAGTTGAGTGTAGCACATCCAAATCCCCTCTCCCTCTTCGTCATTCTGCTCGGAACTCACCACAGCCCCATGCCCGATTTCTGCCTCAGTCTAGGGTTAGGCTTAGGGCTAGGGTTAGGGTTATGCCTAGGGTTAGGGTTCAGAAAACCACAAAGACAGGAGCTCCAGGGATACTCCCCATGCAAAAGGCAGGCCAAGTTGAGCGTAGCACATCCAAATCCTTGCTCCCTCTTTGTCATTCTGCTCGGAACTCACCACAGCCCAATGCCCGATTACTGCCTCAGTCTAGGGTTAGGCTTAGGGCTAGGGTTAGGGTTATGCCTAGGGTTAGGGTTCAGAAAACCACAAAGCCAGGAGCTCCAGGGATACTCACCATGCAAAAGGCAGGCCGAGTTGAGCGTAGCACATCCAAATCCTTGCTCCCTCTTTGTCATTATGCTCGGAACTCACCACAGCCCAATGCCCGATTACTGCCTCAGTCTAGGGTTAGGCTTAGGGCTAGGGTTAGGTTTATGCCTAGGGTTAGGGTTCAGAAAACCACAAAGCCAGGACCTCCCGGGATGCTCCCCATGCAAAAGGCAGGCCGAGTTGAGCGTAGCACATCCAAATCCTTGCTCCCTCTTTGTCATTCTGCTCGGAACTTCCCACAGCCCAATGCCCGATTACTGGCTCAGTCTAGGGTTAGGCTTAGGGCTAGGGTTAGGGTTATGCCTAGGGTTACGGTTCACAAAACCACAAAGCCAGGAGCTCCAGGGACACTGATCATGCGAAAGGCAGGCCAAGTTAAGCACGGCACATCCAAAACCTTGCTCCCTCTTCTTCTTTCTGCAAGGGTTAGGGTTAGGGGCTCGGGTTAGGGTTAGGGGTTAGGGTTAGGGGTAGGGTTAGGGTTAGGGTTTTGACTAGGGTTAGGATTGAGAAAACTACAAAGCCAGGGGACCCAGGCACACTAAGCATGCAAAAGGCAGGCCAAGTTGAGCGTAGCACATCCAAATCCCCTCTCCCTCTTCGTCATTCTGCTCAGAACTCACCACAGCCCAATGCCCGATTTCTGCCTCAGTCTAGGGTTAGGCTTAGGGCTAGGGTTAGGGTTATGCCTAGGGTTAGGGTTATGCCTAGGGTTAGGGTTCAGAAAACCACAAAGCCAGGAGCTCCAGGGATACTCCCCATGCAAAAGGCAGGCCAAGTTGAGCGTAGCACATCCAAATCCCCTCTCCCTCTTCGTCATTCTGCTCGGAACTCACCACAGCCCAATGCCCGATTTCTGCCTCAGTCTAGGGTTAGGCTTAGGGCTAGGGTTAGGGTTATGCCTAGGGTTAGGGTTATGCCTAGGGTTAGGGTTCACAAAACCACAAAGCCAGGAGCTCCAGGGATACTCCCCATGCAAAAGGCAGGCCAAGTTGAGCGTAGCACATCCAAATCCCCTCTCCCTCTTCGTCAGTCTGCTCGGAACTCACCACAGCCCAATGCCCGATTTCTGCCTCAGTCTAGGGTTAGGCTTAGGGCTAGGGTTAGGGTTATGCCTAGGGTTAGGGTTCAGAAAACCACAAAGCCAGGAGCTCCAGGGATACTCACCATGCAAAAGGCAGGCCAAGTTAAGCACGGCACATCCAAAACCTTGCTCCCTCTTCTTCTTTCTGCAAGGGTTAGGGTTAGGGGCTCGGGTTAGGGTTAGGGGTTAGGGTTAGGGGTAGGGTTAGGGTTAGGGTTTTGACTAGGGTTAGGATTGAGAAAACCACAAAGCCAGGGGACCCAGGCACACTAAGCATGCAAAAGGCAGGCCAAGTTGAGTGTAGCACATCCAAATCCCCTCTCCCTCTTCGTCATTCTGCTCGGAACTCACCACAGCCCCATGCCCGATTTCTGCCTCAGTCTAGGGTTAGGCTTAGGGCTAGGGTTAGGGTTATGCCTAGGGTTAGGGTTCAGAAAACCACAAAGACAGGAGCTCCAGGGATACTCCCCATGCAAAAGGCAGGCCAAGTTGAGCGTAGCACATCCAAATCCTTGCTCCCTCTTTGTCATTCTGCTCGGAACTCACCACAGCCCAATGCCCGATTACTGCCTCAGTCTAGGGTTAGGCTTAGGGCTAGGGTTAGGGTTATGCCTAGGGTTAGGGTTCAGAAAACCACAAAGCCAGGAGCTCCAGGGATACTCACCATGCAAAAGGCAGGCCGAGTTGAGCGTAGCACATCCAAATCCTTGCTCCCTCTTTGTCATTATGCTCGGAACTCACCACAGCCCAATGCCCGATTACTGCCTCAGTCTAGGGTTAGGCTTAGGGCTAGGGTTAGGTTTATGCCTAGGGTTAGGGTTCAGAAAACCACAAAGCCAGGACCTCCCGGGATGCTCCCCATGCAAAAGGCAGGCCGAGTTGAGCGTAGCACATCCAAATCCTTGCTCCCTCTTTGTCATTCTGCTCGGAACTTCCCACAGCCCAATGCCCGATTACTGGCTCAGTCTAGGGTTAGGCTTAGGGCTAGGGTTAGGGTTATGCCTAGGGTTACGGTTCACAAAACCACAAAGCCAGGAGCTCCAGGGACACTGATCATGCGAAAGGCAGGCCAAGTTAAGCACGGCACATCCAAAACCTTGCTCCCTCTTCTTCTTTCTGCAAGGGTTAGGGTTAGGGGCTCGGGTTAGGGTTAGGGGTTAGGGTTAGGGGTAGGGTTAGGGTTAGGGTTTTGACTAGGGTTAGGATTGAGAAAACTACAAAGCCAGGGGACCCAGGCACACTAAGCATGCAAAAGGCAGGCCAAGTTGAGCGTAGCACATCCAAATCCCCTCTCCCTCTTCGTCATTCTGCTCAGAACTCACCACAGCCCAATGCCCGATTTCTGCCTCAGTCTAGGGTTAGGCTTAGGGCTAGGGTTAGGGTTATGCCTAGGGTTAGGGTTATGCCTAGGGTTAGGGTTCAGAAAACCACAAAGCCAGGAGCTCCAGGGATACTCCCCATGCAAAAGGCAGGCCAAGTTGAGCGTAGCACATCCAAATCCCCTCTCCCTCTTCGTCATTCTGCTCGGAACTCACCACAGCCCAATGCCCGATTTCTGCCTCAGTCTAGGGTTAGGCTTAGGGCTAGGGTTAGGGTTATGCCTAGGGTTAGGGTTATGCCTAGGGTTAGGGTTCACAAAACCACAAAGCCAGGAGCTCCAGGGATACTCCCCATGCAAAAGGCAGGCCAAGTTGAGCGTAGCACATCCAAATCCCCTCTCCCTCTTCGTCAGTCTGCTCGGAACTCACCACAGCCCAATGCCCGATTTCTGCCTCAGTCTAGGGTTAGGCTTAGGGCTAGGGTTAGGGTTATGCCTAGGGTTAGGGTTCAGAAAACCACAAAGCCAGGAGCTCCAGGGATACTCACCATGCAAAAGGCAGGCCAAGTTAAGCACGGCACATCCAAAACCTTGCTCCCTCTTCTTCTTTCTGCAAGGGTTAGGGTTAGGGGCTCGGGTTAGGGTTAGGGGTTAGGGTTAGGGGTAGGGTTAGGGTTAGGGTTTTGACTAGGGTTAGGATTGAGAAAACCACAAAGCCAGGGGACCCAGGCACACTAAGCATGCAAAAGGCAGGCCAAGTTGAGTGTAGCACATCCAAATCCCCTCTCCCTCTTCGTCATTCTGCTCGGAACTCACCACAGCCCAATGCCCGATTTCTGCCTCAGTCTAGGGTTAGGCTTAGGGCTAGGGTTAGGGTTATGCCTAGGGTTAGGGTTCAGAAAACCACAAAGACAGGAGCTCCAGGGATACTCCCCATGCAAAAGGCAGGCCAAGTTGAGCGTAGCACATCCAAATCCTTGCTCCCTCTTTGTCATTCTGCTCGGAACTCACCACAGCCCAATGCCCGATTACTGCCTCAGTCTAGGGTTAGGCTTAGGGCTAGGGTTAGGGTTATGCCTAGGGTTAGGGTTCACAAAACCACAAAGCCAGGAGCTCCAGGGATACTCACCATGCAAAAGGCAGGCCAAGTTGAGTGTAGCACATCCAAATCCTTGCTCCCTCTTCGTCATTCTGCTCGGAACTCCCCACAGCCCAATGCCCGATTTCTGCCTCAGTCTAGGGTTAGGCTTAGGGCTAGGGTTAGGGTTATGCCTAGGGTTATGGTTCACAAAACCACAAAGCCAGGAGCTCCAGGGATACTCACCATGCAAAAGGCAGGCCAAGTTGAGCGTAGCACATCCAAATCCCCGCTCCCTCTTCATCATTCTGCTCGGAACTCACCACAGCCCAATGCCCGATTACTGGCTCAGTCTAGGGTTAGGCTTAGGGCTAGGGTTAGGGTTATGCCTAGGGTTAGGGTTCACAAAACCACAAAGCCAGGACCTCCCGGGATACTCCCCATGCAAAAGGCAGGCCGAGTTGAGCGTAGCACATCCAAATCCTTGCTCCCTCTTTGTCATTCTGCTCGGAACTCACCACAGCCCCATGCCCGATTACTGCCTCAGTCTAGGGTTAGGCTTAGGGCTAGGGTTAGGGTTATGCCTAGGGTTAGGGTTCACAAAACCACAAAGCCAGGACCTCCCGGGATACTCCCCATGCAAAAGGCAGGCCGAGTTGAGCGTAGCACATCCAAATCCTTGCTCCCTCTTTGTCATTATGCTCGGAACTCCCCACAGCCCAATGCCCGATTACTGCCTCAGTCTAGGGTTAGGCTTAGGGCTAGGGTTAGGGTTATGCCTAGGGTTAGGGTTCACAAAACCACAAAGCCAGGAGCTCCAGGGATACTCACCATGCAAAAGGCAGGCCAAGTTGAGCGTAGCACATCCAAATCTTTGCTCCCTATTTGTCATTCTGCTCGGAACTTCCCACAGCCCAATGCCCGATTACTGGCTCAGTCTAGGGTTAGGCTTAGGGCTAGGGTTAGGGTTATGCCTAGGGTTACGGTTCAGAAAACCACAAAGCCAGGTGCTCCAGGGACACTGATCATGCGAAAGGCAGGCCAAGTTAAGCACGGCACATCCAAAACCTTGCTCCCTCTTCTTCTTTCTGCAAGGGTTAGGGTTAGGGGCTCGGGTTAGGGTTAGGGGTTAGGGTTAGGGGTAGGGTTAGGGTTAGGGTTTTGACTAGGGTTAGGATTGAGAAAACTACAAAGCCAGGGGACCCAGGCACACTAAGCATGCAAAAGGCAGGCCAAGTTGAGCGTAGCACATCCAAATCCCCTCTCCCTCTTCGTCATTCTGCTCAGAACTCACCACAGCCCAATGCCCGATTTCTGCCTCAGTCTAGGGTTAGGCTTAGGGCTAGGGTTAGGGTTATGCCTAGGGTTAGGGTTATGCCTAGGGTTAGGCTTCAGAAAACCACAAAGCCAGGAGCTCCAGGGATACTCCCCATGCAAAAGGCAGGCCAAGTTGAGCGTAGCACATCCAAATCCCCTCTCCCTCTTCGTCAGTCTGCTCGGAACTCACCACAGCCCAATGCCCGATTTCTGCCTCAGTCTAGGGTTAGGCTTAGGGCTAGGGTTAGGGTTATGCCTAGGGTTAGGGTTCAGAAAACCACAAAGCCAGGAGCTCCAGGGATACTCACCATGCAAAAGGCAGGCCAAGTTAAGCACGGCACATCCAAAACCTTGCTCCCTCTTCTTCTTTCTGCAAGGGTTAGGGTTAGGGGCTCGGGTTAGGGTTAGGGGTTAGGGTTAGGGGTAGGGTTAGGGTTAGGGTTTTGACTAGGGTTAGGATTGAGAAAACCACAAAGCCAGGGGACCCAGGCACACTAAGCATGCAAAAGGCAGGCCAAGTTGAGTGTAGCACATCCAAATCCCCTCTCCCTCTTCGTCATTCTGCTCGGAACTCACCACAGCCCAATGCCCGATTTCTGCCTCAGTCTAGGGTTAGGCTTAGGGCTAGGGTTAGGGTTATGCCTAGGGTTAGGGTTCAGAAAACCACAAAGCCAGGAGCTCCAGGGATACTCCCCATGCAAAAGGCAGGCCAAGTTGAGCGTAGCACATCCAAATCCTTGCTCCCTCTTTGTCATTCTGCTCGGAACTCACCACAGCCCAATGCCCGATTACTGCCTCAGTCTAGGGTTAGGCTTAGGGCTAGGGTTAGGGTTATGCCTAGGGTTAGGGTTCACAAAACCACAAAGCCAGGAGCTCCAGGGATACTCACCATGCAAAAGGCAGGCCAAGTTGAGTGTAGCACATCCAAATCCTTGCTCCCTCTTCGTCATTCTGCTCGGAACTCCCCACAGCCCAATGCCCGATTTCTGCCTCAGTCTAGGGTTAGGCTTAGGGCTAGGGTTAGGGTTATGCCTAGGGTTAGGGTTCAGAAAACCACAAAGCCAGGAGCTCCAGGGATACTCACCATGCAAAAGGCAGGCCAAGTTGAGCGTAGCACATCCAAATCCCCGCTCCCTCTTCATCATTCTGCTCGGAACTCACCACAGCCCAATGCCCGATTACTGGCTCAGTCTAGGGTTAGGCTTAGGGCTAGGGTTAGGGTTATGCCTAGGGTTAGGGTTCAGAAAACCACAAAGCCAGGACCTCCCGGGATACTCCCCATGCAAAAGGCAGGCCAAGTTGAGCGTAGCACATCCAAATCCTTGCTCCCTCTTTGTCATTCTGCTCGGAACTCACCACAGCCCCATGCCCGATTACTGCCTCAGTCTAGGGTTAGGCTTAGGGCTAGGGTTAGGGTTATGCCTAGGGTTAGGGTTCAGAAAACCACAAAGCCAGGACCTCCCGGGATACTCCCCATGCAAAAGGCAGGCCGAGTTGAGCGTAGCACATCCAAATCCTTGCTCCCTCTTTGTCATTATGCTCGGAACTCACCACAGCCCAATGCCCGATTACTGCCTCAGTCTAGGGTTAGGCTTAGGGCTAGGGTTAGGGTTATGCCTAGGGTTAGGGTTCACAAAACCACAAAGCCAGGAGCTCCAGGGATACTCACCATGCAAAAGGCAGGCCAAGTTGAGCGTAGCACATCCAAATCCTTGCTCCCTCTTTGTCATTCTGCTCGGAACTTCCCACAGCCCAATGCCCGATTACTGGCTCAGTCTAGGGTTAGGCTTAGGGCTAGGGTTAGGGTTATGCCTAGGGTTACGGTTCAGAAAACCACAAAGCCAGGAGCTCCAGGGACACTGATCATGCGAAAGGCAGGCCAAGTTAAGCACGGCACATCCAAAACCTTGCTCCCTCTTCTTCTTTCTGCAAGGGTTAGGGTTAGGGGCTCGGGTTAGGGTTAGGGGTTAGGGTTAGGGGTAGGGTTAGGGTTAGGGTTTTGACTAGGGTTAGGATTGAGAAAACTACAAAGCCAGGGGACCCAGGCACACTAAGCATGCAAAAGGCAGGCCAAGTTGAGCGTAGCACATCCAAATCCCCTCTCCCTCTTCGTCATTCTGCTCAGAACTCACCACAGCCCAATGCCCGATTTCTGCCTCAGTCTAGGGTTAGGCTTAGGGCTAGGGTTAGGGTTATGCCTAGGGTTAGGGTTATGCCTAGGGTTAGGGTTCAGAAAACCACAAAGCCAGGAGCTCCAGGGATACTCCCCATGCAAAAGGCAGGCCAAGTTGAGCGTAGCACATCCAAATCCCCTCTCCCTCTTCGTCATACTGCTCGGAACTCCTCACAGCCCAATGCCCGATTTCTGCCTCAGTCTAGGGTTAGGCTTAGGGCTAGGGTTAGGGTTATGCCTAGGGTTAGGGTTCACAAAACCACAAAGCCAGGAGCTCCAGGGATACTCACCATGCAAAAGGCAGGCCAAGTTGAGCGTAGCACATCCAAATCCCCTCTCCCTCTTCGTCATTCTGCTCGGAACTCACCACAGCCCAATGCCCGATTACTGGCTCAGTCTAGGGTTAGGCTTAGGGCTAGGGTTAGGGTTATGCCTAGGGTTAGGGTTCAGAAAACCACAAAGCCAGGAGCTCCAGGGATACTCCCCATGCAAAAGGCAGGCCAAGTTGAGCGTAGCACATCCAAATCCTTGCTCCCTCTTCTTCATTCTGCTCGGAACTCACCACGGCCCAATGCCCGATTACTGCCTCAGTCTAGGGTTAGGCTTAGGGCTAGGGTTAGGGTTATGCCTAGGGTTAGGGTTGAGAAAACCACAAAGCCAGGAGCTCCAGGGACACTGATCATGCGAAAGGCAGGCCAAGTTGAGCGTAGCACATCCAAATCCTTGCTCCCTCTTCGTCATTCTGCTCGGAACTCCCCACAGCCCAATGCCAGATTACTGGCTCAGTCTAGGGTTAGGCTTAGGGCTAGGGTTAGGGTTATGCCTAGGGTTAGGGTTCAGAAAACCACAAAGCCAGGAGCTCCAGGGACACTGATCATGCGAAAGGCAGGCCAAGTTAAGCACGGCACATCCAAAACCTTGCTCCCTCTTCTTCTTTCTGCAAGGGTTAGGGTTAGGGGCTCGGGTTAGGGTTAGGGGTTAGGGTTAGGGGTAGGGTTAGGGTTAGGGTTTTGACTAGGGTTAGGATTCAGAAAGCCACAAAGCCAGGGGACCCAGGCACACTAAGCATGCAAAAGGCAGGCCAAGTTGAGCGTAGCACATCCAAATCCCCTCTCCCTCTTCGTCATTCTGCTCGGAACTCACCACAGCCCAATGCCCGATTACTGCCTCAGTCTAGGGTTAGGCTTAGGGCTAGGGTTAGGGTTATGCCTAGGGTTAGGGTTCAGAAAACCACAAAGCCAGGAGCTCCAGGGATACTCACCATGCAAAAGGCAGGCCACGTTGAGCGTAGCACATCCAAATCCCCTCTCCCTCTTTGTCATTCTCCTCGGAACTCCCCACAGCCCAATGCCCGATTACTGGCTCAGTCTAGGGTTAGGCTTAGGGCTAGGGTTAGGGTTATGCCTAGGGTTAGGGTTCAGAAAACCACAAAGCCAGGAGCTCCAGGGATACTCCCCATGCAAAAGGCAGGCCAAGTTGAGCGTAGCACATACAAATCCTTGCTCCCTCTTTGTCATTCTGCTCGGAACTCACCACAGCCCAATGCCCGATTACTGCCTCAGTCTAGGGTTAGGCTTAGGGCTAGGGTTAGGGTTATGCCTAGGGTTAGGGTTCAGAAAACCACAAAGCCAGGAGCTCCCGGGATACTCACCATGCAAAAGGCAGGCCAAGTTGAGCGTAGCACATCCAAATCCCCTCTCCCTCTTTGTCATTATGCTCGGAACTCACCACAGCCCAATGCCCGATTACTGCCTCAGTCTAGGGTTAGGCTTAGGGCTAGGGTTAGGGTTATGCCTAGGGTTAGGGTTCAGAAAACCACAAAGCCAGGAGCTCCAGGGATACTCACCATGCAAAAGGCAGGCCAAGTTGAGCGTAGCACATCCAAATCCTTGCTCCCTCTTTGTCATTCTGCTCGGAACTTCCCACAGCCCAATGCCCGATTACTGGCTCAGTCTAGGGTTAGGCTTAGGGCTAGGGTTAGGGTTATGCCTAGGGTTACGGTTCAGAAAACCACAAAGCCAGGAGCTCCAGGGACACTGATCATGCGAAAGGCAGGCCAAGTTAAGCACGGCACATCCAAAACCTTGCTCCCTCTTCTTCTTTCTGCAAGGGTTAGGGTTAGGGGCTCGGGTTAGGGTTAGGGGTTAGGGTTAGGGGTAGGGTTAGGGTTTGGGTTTTGACTAGGGTTAGGATTGAGAAAACCACAAAGCCAGGGGACCCAGGCACACTAAGCATGCAAAAGGCAGGCCAAGTTGAGCGTAGCACATCCAAATCCCCTCTCCCTCTTCGTCATTCTGCTCAGAACTCACCACAGCCCAATGCCCGATTTCTGCCTCAGTCTAGGGTTAGGCTTAGGGCTAGGGTTAGGGTTATGCCTAGGGTTAGGGTTCACAAAACCACAAAGCCAGGAGCTCCAGGGATACTCACCATGCAAAAGGCAGGCCAAGTTGAGCGTAGCACATCCAAATCCTTGCTCCCTCTTTGTCATTCTGCTCGGAACTCACCACGGCCCAATGCCCGATTACTGGCTCAGTCTAGGGTTAGGCTTAGGGCTAGGGTTAGGGTTATGCCTAGGGTTAGGGTTCACAAAACCACAAAGCCAGGAGCTCCAGGGACACTGATCATGCGAAAGGCAGGCCAAGTTAAGCATGGCACATCCAAAACCTTGCTCCCTCTTCTTCTTTCTGCAAGGGTTAGGGTTAGGGGCTCAGGTTAGGGTTAGGGGTTAGGGTTAGGGTTTTGACTAGGGTTAGGATTGAGAAAACTACAAAGCCAGGGGACCCAGGCACACTAAGCATGCAAAAGGCAGGCCAAGTTGAGCGTAGCACATCCAAATCCCCTCTCCCTCTTTGTCATTCTGCTCAGAACTCACCACAGCCCAATGCCCGATTTCTGCCTCAGTCTAGGGTTAGGCTTAGGGCTAGGGTTAGGGTTATGCCTAGGGTTAGGGTTATGCCTAGGGTTAGGGTTCAGAAAAGCACAATGGCAGGAGCTCCAGGGATACTCCCCATGCAAAAGGCAGGCCAAGTTGAGCGTAGCACATCCAAATCCCCTCTCCCTCTTCGTCATTCTGCTCGGAACTCACCACAGCCCAATGCCCGATTTCTGCCTCAGTCTAGGGTTAGGCTTAGGGCTAGGGTTAGGCTTAGGGCTAGGGTTAGGGTTATGCCTAGGGTTAGGGTTCAGAAAACCACAAAGCCAGGAGCTCCAGGGATACTCCCCATGCAAAAGGCAGGCCAAGTTGAGCGTAGCACATCCAAATCCCCTCTCCCTCTTCGTCATTCTGCTCGGAACTCACCACAGCCCAATGCCCGATTTCTGCCTCAGTCTAGGGTTAGGCTTAGGGCTAGGGTTAGGGTTATGCCTAGGGTTAGGGTTCAGAAAACCACAAAGCCAGGAGCTCCAGGGATACTCACCATGCAAAAGGCAGGCCAAGTTAAGCACGGCACATCCAAAACCTTGCTCCCTCTTCTTCTTTCTGCAAGGGTTAGGGTTAGGGGCTCGGGTTAGGGTTAGGGGTTAGGGTTAGGGGTAGGGTTAGGGTTAGGGTTTTGACTAGGGTTAGGATTGAGAAAACCACAAAGCCAGGGGACCCAGGCACACTAAGCATGCAAAAGGCAGGCCAAGTTGAGTGTAGCACATCCAAATCCCCTCTCCCTCTTCGTCATTCTGCTCGGAACTCACCACAGCCCCATGCCCGATTTCTGCCTCAGTCTAGGGTTAGGCTTAGGGCTAGGGTTAGGGTTATGCCTAGGGTTAGGGTTCAGAAAACCACAAAGACAGGAGCTCCAGGGATACTCCCCATGCAAAAGGCAGGCCAAGTTGAGCGTAGCACATCCAAATCCTTGCTCCCTCTTTGTCATTCTGCTCGGAACTCACCACAGCCCAATGCCCGATTACTGCCTCAGTCTAGGGTTAGGCTTAGGGCTAGGGTTAGGGTTATGCCTAGGGTTAGGGTTCACAAAACCACAAAGCCAGGAGCTCCAGGGATACTCACCATGCAAAAGGCAGGCCAAGTTGAGTGTAGCACATCCAAATCCTTGCTCCCTCTTCGTCATTCTGCTCGGAACTCACCACAGCCCAATGCCCGATTTCTGCCTCAGTCTAGGGTTAGGCTTAGGGCTAGGGTTAGGGTTATGCCTAGGGTTAGGGTTCACAAAACCACAAAGCCAGGAGCTCCAGGGATACTCACCATGCAAAAGGCAGGCCAAGTTGAGCGTAGCACATCCAAATCCCCGCTCCCTCTTCATCATTCTGCTCGGAACTCACCACAGCCCAATGCCCGATTACTGCCTCAGTCTAGGGTTAGGCTTAGGGCTAGGGTTAGGGTTATGCCTAGGGTTAGGGTTCACAAAACCACAAAGCCAGGAGCTCCAGGGATACTCACCATGCAAAAGGCAGGCCAAGTTGAGCGTAGCACATCCAAATCCTTGCTCCCTCTTTGTCATTCTGCTCGGAACTCACCACAGCCCAATGCCCGATTACTGGCTCAGTCTAGGGTTAGGCTTAGGGCTAGGGTTAGGGTTATGCCTAGGGTTATGGTTCACAAAACCACAAAGCCAGGAGCTCCAGGGATACTCCCCATGCAAAAGGCAGGCCAAGTTGAGCGTAGCACATCCAAATCCTTGCTCCCTCTTCGTCATTCTGCTCGGAACTCCCCACAGCCCAATGCCCGATTTCTGCCTCAGTCTAGGGTTAGGCTTAGGGCTAGGGTTAGGGTTATGCCTAGGGTTAGGGTTCACAAAACCACAAAGCCAGGAGCTCCAGGGATACTCACCATGCAAAAGGCAGGCCAAGTTGAGCGTAGCACATCCAAATCCCCTCTCCCTCTTCGTCATTCTGCTCGGAACTCACCACAGCCCAATGCCCGATTACTGGCTCAGTCTAGGGTTAGGCTTAGGGCTAGGGTTAGGGTTATGCCTAGGGTTAGGGTTCAGAAAACCACAAAGCCAGGAGCTCCAGGGATACTCACCATGCAAAAGGCAGGCCAAGTTGAGCGTAGCACATCCAAATCCTTGCTCCCTCTTCTTCATTCTGCTCGGAACTCACCACGGCCCAATGCCCGATTACTGCCTCAGTCTAGGGTTAGGGTTATGCCTAGGGTTAGGGTTATGCCTAGGGTTAGGGTTCAGAAAACCACAAAGCCAGGAGCTCCAGGGATACTCACCATGCAAAAGGCAGGCCAAGTTGAGCGTAGCACATCCAAATCCTTGCTCCCTCTTCTTCATTCTGCTCGGAACTCACCACGGCCCAATGCCCGATTACTGCCTCAGTCTAGGGTTAGGCTTAGGGCTAGGGTTAGGGTTATGCCTAGGGTTACGGTTCAGAAAACCACAAAGCCAGGAGCTCCAGGGACACTGATCATGCGAAAGGCAGGCCAAGTTAAGCACGGCACATCCAAAACCTTGCTCCCTCTTCGTCATTCTGCTCGGAACTCACCACAGCCCAATGCCCGATTACTGGCTCAGTCTAGGGTTAGGCTTAGGGCTAGGGTTAGGGTTATGCCTAGGGTTAGGGTTCAGAAAACCACAAAGCCAGGAGCTCCAGGGATACTCACCATGCAAAAGGCAGGCCAAGTTGAGTGTAGCACATCCAAATCCCCTCTCCCTCTTCGTCATTCTGCTCGGAACTCACCACAGCCCAATGCCCGATTTCTGCCTCAGTCTAGGGTTAGGCTTAGGGCTAGGGTTAGGGTTATGCCTAGGGTTAGGCTTCAGAAAACCACAAAGCCAGGAGCTCCAGGGATACTCCCCATGCAAAAGGCAGGCCAAGTTGAGCGTAGCACATCCAAATCCTTGCTCCCTCTTTGTCATTCTGCTCGGAACTCACCACAGCCCAATGCCCGATTACTGCCTCAGTCTAGGGTTAGGCTTAGGGCTAGGGTTAGGGTTATGCCTAGGGTTAGGGTTCACAAAACCACAAAGCCAGGAGCTCCAGGGATACTCACCATGCAAAAGGCAGGCCAAGTTGAGTGTAGCACATCCAAATCCTTGCTCCCTCTTCGTCATTCTGCTCGGAACTCCCCACAGCCCAATGCCCGATTTCTGCCTCAGTCTAGGGTTAGGCTTAGGGCTAGGGTTAGGGTTATGCCTAGGGTTAGGGTTCACAAAACCACAAAGCCAGGAGCTCCAGGGATACTCACCATGCAAAAGGCAGGCCAAGTTGAGCGTAGCACATCCAAATCCCCTCTCCCTCTTCGTCATTCTGCTCGGAACTCACCACAGCCCAATGCCCGATTACTGGCTCAGTCTAGGGTTAGGCTTAGGGCTAGGGTTAGGGTTATGCCTAGGGTTAGGGTTCACAAAACCACAAAGCCAGGAGCTCCAGGGATACTCACCATGCAAAAGGCAGGCCAAGTTGAGTGTAGCACATCCAAATCCTTGCTCCCTCTTCGTCATTCTGCTCGGAACTCACCACAGCCCAATGCCCGATTTCTGCCTCAGTCTAGGGTTAGGCTTAGGGCTAGGGTTAGGGTTATGCCTAGGGTTATGGTTCACAAAACCACAAAGCCAGGAGCTCCAGGGATACTCCCCATGCAAAAGGCAGGCCAAGTTGAGCGTAGCACATCCAAATCCTTGCTCCCTCTTCGTCATTCTGCTCGGAACTCCCCACAGCCCAATGCCCGATTTCTGCCTCAGTCTAGGGTTAGGCTTAGGGCTAGGGTTAGGGTTATGCCTAGGGTTAGGGTTCACAAAACCACAAAGCCAGGAGCTCCAGGGATACTCACCATGCAAAAGGCAGGCCAAGTTGAGCGTAGCACATCCAAATCCTTGCTCCCTCTTCGTCATTCTGCTCGGAACTCACCACAGCCCAATGCCCGATTACTGGCTCAGTCTAGGGTTAGGCTTAGGGCTAGGGTTAGGGTTATGCCTAGGGTTAGGGTTCAGAAAACCACAAAGCCAGGAGCTCCAGGGATACTCAGCATGTAAAAGGCAGGCCAAGGTGAGGAGGACACAGCCCAAACCTTGCTCCCTCTTTGTCATTCTGCTCAGAATTGCCACAACCCTCTGCCGGATTTCTGGCTCAAGGTAGGGTTAGGGATAGGGTTAGGCCTTGGGTTAGGGTTAGGGTTACGCCTAGGGTTAAGGTTGAGAAAACCACAAAGCCAGGAGCTCCAGGGACACTGATCATGCGAAAGGCAGGCCAAGTTAAGCGTGGCACATCCAAAACCTTGCTCCCTCTTCTTCTTTCTGCAAGGGTAAGGGTTAGGGTTAGGGGCTCGGTATAGGGTTAGGGTTAGGGGTTAGGGTTAGGGTTATGCCTAGGGTTAGGATTGAGAAAACCACAAAGCCAGGGGACCCAGGCACACTAAGCATGCAAAAGGCAGGCCAAGTTGAGCGTAGCACATCCAAATCCTTGCTCCCTCTTCGTCATTCTGCTCGGAACTCACCACAGCCCAATGCCCGATTTCTGCCTCAGTCTAGGGTTAGGCTTAGGGCTAGGGTTAGGGTTATGCCTAGGGTTAGGCTTCAGAAAACCACAAAGCCAGGAGCTCCAGGGATACTCCCCATGCAAAAGGCAGGCCAAGTTGAGCGTAGCACATCCAAATCCTTGCTCCCTCTTTGTCATTCTGCTCGGAACTCACCACGGCCCAATGCCCGATTACTGCCTCAGTCTAGGGTTAGGCTTAGGGCTAGGGTTAGGGTTATGCCTAGGGTTAGGGTTCACAAAACCACAAAGCCAGGAGCTCCAGGGATACTCACCATGCAAAAGGCAGGCCAAGTTGAGTGTAGCACATCCAAATCCTTGCTCCCTCTTCGTCATTCTGCTCGGAACTCCCCACAGCCCAATGCCCGATTACTGCCTCAGTCTAGGGTTAGGCTTAGGGCTAGGGTTAGGGTTATGCCTAGGGTTAGGGTTCACAAAACCACAAAGCCAGGAGCTCCAGGGATACTCCCCATGCAAAAGGCAGGCCAATGTGAGCGTAGCACATCCAAATCCTTGCTCCCTCTTCGTCATTCTGCTCGGAACTCACCACAGCCCAATGCCCGATTTCTGGCTCAGTCTAGGGTTAGGCTTAGGGCTAGGGTTAGGGTTATGCCTAGGGTTAGGGTTCACAAAACCACAAAGCCAGGAGCTCCAGGGATACTCAGCATGTAAAAGGCAGGCCAAGGTGAGGAGGACACAGCCCAAACCTTGCTCCCTCTTTGTCATTCTGCTCAGAATTGCCACAACCCTCTGCCGGATTTCTGGCTCAAGGTAGGGTTAGGGATAGGGTTAGGCCTTGGGTTAGGGTTAGGGTTACGCCTAGGGTTAAGGTTGAGAAAACCACAAAGCCAGGAGCTCCAGGGACACTGATCATGCGAAAGGCAGGCCAAGTTAAGCGTGGCACATCCAAAACCTTGCTCCCTCTTCTTCTTTCTGCAAGGGTAAGGGTTAGGGTTAGGGGCTCGGTATAGGGTTAGGGTTAGGGGTTAGGGTTAGGGTTATGCCTAGGGTTAGGATTGAGAAAACCACAAAGCCAGGGGACCCAGGCACACTAAGCATGCAAAAGGCAGGCCAAGTTGAGCGTAGCACATCCAAATCCTTGCTCCCTCTTCGTCATTCTGCTCGGAACTCACCACAGCCCAATGCCCGATTTCTGCCTCAGTCTAGGGTTAGGCTTAGGGCTAGGGTTAGGGTTATGCCTAGGGTTAGGCTTCAGAAAACCACAAAGCCAGGAGCTCCAGGGATACTCCCCATGCAAAAGGCAGGCCAAGTTGAGCGTAGCACATCCAAATCCTTGCTCCCTCTTTGTCATTCTGCTCGGAACTCACCACAGCCCAATGCCCGATTACTGCCTCAGTCTAGGGTTAGGCTTAGGGCTAGGGTTAGGGTTATGCCTAGGGTTAGGGTTCAGAAAACCACAAAGCCAGGAGCTCCAGGGATACTCACCATGCAAAAGGCAGGCCAAGTTGAGTGTAGCACATCCAAATCCTTGCTCCCTCTTCGTCATTCTGCTCGGAACTCCCCACAGCCCAATGCCCGATTGCTGCCTCAGTCTAGGGTTAGGCTTAGGGCTAGGGTTAGGGTTATGCCTAGGGTTAGGGTTCACAAAACCACAAAGCCAGGAGCTCCAGGGATACTCACCATGCAAAAGGCAGGCCAAGTTGAGCGTAGCACATCCAAATCCCCTCTCCCTCTTCGTCATTCTGCTCGGAACTCACCACAGCCCAATGCCCGATTACTGGCTCAGTCTAGCGTTAGGCTTAGGGCTAGGGTTAGGGTTATGCCTAGGGTTAGGGTTCACAAAACCACAAAGCCAGGAGCTCCAGGGATACTCACCATGCAAAAGGCAGGCCAAGTTGAGTGTAGCACATCCAAATCCTTGCTCCCTCTTCGTCATTCTGCTCGGAACTCCCCACAGCCCAATGCCCGATTACTGCCTCAGTCTAGGGTTAGGCTTAGGGCTAGGGTTAGGGTTATGCCTAGGGTTAGGGTTCACAAAACCACAAAGCCAGGAGCTCCAGGGATACTCCCCATGCAAAAGGCAGGCCAAGTTGAGCGTAGCACATCCAAATCCTTGCTCCCTCTTCGTCATTCTGCTCGGAACTCACCACAGCCCAATGCCCGATTTCTGCCTCAGTCTAGGGTTAGGCTTAGGGCTAGGGTTAGGGTTATGCCTAGGGTTAGGGTTCACAAAACCACAAAGCCAGGAGCTCCAGGGATACTCACCATGCAAAAGGCAGGCCAAGTTGAGCGTAGCACATCCAAATCCTTGCTCCCTCTTCGTCATTCTGCTCGGAACTCACCACAGCCCAATGCCCGATTACTGGCTCAGTCTAGGGTTAGGCTTAGGGCTAGGGTTAGGGTTATGCCTAGGGTTAGGGTTCAGAAAACCACAAAGCCAGGAGCTCCAGGGATACTCAGCATGTAAAAGGCAGGCCAAGGTGAGGAGGACACAGCCCAAACCTTGCTCCCTCTTTGTCATTCTGCTCAGAATTGCCACAACCCTCTGCCGGATTTCTGGCTCAAGGTAGGGTTAGGGATAGGGTTAGGCCTTGGGTTAGGGTTAGGGTTACGCCTAGGGTTAAGGTTGAGAAAACCACAAAGCCAGGAGCTCCAGGGACACTGATCATGCGAAAGGCAGGCCAAGTTAAGCGTGGCACATCCAAAACCTTGCTCCCTCTTCTTCTTTCTGCAAGGGTAAGGGTTAGGGTTAGGGGCTCGGTATAGGGTTAGGGTTAGGGGTTAGGGTTAGGGTTATGCCTAGGGTTAGGATTGAGAAAACCACAAAGCCAGGGGACCCAGGCACACTAAGCATGCAAAAGGCAGGCCAAGTTGAGCGTAGCACATCCAAATCCTTGCTCCCTCTTCGTCATTCTGCTCGGAACTCACCACAGCCCAATGCCCGATTTCTGCCTCAGTCTAGGGTTAGGCTTAGGGCTAGGGTTAGGGTTATGCCTAGGGTTAGGCTTCAGAAAACCACAAAGCCAGGAGCTCCAGGGATACTCCCCATGCAAAAGGCAGGCCAAGTTGAGCGTAGCACATCCAAATCCTTGCTCCCTCTTTGTCATTCTGCTCGGAACTCACCACAGCCCAATGCCCGATTACTGCCTCAGTCTAGGGTTAGGCTTAGGGCTAGGGTTAGGGTTATGCCTAGGGTTAGGGTTCAGAAAACCACAAAGCCAGGAGCTCCAGGGATACTCACCATGCAAAAGGCAGGCCAAGTTGAGTGTAGCACATCCAAATCCTTGCTCCCTCTTCGTCATTCTGCTCGGAACTCCCCACAGCCCAATGCCCGATTGCTGCCTCAGTCTAGGGTTAGGCTTAGGGCTAGGGTTAGGGTTATGCCTAGGGTTAGGGTTCACAAAACCACAAAGCCAGGAGCTCCAGGGATACTCACCATGCAAAAGGCAGGCCAAGTTGAGCGTAGCACATCCAAATCCCCTCTCCCTCTTCGTCATTCTGCTCGGAACTCACCACAGCCCAATGCCCGATTACTGGCTCAGTATAGCGTTAGGCTTAGGGCTAGGGTTAGGGTTATGCCTAGGGTTAGGGTTCACAAAACCACAAAGCCAGGAGCTCCAGGGATACTCACCATGCAAAAGGCAGGCCAAGTTGAGTGTAGCACATCCAAATCCTTGCTCCCTCTTCGTCATTCTGCTCGGAACTCCCCACAGCCCAATGCCCGATTACTGCCTCAGTCTAGGGTTAGGCTTAGGGCTAGGGTTAGGGTTATGCCTAGGGTTAGGGTTCACAAAACCACAAAGCCAGGAGCTCCAGGGATACTCCCCATGCAAAAGGCAGGCCAAGTTGAGCGTAGCACATCCAAATCCTTGCTCCCTCTTCGTCATTCTGCTCGGAACTCACCACAGCCCAATGCCCGATTTCTGCCTCAGTCTAGGGTTAGGCTTAGGGCTAGGGTTAGGGTTATGCCTAGGGTTAGGGTTCACAAAACCACAAAGCCAGGAGCTCCAGGGATACTCACCATGCAAAAGGCAGGCCAAGTTGAGCGTAGCACATCCAAATCCTTGCTCCCTCTTCGTCATTCTGCTCGGAACTCACCACAGCCCAATGCCCGATTACTGGCTCAGTCTAGGGTTAGGCTTAGGGCTAGGGTTAGGGTTATGCCTAGGGTTAGGGTTCAGAAAACCACAAAGCCAGGAGCTCCAGGGATACTCAGCATGTAAAAGGCAGGCCAAGTTGAGGAGGACACAGCCCAAACCTTGCTCCCTCTTTGTCATTCTGCTCAGAATTGCCACAACCCTCTGCCGGATTTCTGGCTCAAGGTAGGGTTAGGGATAGGGTTAGGCCTTGGGTTAGGGTTAGGGTTACGCCTAGGGTTAAGGTTGAGAAAACCACAAAGCCAGGAGCTCCAGGGACACTGATCATGCGAAAGGCAGGCCAAGTTAAGCACGGCACATCCAAAACCTTGCTCCCTCTTCTTCTTTCTGCAAGGGTAAGGGTTAGGGTTAGGGGCTCGGTATAGGGTTAGGGTTAGGGGTTAGGGTTAGGGTTATGCCTAGGGTTAGGATTGAGAAAACCACAAAGCCAGGGGACCCAGGCACACTAACCATGCAAAAGGCCGGTCAAGTTAAGCACAGCACATCAAAACCCTGCTCCCTCTTCCTCTTTCTGCTTGGAACTCACCACAGCCCAATGCCCAGTTTCTGGCTCGGCCTAGGGTTAGGGTTAGGGTTTGGTTTAGGGTTAGGGTTAGGGTTAGCTTACGCCTAGGGTTAGGGTTGAGGAAACCACAAAGCCAGGAGCTCCAGGCGTACTCACAAAGCAAAAGGCATACCAAGGTGACCGCAGCACATCCAAAACCTTGCTCCCTCTTCTTCTTTCTGCAAGGGTTAGGGTTAGGGGCTCGGGTTTGGGTTAGGCTTAGGGGTTAGGGTTATGCCTAGGTTTAGGATTAAGAAAACCACAAAGCCAGGAGACCCAGGGACACTAACCATACAAAAGGCAGGCTAACTTAAGCATGGCATATCAAAACCTTCCTCCCTCTTCCTCTTTCTGCTCGGAACTCACCACAGACCGATGCCCGATTACTGGCTCAATCTATGGTTAGAGTTAGGTTTAGGCGTTCTCCTAGGGTTAGGCTTGAGAAAACCACAAAGCCAGGAGCTCCAGGGATACTCAGCATGCAAAAGGCATACCAAGGTGAGGAGGACACCGCCCAAACCTTGCTCCCTCTTCGTCATTCTGCTCAGAACTTGCCACAACACTCTGCCGGATTTCTGGCTCAAGGTAGGGTTAGGGATAGGGTTACGCCTTGGGTTAGGGTAAGGGTTACGCCTAGGGTTAAGGTTGAGAAAACCACAAAGCCAGGGGACCCAGGGACACTAACCATGCAAAAGGCTGGTCAAGTTAAGCACAGCACATCAAAACCTTGCTCCCTCTTTCTCTTTCTGCTCGGAACTCACCACAGCCTAAGGCCCAGTTTCTGGCTTGAGCTAGGGTTAGGGTTTGGTTTAGGGTTAGGGTTAGGGTTAGGCTTACGCCTAGGGTTAGGGTTGAGGAAACCACAAAGCCAGGAGCTCCAGGCGTACTCACCATGCAAAAGACATACCATGGTGACCACAGCACATCCGAAACCTTGCTCCCTCTTCCTCTTTCTGCTCAGAACTCGCCACAACCCTCTGCCGGATTTCTGGCTCAAGGTAGGGTTAGGGTTAGGGTTATGCCTAGGGTTTGGGTTGAGAAAACCACAAAGCCAGGAGCTCCAGGGACACTGATCATGCGAAAGGCAGGACAAGTTACGCACGGCACATCCAAAACCTTGCTTCCTCTTCTTCTTTCTGCAAGGGTTAGGGTTAGAGTTAGGGGCTCGGTTTAGTAGGGTTAGTGTTAGGGGTTAGGGTTCGTGTTATGCCTAGGGTTAGGATTGAGAAAACCACAAAGCCAGGAGACCCAGGCACACTAACCATGTAAAAGGCAGGCCAGCTTAAGCATGGCATATCAAAACCTTCCTCCCTCTTCCTCTTTCTGCGCGGAACTCACCATAGCCCGATGACCGATTAGTGGCTCAATCTACGGTTAGGGTTAGGGTTAGGCGTTCTCCTAGGGTTAGGCTTGAGAAAACCACAAAGCCAGGAGCTCCAGGGATACTCAGCATGTAAAAGGCATACCAAGGTGAGGAGGACACAGCCCAAACCTTGCTCCCTCTTTGTCATTCTGCTCAGAATTGCCACAACCCTCTGCCGGATTTCTGGCTCAAGGTAGGGTTAGGGATAGGGTTAGGCCTTGGGTTAGGGTTAGGGTTACGCCTAGGGTTAAGGTTGAGAAAACCACAAAGCCAGGAGCTCCAGGGACACTGATCATGCGAAAGGCAGGCCAAGTTAAGCACGGCACATCCAAAACCTTGCTCCCTCTTCTTCTTTCTGCAAGGGTAAGGGTTAGGGTTAGGGGCTCGGTATAGGGTTAGGGTTAGGGGTTAGGGTTAGGGTTATGCCTAGGGTTAGGATTGAGAAAACCACAAAGCCAGGGGACCCAGGGACACTAACCATACAAAAGGCAGGCCAATTTCAGCATGGCATATCAAAACCTTCCTCCCTCTTCCTCTTTCTGCTCGGAACTCACCACAGACCGATGCCCGATTACTGGCTCAATCTATGGTTAGAGTTAGGTTTAGGCGTTCTCCTAGGGTTAGACTTGAGAAAACCACAAAGCCAGGAGCTCCAGGGATACTCAGCATGCAAAAGGCATACCAAGGTGAGGAGGACACCGCCCAAACCTTGCTCCCTCTTCGTCATTCTGCTCAGAACTTGCCACAACACTCTGCCGGATTTCTGGCTCAAGGTAGGGTTAGGGATAGGGTTACGCCTTGGGTTAGGGTAAGGGTTACGCCTAGGGTTAAGGTTGAGAAAACCACAAAGCCAGGGGACCCAGGGACACTAACCATGCAAAAGGCCGGTCAAGTTAAGCACAGCACATCAAAACCTTGCTCCCTCTTTCTCTTTCTGCTCGGAACTCACCACAGCCTAAGGCCCAGTTTCTGGCTTGAGCTAGGGTTAGGGTTTGGTTTAGGGTTAGGGTTAGGGTTAGGCTTACGCCTAGGGTTAGGGTTGAGGAAACCACAAAGCCAGGAGCTCCAGGCGTACTCACCATGCAAAAGACATACCATGGTGACCGCAGCACATCCGAAACCTTGCTCCCTCTTCCTCTTTCTGCTCAGAACTCGCCACAACCCTCTGCCGGATTTCTGGCTCAAGGTAGGGTTAGGGTTAGGGTTACGCCTAGGGTTTGGGTTGAGAAAACCACAAAGCCAGGAGCTCCAGGGACACTGATCATGCGAAAGGCAGGACAAGTTACGCACGGCACATCCAAAACCTTGCTCCCTCTTCTTCTTTCTGCAAGGGTTAGGGTTAGAGTTAGGGGCTCGGTTTAGTAGGGTTAGTGTTAGGGGTTAGGGTTCGTGTTATGCCTAGGGTTTGGATTGAGAAAACCACAAAGCCAGGAGACCCAGGCACACTAACCGTGTAAAAGACCTACCAAGGTGACAGCAGCATATCCAAAACCTTGCTCCCTCTTCGTCATTCTGCTCAGAACTCGCCACAGCCTAAGGCCCAGTTTCTGGCTTGAGCTAGGGTTAGGGTTAGGGTTAGGGTTAGGCTTACGCCTAGGGTTAGGGTTGAGGAAACCACAAAGCCAGGAGCTCCCGGCGTACTCACCATGCAAAAGACATACCATGGTGACCACAGCACATCCGAAACCTTGCTCCCTCTTCCTCATTCTGCTCAGAACTCGCCACAACCCTCTGCCGGATTTCTGGCTCAAGGTAGGGTTAGGGTTAGGGTTATGCCTAGGGTTTAGGTTGAGAAAACCACAAAGCCAGGAGCTCCAGGGACACTGATCATGCGAAAGGCAGGACAAGTTACGCACGGCACATCCAAAACCTTGCTCCCTCTTCTTCTTTCTGCAAGGGTAAGGGTTAGGGTTAGGGGCTCGGTATAGGGTTAGGCTTAGGGGTTAGGGTTCGGGTTATGCCTGGGGTTAGGATTGAGAAAACCACAAAGCCAGGAAACCCAGGGACACTAACCATGTAAAAGGCAGGCCAGCTTAAGCATGGCATATCAAAACCTTCCTCCCTCTTCCTCTTTCTGCGCGGAACTCACCATAGCCCGATGACCGATTAGTGGCTCAATCTACGGTTAGGGTTAGGGTTAGGCGTTCTCCTAGGGTTAGGCTTGAGAAAACCACAAAGCCAGGAGCTCCAGGGATACTCAGCATGTAAAAGGCATACCAAGGTGAGGAGGACACAGCCCAAACCTTGCTCCCTCTTTGTCATTCTGCTCAGAATTGCCACAACCCTCTGCCGGATTTCTGGCTCAAGGTAGGGTTAGGGATAGGGTTAGGCCTTGGGTTAGGGTTAGGGTTACGCCTAGGGTTAAGGTTGAGAAAACCACAAAGCCAGGAGCTCCAGGGACACTGATCATGCGAAAGGCAGGCCAAGTTAAGCACGGCACATCCAAAACCTTGCTCCCTCTTCTTCTTTCTGCAAGGGTAAGGGTTAGGGTTAGGGGCTCGGTATAGGGTTAGGGTTAGGGGTTAGAGTTAGGGTTATGCCTAGGGTTAGGATTGAGAAAACCACAAAGCCAGGGGACCCAGGGACACTAACCATACAAAAGGCAGGCCAATTTCAGCATGGCATATCAAAACCTTCCTCCCTCTTCCTCTTTCTGCTCGGAACTCACCACAGACCGATGCCCGATTACTGGCTCAATCTATGGTTAGAGTTAGGTTTAGGCGTTCTCCTAGGGTTAGGCTTGAGAAAACCACAAAGCCAGGAGCTCCAGGGATACTCAGCATGCAAAAGGCATACCAAGGTGAGGAGGACACCGCCCAAACCTTGCTCCCTCTTCGTCATTCTGCTCAGAACTTGCCACAACACTCTGCCGGATTTCTGGCTCAAGGTAGGGTTAGGGATAGGGTTACGCCTTGGGTTAGGGTAAGGGTTACGCCTAGGGTTAAGGTTGAGAAAACCACAAAGCCAGGGGACCCAGGGACACTAACCATGCAAAAGGCTGGTCAAGTTAAGCACAGCACATCAAAACCTTGCTCCCTCTTTCTCTTTCTGCTCGGAACTCACCACAGCCTAAGGCCCAGTTTCTGGCTTGAGCTAGGGTTAGGGTTTGGTTTAGGGTTAGGGTTAGGGTTAGGCTTACGCCTAGGGTTAGGGTTGAGGAAACCACAAAGCCAGGAGCTCCAGGCGTACTCACCATGCAAAAGACATACCATGGTGACCACAGCACATCCGAAACCTTGCTCCCTCTTCCTCTTTCTGCTCAGAACTCGCCACAACCCTCTGCCGGATTTCTGGCTCAAGGTAGGGTTAGGGTTAGGGTTATGCCTAGGGTTTGGGTTGAGAAAACCACAAAGCCAGGAGCTCCAGGGACACTGATCATGCGAAAGGCAGGACAAGTTACGCACGGCACATCCAAAACCTTGCTTCCTCTTCTTCTTTCTGCAAGGGTTAGGGTTAGAGTTAGGGGCTCGGTTTAGTAGGGTTAGTGTTAGGGGTTAGGGTTCGTGTTATGCCTAGGGTTAGGATTGAGAAAACCACAAAGCCAGGAGACCCAGGCACACTAACCGTGTAAAAGACCTACCAAGGTGACAGCAGCATATCCAAAACCTTGCTCCCTCTTCGTCATTCTGCTCAGAACTCACCACAGCCTAAGGCCCAGTTTCTGGCTTGAGCTAGGGTTAGGGTTTGGTTTAGGGTTAGGGTTGGGGTTAGCTTACGCCTAGGGTTAGGGTTGAGGAAACCACAAAGCCAGGAGCTCCCGGCGTACTCACCATGCAAAAGACATACCATGGTGACCACAGCACATCCGAAACCTTGCTCCCTCTTCCTCATTCTGCTCAGAACTCGCCACAACCCTCTGCCGGATTTCTGGCTCAAGGTAGGGTTAGGGTTAGGGTTATGCCTAGGGTTTAGGTTGAGAAAACCACAAAGCCAGGAGCTCCAGGGACACTGATCATGCGAAAGGCAGGACAAGTTACGCACGGCACATCCAAAACCTTGCTCCCTCTTCTTCTTTCTGCAAGGGTAAGGGTTAGGGTTAGGGGCTCGGTATAGGGTTAGGCTTAGGGGTTAGGGTTCGGGTTATGCCTGGGGTTAGGATTGAGAAAACCACAAAGCCAGGAAACCCAGGGACACTAACCATGTAAAAGGCAGGCCAGCTTAAGCATGGCATATCAAAACCTTCCTCCCTCTTCCTCTTTCTGCGCGGAACTCACCATAGCCCGATGACCGATTAGTGGCTCAATCTACGGTTAGGGTTAGGGTTAGGCGTTCTCCTAGGGTTAGGCTTGAGAAAACCACAAAGCCAGGAGCTCCAGGGATACTCAGCATGTAAAAGGCATACCAAGGTGAGGAGGACACAGCCCAAACCTTGCTCCCTCTTTGTCATTCTGCTCAGAATTGCCACAACCCTCTGCCGGATTTCTGGCTCAAGGTAGGGTTAGGGATAGGGTTAGGCCTTGGGTTAGGGTTAGGGTTACGCCTAGGGTTAAGGTTGAGAAAACCACAAAGCCAGGAGCTCCAGGGACACTGATCATGCGAAAGGCAGGCCAAGTTAAGCACGGCACATCCAAAACCTTGCTCCCTCTTCTTCTTTCTGCAAGGGTAAGGGTTAGGGTTAGGGGCTCGGTATAGGGTTAGGGTTAGGGGTTAGAGTTAGGGTTATGCCTAGGGTTAGGATTGAGAAAACCACAAAGCCAGGGGACCCAGGGACACTAACCATACAAAAGGCAGGCCAATTTCAGCATGGCATATCAAAACCTTCCTCCCTCTTCCTCTTTCTGCTCGGAACTCACCACAGACCGATGCCCGATTACTGGCTCAATCTATGGTTAGAGTTAGGTTTAGGCGTTCTCCTAGGGTTAGGCTTGAGAAAACCACAAAGCCAGGAGCTCCAGGGATACTCAGCATGCAAAAGGCATACCAAGGTGAGGAGGACACCGCCCAAACCTTGCTCCCTCTTCGTCATTCTGCTCAGAACTTGCCACAACACTCTGCCGGATTTCTGGCTCAAGGTAGGGTTAGGGATAGGGTTACGCCTTGGGTTAGGGTAAGGGTTACGCCTAGGGTTAAGGTTGAGAAAACCACAAAGCCAGGGGACCCAGGGACACTAACCATGCAAAAGGCTGGTCAAGTTAAGCACAGCACATCAAAACCTTGCTCCCTCTTTCTCTTTCTGCTCGGAACTCACCACAGCCTAAGGCCCAGTTTCTGGCTTGAGCTAGGGTTAGGGTTTGGTTTAGGGTTAGGGTTAGGGTTAGGCTTACGCCTAGGGTTAGGGTTGAGGAAACCACAAAGCCAGGAGCTCCAGGCGTACTCACCATGCAAAAGACATACCATGGTGACCACAGCACATCCGAAACCTTGCTCCCTCTTCCTCTTTCTGCTCAGAACTCGCCACAACCCTCTGCCGGATTTCTGGCTCAAGGTAGGGTTAGGGTTAGGGTTATGCCTAGGGTTTGGGTTGAGAAAACCACAAAGCCAGGAGCTCCAGGGACACTGATCATGCGAAAGGCAGGACAAGTTACGCACGGCACATCCAAAACCTTGCTTCCTCTTCTTCTTTCTGCAAGGGTTAGGGTTAGAGTTAGGGGCTCGGTTTAGTAGGGTTAGTGTTAGGGGTTAGGGTTCGTGTTATGCCTAGGGTTAGGATTGAGAAAACCACAAAGCCAGGAGACCCAGGCACACTAACCGTGTAAAAGACCTACCAAGGTGACAGCAGCATATCCAAAACCTTGCTCCCTCTTCGTCATTCTGCTCAGAACTCACCACAGCCTAAGGCCCAGTTTCTGGCTTGAGCTAGGGTTAGGGTTTGGTTTAGGGTTAGGGTTGGGGTTAGCTTACGCCTAGGGTTAGGGTTGAGGAAACCACAAAGCCAGGAGCTCCCGGCTTACTCACCATGCAAAAGACATACCATGGTGACCACAGCACATCCGAAACCTTGCTCCCTCTTCCTCTTTCTGCTCAGAACTCGCCACAACCCTCTGCTGGATTTCTGGCTCAAGGTAGGGTTAGGGTTAGGGTTATGCCTAGGGTTTGGGTTGAGAAAACCACAAAGCCAGGAGCTCCAGGGACACTGATCATGCGAAAGGCAGGACAAGTTACGCACGGCACATCCAAAACCTTGCTCCCTCTTCTTCTTTCTGCAAGGGTAAGGGTTAGGGTTAGGGGCTCGGTATAGGGTTAGGCTTAGGGGTTAGGGTTCGGGTTATGCCTAGGGTTAGGATTGAGAAAACCACAAAGCCAGGGGACCCAGGGACACTAACCATACAAAAGGCAGGCCAATTTAAGCATGGCATATCAAAACCTTCCTCCCTCTTCCTCTTTCTGCTCGGAACTCACCACAGACCGATGCCCGATTACTGGCTCAATCTATGGTTAGAGTTAGGTTTAGGCGTTCTCCTAGGGTTAGGCTTGAGAAAACCACAAAGCCAGGAGCTCCAGGGATACTCAGCATGCAAAAGGCATACCAAGGTGAGGAGGACACCGCCCAAACCTTGCTCCCTCTTCGTCATTCTGCTCAGAACTTGCCACAACACTCTGCCGGATTTCTGGCTCAAGGTAGGGTTAGGGATAGGGTTACGCCTTGGGTTAGGGTAAGGGTTACGCCTAGGGTTAAGGTTGAGAAAACCACAAAGCCAGGGGACCCAGGGACACTAACCATGCAAAAGGCTGGTCAAGTTAAGCACAGCACATCAAAACCTTGCTCCCTCTTTCTCTTTCTGCTCGGAACTCACCACAGCCTAAGGCCCAGTTTCTGGCTTGAGCTAGGGTTAGGGTTTGGTTTAGGGTTAGGGTTAGGGTTAGGCTTACGCCTAGGGTTAGGGTTGAGGAAACCACAAAGCCAGGAGCTCCAGGCGTACTCACCATGCAAAAGACATACCATGGTGACCGCAGCACATCCGAAACCTTGCTCCCTCTTCCTCTTTCTGCTCAGAACTCGCCACAACCCTCTGCCGGATTTCTGGCTCAAGGTAGGGTTAGGGTTAGGGTTATGCCTAGGGTTTGGGTTGAGAAAACCACAAAGCCAGGAGCTCCAGGGACACTGATCATGCGAAAGGCAGGACGAGTTACGCACGGCACATCCAAAACCTTGCTCCCTCTTCTTCTTTCTGCAAGGGTAAGGGTTAGGGTTAGGGGCTCGGTTTAGTAGGGTTAGTGTTAGGGGTTAGGGTTCGTGTTATGCCTAGGGTTAGGATTGAGAAAACCACAAAGCCAGGAGACCCAGGCACACTAACCGTGTAAAAGACCTACCAAGGTGACAGCAGCATATCCAAAACCTTGCTCCCTCTTCGTCATTCTGCTCAGAACTCGCCACAGCCTAAGGCCCAGTTTCTGGCTTGAGCTAGGGTTAGGGTTAGGGTTAGGGTTAGGCTTACGCCTAGGGTTAGGGTTGAGGAAACCACAAAGCCAGGAGCTCCCGGTTTACTCACCATGCAAAAGACATACCATGGTGACCGCAGCACATCCGAAACCTTTCTCCCTCTTCCTCTTTCTGCTCAGAACTCGCCACAACCCTCTGCTGGATTTCTGGCTCAAGGTAGGGTTAGGGTTAGGGTTATGCCTAGGTTTTGGGTTGAGAAAACCACAAAGCCAGGAGCTCCAGGGACACTGATCATGCGAAAGGCAGGACAAGTTACGCATGGCACATCCAAAACCTTGCTCCCTCTTCTTCTTTCTGCAAGGGTAAGGGTTAGGGTTAGGGGCTCGGTATAGGGTTAGGCTTAGGGGTTAGGGTTCGGGTTATGCCTGGGGTTAGGATTGAGAAAACCACAAAGCCAGGAAACCCAGGGACACTAACCATGTAAAAGGCAGGCCAGCTTAAGCATGGCATATCAAAACCTTCCTCCCTCTTCCTCTTTCTGCGCGGAACTCACCATAGCCCGATGACCGATTAGTGGCTCAGTCTAGGGTTAGGGTTAGGGTTAGGCGTTCTCCTAGGGTTAGGGTTGAGAAAACCACAAAGCCAGGAGCTCCAGGGATACTCAGCATGTAAAAGGCATACCAAGGTGAGGAGGACACAGCCCAAACCTTGCTCCCTCTTTGTCATTCTGCTCAGAATTGCCACAACCCTCTGCCGGATTTCTGGCTCAAGGTAGGGTTAGGGATAGGGTTAGGCCTTGGGTTAGGGTTAGGGTTACGCCTAGGGTTAAGGTTGAGAAAACCACAAAGCCAGGAGCTCCAGGGACACTGATCATGCGAAAGGCAGGCCAAGTTAAGCACGGCACATCCAAAACCTTGCTCCCTCTTCTTCTTTCTGCAAGGGTTAGGGTTAGGGGCTCGGGTTTGGGTTAGGGTTAGGGGTTAGGGTTAGGGTTATGCCTAGGGTTAGGATTGAGGAAACCACAAAGCCAGGAGACCCAGGCACACTAACCGTGTAAAAGACCTACCAAGGTGACAGCAGCATATCCAAAACCTTGCTCCCTCTTCTTCTTTCTGCAAGGGTAAGGGTTAGGGTTAGGGGCTCGGTATAGGGTTAGGGTTAGGGGTTAGGGTTAGGGTTATGCCTAGGGTTAGGATTGAGAATACCACAAAGCCAGGGGACCCAGGCACACTAACCATGCAAAAGGCCGGTCAAGTTAAGCACAGCACATCAAAACCCTGCTCCCTCTTCCTCTTTCTGCTTGGAACTCACCACAGCCCAATGCCCAGTTTCTGGCTCGGCCTAGGGTTAGGGTTAGGGTTTGGTTTAGGGTTAGGGTTAGGGTTAGCTTACGCCTAGGGTTAAGGTTGAGGAAACCACAAAGCCAGGAGCTCCAGGCGTACTCACAAAGCAAAAGGCATACCAAGGTGACCGCAGCACATCCAAAACCTTGCTCCCTCTTCTTCTTTCTGCAAGGGTAAGGGTTAGGGTTAGGGGCTCGGTATAGGGTTAGGCTTAGGGGTTAGGGTTCGGGTTATGCCTGGGGTTAGGATTGAGAAAACCACAAAGCCAGGAAACCCAGGGACACTAACCATGTAAAAGGCAGGCCAGCTTAAGCATGGCATATCAAAACCTTCCTCCCTCTTCCTCTTTCTGCACGGAACTCACCATAGCCCGATGACCGATTAGTGGCTCAATCTACGGTTAGGGTTAGGGTTAGGCGTTCTCCTAGGGTTAGGCTTGAGAAAACCACAAAGCCAGGAGCTCCAGGGATACTCAGCATGTAAAAGGCATACCAAGGTGAGGAGGACACAGCCCAAACCTTGCTCCCTCTTCGTCATTCTGCTCAGAATTGCCACAACCCTCTGCCGGATTTCTGGCTCAAGGTAGGGTTAGGGATAGGGTTAGGCCTTGGGTTAGGGTTAGGGTTACGCCTAGGGTTAAGATTGAGAAAACCACAAAGCCAGGAGCTCCAGGGACACTGATCATGCGAAAGGCAGGCCAAGTTAAGCACGGCACATCCAAAACCACAAAGTGGGGAGGGTTGGGCTGGCGCGCCCGCGCATGCGCAGTGGGGTGGGGGCCCGGCCAGGGCGCCCGCGCATGTGCAGTGGGGGTTGGGGGGTCGTCCAGCTCTCCCGCGCATGCGCAGTGGGGTGGGGGCCCTGCCAGCGCGCCCGCGCATGCGCAGTGGGGGTGGGGGGGGCCGGCAGGCGCCCGCGCATGCGCAGTGGGGTGGGGGGGGCCGTCCAGCTCTCCCGCGCATGCGCAGTGGGGTGGGGGCCCGGCCAGGGCGCCCGCGCATGCGCAGTGGGGGGTGGGGGGAAGGGGGGGGCCCAGCTCTCCCGCGCATGCGCAGTGGGTAGGGGGCCCGGCCAGCTCTCCCGCGCATGCGTAGTGGGGGGGAGGGGGCCCAGCGTGCCGGCGCATGCGCAGTGGTGGTGGGGGGGGCCGGCAGGCGCCCGCGCATGCGCAGTGGGGGTGGGGGAGCCGTCCAGCTCTCCCGCGCATGCGCAGTGGGGTGGGGGCCCGGCCAGGGCGCCCGCGCATGCGCAGTGGGAGGGGAGGTTAGGGTCAGCGCGCCCGCGCATGCGCAGTGGGGGGGGGGGGGCCCAGCCTGGGGGTGCCTTTTGTTCTGGTCCTCCGTGGGGCTGCCTTGAGAGCGGAATCAAGGTTGGAAAAGACCTCGGAGATCACTGAGTGCAACCAGCACCCTCACGGCCACCGCTGACCACGTCCGTCCATGCCACAGCCACAGGTGTTGGAGCACTCCCAGGGGTGGGCACTCCAAACCTCCCTGGGCAGCTGTGCCAAGGCCTGAGCGCCCTTTCCATGGAGGAATTTCCCCAATATCCACCCTGAGCCTCCCCTGGCCCAGCCTGAGGCCGTTCCCTCTCCTCCTGTCCCTGTTCCCTGGGAGCAGAGCCCGACCCCCCCGGCTGCCCCCCTCCTGTCAGGGGCTTGTGCAGAGCCACAAGGTCCCGCCTGAGCCTCCTTTGCTGCAGGCTGTGCCCCTTTCCCAGCTCTCTCAGGAACTCTCCAGCCCCTTGCCAGCTCCGTTCCCTTGCCTGGACTGACTCCAGCCCCTCCGTGTCCCTCTTGTCCCAGAGGTGCTGCCAGCACTGCAGGTGCCCCAGCAGTGCCAGCACAGGGACGGGCCCAGCGCGCCCGGGCATGTGCAGTGGGGGGTGGGGGGGGGCCCAGAGCGCCCGCGCATGCGCAGTGGGGAGGGGGGGGGGGGGGGGGCCAGCGCGCCCGCGCATGCGCAGTGGGGGGTGGGGGGGGGGCCCAGCCTGCCGGCGCATGCGCAGTGGGGAGGGGGGGGGCCGGCAGGCGCACCGCGCATGCGCAGTGGGGAGGGGGGGGGCCCAGCGTGCCGGCGCATGCGCAGTGGGGGTGTGGGGGGCCGGCAGGCGCCCGCGCATGCGCAGTGGGGTGGGGGAGCCGTCCAGCTCTCCCGCGCATGCGCAGTGGGGTGGGGGCCCGGCCAGGGCGCCCGCGCATGCGCAGTGGGTGGGTGGGACAGGCCCAGCGCCCCCGCGCATGCGCAGTAGGTGGTGGGGGGGGGGCAACAGCCTGCCGGCGCATGCGCAGTGGGGGTGGGGGGGGCCGGCAGGCGCACCGCGCATGCGCAGTAGGGGTGGGGGGGCCGTCCAGCTCTCCCGCGCATGCGCAGTGGGTAGGGGGCCCTGCCAGCGCGCCCGCGCATGCGCAGTGGGGGTGGGGGGGGCCGGCAGGCGCCCGCGCATGCGCAGTGGTGGTGGGGGGGCCGTCCAGCTCTCCCGCGCATGCGCAGTGGGGTGGGGGCCCGGCCAGGGCGCCCGCGCATGCCCAGTGGGGTGGGGGGGCCCAGCCTGGGGGTGCCTTTTGTTCTGGTCCTCCGTGGGGCTGCCTTGAGAGCGGAATCAAGGTTGGAAAAGACCTCGGAGATCACTGAGTGCAACCAGCACCAGCACGGCCACCGCTGACCACGTCCATGCCATGCCACAGCCACAGGTGTTGGAGCACTCCCAGGGGTGGGCACTCCAAACCTCCCTGGGCAGCTGTGCCAAGGCCTGAGCGCCCTTTCCATGGAGGAATTTCCCCAATATCCACCCTGAGCCTCCCCTGGCCCAGCCTGAGGCCGTTCCCTCTCCTCCTGTCCCTGTTCCCTGGGAGCAGAGCCCGACCCCCCCGGCTGCCCCCTCCTGTCAGGGGCTTGTGCAGAGCTACAAGGTCCCGCCTGAGCCTCCTTTGCTGCAGGCTGTGCCCCTTTCCCAGCTCTCTCAGGAACTCTCCAGCCCCTTGCCAGCTCCGTTCCCTTGCCTGGACTCGCTCCAGCCCCTCCGTGTCCCTCGTGTCCCAGAGGTGCTGCCAGCACTGCAGGTGCCCCAGCAGTGCCAGCACAGGGACGGGCCCAGCGCGCCCGGGCATGCGCAGTGGCGTGGGGTGGGGGGGGGGGCCCAGAGCGCCCGCGCATGCGCAGTGGGGAGGGGGGGCCCAGCGCGCCCGCGCATGCGCAGTGGGGGGTGGGGGGGGCCTAGCCTGCCGGCGCATGCGCAGTGGGGGTTGGGGGGGCGGGGGGGGGGGGGGGGCCCGGCCGGCGCACCGCGCATGCGCAGTGGGGGTGGGGGGGCCTTCCAGCTCTCCCGCGCATGCGCAGTGGGTGGGGGGCCCGGCCACCGCGCCCGCGCATGCGCAGTGGGGGTGGGGGGGGGCCCGGCCAGGGCGCCCGCGCATGCGCAGTGGGGGTGGGGGAGCCGTCCAGCTCTCCCGCGCATGCGCAGTGGGGTGGGGGCCCGGCCAGGGCGCCCGCGCATGCGCAGTGGTGTTTGGGGGGGTCGTCCAGCTCTCCCGCTCCTGCGCAGTGGGGTGGGGGCCAGCCAGCGCGCCCGCGCATGCGCAGTGGGGGTGGGGGGGGTCGTCCAGCTCTCCCGCGCATGCGCAGTGGGGTGGGGGCCAGCCAGCGCGCCCGCGCATGCGCAGTGGGGTGGGGTCCCGGCCAGGGCGCCCGCGCATGCGCAGTGGGAGGTGGGGGGGGCAACAGCCTGCCGGCGCATGCGCAGTGGGGGTGGGGGGGGCCCAGCGTAACGGCGCATGCGCAGTGGGGGTGGGGGGGGCCGGCAGGCGCACCGCGCATGCGCAGTGGGGGTGGGGGGGCCGTCCAGCTCTCCCGCGCATGCGCAGTGGGGTGGGGGCCCGGCCAGGGCGCCCGCGCATGCGCAGTGGGGGTTGGGGGGGTCGTCCAGCTCTCCCGCGCATGCGCAGTGGGGTGGGGGGCCCTGCCAGCGCGCCCACGCATGCGCAGTGGGGGTGGGGGGGGGCCGGCAGGCGCCCGCGCATGCGCAGTGGTGGTGGGGGAGCCGTCCAGCTCTCCCGCGCATGCGCAGTGGGGTGGGGTCCCGGCCAGGGCGCCCGCGCATGCGCAGTGGGTGGGGGGGACGGGCCCAGCGCGCCCGCGCATGCGCAGTAGGTGGTGGGGGGTGGAGGGGGGCCAACAGCCTGCCGGCGCATGCGCAGTGGGGGTGGGGGGGGGCCAGCGCGCCCGCGCATGCGCAGTGGGGGGTGGGGGGGGCCCAGCCTGCCGCCGCATGCGCAGTGGGGAGGGGCGGCCGGCAGGCGCACCGCGCATGCGCAGTGGGGGTGCGGGGGCCGTCCAGCTCTCCCGCGCATGCGCAATGGGTGGGGGTCCCGGCCAGGGCGCCCGCGCATGCGCAGTGGGAGGTGGGGGGGGCAACAGCCTGCCGGCGCATGCGCAGTGGGGGTGGGGGGGGCCCAGCGTAACGGCGCATGCGCAGTGGGGGTGGGGGGGCCGGCAGGCGCACCGCGCATGCGCAGTGGGGGTGGGGGGGGCCGTCCAGCTCTCCCGCGCATGCGCAGTGGGGTGGGGGCCCGCCCAGGGCGCCCGCGCATGCGCAGTGGGGGTTGGGGGGTCGTCCAGCTCTCCCGCGCATGCGCAGTGGGGTGGGGGCCCTGCCAGCGCGCCCGCGCATGCGCAGTGGGGGTGGGGGGGGGCCGGCAGGCGCCCGCGCATGCGCAGTGGTGGTGGGGGAGCCGTCCAGCTCTCCCGCGCATGCGCAGTGGGGTGGGGGCCCGGCCAGGGCGCCCGCGCATGCGCAGTGGGGGTTGGGGGGTCGTCCAGCTCTCCCGCGCATGCGCAGTGGGGAGGGGGGCCCGGCCAGCTCTCCCGCGCATGCGTAGTGGGGGGGAGGGGGCCCAGCGTGCCGGCGCATGCGCAGTGGTGGTGGGGGGGGGGCCGGCAGGCGCCCGCGCATGCGCAGTGGGGGTGGGGGAGCCGTCCAGCTCTCCCGCGCATGCGCAGTGGGGTGGGGGCCCGGCCAGGGCGCCCGCGCATGCGCAGTGGGAGGGGAGGTTAGGGTCAGCGCGCCCGCGCATGCGCAGTGGGGGGGGGGGCCCAGCCTGGGGGTGCCTTTTGTTCTGGTCCTCCGTGGGGCTGCCTTGAGAGCGGAATCAAGGTTGGAAAAGACCTCGGAGATCACTGAGTGCAACCAGCACCAGCACGGCCACCGCTGACCACGTCCGTCCATGCCACAGCCACAGGTGTTGGAGCACTCCCAGGGGTGGGCACTCCAAACCTCCCTGGGCAGCTGTGCCAAGGCCTGAGCGCCCTTTCCATGGAGGAATTTCCCCAATATCCACCCTGAGCCTCCCCTGGCCCAGCCTGAGGCCGTTCCCTCTCCTCCTGTCCCTGTTCCCTGGGAGCAGAGCCCGACCCCCCGGCTGCCCCCCTCCCTGTCAGGGGCTTGTGCAGAGCCACAAGGTCCCGCCTGAGCCTCCTTTGCTGCAGGCTGTGCCCCTTTCCCAGCTCTCTCAGGAACTCTCCAGCCCCTTGCCAGCTCCGTTCCCTTGCCTGGACTGGCTCCAGCCCCTCCGTGTCCCTCTTGTCCCAGAGGTGCTGCCAGCACTGCAGGTGCCCCAGCAGTGCCAGCACAGGGACGGGCCCAGCGCGCCCGGGCATGTGCAGTGGGGGGTGGGGGGGGGCCCAGAGCGCCCGCGCATGCGCAGTGGGGGGGGGGGGGGGGGGGCCAGCGCGCCCGCGCATGCGCAGTGGGGGGTGGGGGGGGCCCAGCCTGCCGGCGCATGCGCAGTGGGGAGGGGGGGCCGGCAGGCGCACCGCGCATGCGCAGTGGGGAGGGGGGGGGGGGGGCCCAGCGTGCCGGCGCATGCGCAGTGGGGGTGTGGGGGGCGGGCAGGCGCCCGCGCATGCGCAGTGGGGGTGGGGGAGCCGTCCAGCTCTCCCGCGCATGCGCAGTGAGGTGGGGGCCCGGCCAGGGCGCCCGCGCATGCGCAGTGGTGTTTGGGGGGGTCGTCCAGCTCTCCCGCGCATGCGCAGTGGGGTGGGGGCCCTGCCAGCGCGCCCGCGCATGCGCAGTGGGGTGGGGGGGCCGGCAGGCGCCCGCGCATGCGCAGTGGTGGTGGGGGAGCCGTCCAGCTCTCCCGCGCATGCGCAGTGGGGTGGGGGCCCGGCCAGGGCGCCCGCGCATGCGCAGTAGGTGGTGGGGGGGGGGGGGGGGGGGGGGGCAACAGCCTGCCGGCGCATGCGCAGTGGGCGTGGGGGGGGCCCAGCGTAACGGCGCATGCGCAGTGGGGGTGGGGGGGCCGGCAGGCGCACCGCGCATGCGCAGTGGGGGTGGGGGGGGGCCGTCCAGCTCTCCCGCGCATGCGCAGTGAGGTGGGGGCCCGGCCAGCGCGCCCGCGCATGCGCAGTGGGGGTGGGGGGGCCGGCAGGCGCCCGCGCATGCGCAGTAGGGGTGGGGGGAGCCGTCCAGCTCTCCCGCGCATGCGCAGTGGGGTGGGGGCCCGGCCAGCGCGCCCGCGCATGCGCAGTGGGGTGGGGGGGCCCAGCCTGGGGGTGCCTTTTGTTCTGGTCCTCCGTGGGGCTGCCTTGAGAGCGGAATCAAGGTTGGAAAAGACCTCGGAGATCACTGAGTGCAACCAGCACCAGCACGGCCACCGCTGACCACGTCCATGCCATGCCACAGCCACAGGTGTTGGAGCACTCCCAGGGGTGGGCACTCCAAACCTCCCTGGGCAGCTGTGCCAAGGCCTGAGCGCCCTTTCCATGGAGGAATTTCCCCAATATCCACCCTGAGCCTCCCCTGGCCCAGCCTGAGGCCGTTCCCTCTCCTCCTGTCCCTGTTCCCTGGGAGCAGAGCCCCGACCCCCCCGGCTGCCCCCTCCTGTCAGGGGCTTGTGCAGAGCCACAAGGTCCCGCCTGAGCCTCCTTTGCTGCAGGCTGTGCCCCTTTCCCAGCTCTCTCAGGAACTCTCCAGCCCCTTGCCAGCTCCGTTCCCTTGCCTGGACTCGCTCCAGCCCCTCCGTGTCCCTCTTGTCCCAGAGGTGCTGCCAGCACTGCAGGTGCCCCAGCAGTGCCAGCACAGGGACGGGCCCAGAGCGCCCGCGCATGCGCAGTGGGGGAGGGGGGGGGGGGGGGGGGCCCAGCGCGCCCGCGCATGCGCAGTGGGGGGTGGGGGGGGCCCAGCCTGCCGGCGCATGCGCAGTGGGGAGGGGGGGGCCGGCAGGCGCACCGCGCATGCGCAGTGGGGGTGGGGGGGGCCGTCCAGCTCTCCCGCGCATGCGCAGTGGGTGGGGGACCCGGCCAGCGCGCCCGCGCATGCGCAGTGGGGTGGGGGGTCCCGGCCAGGGCGCCCGCGCATGCGCAGTGGGGGTTGGGGGGGGTCGTCCAGCTCTCCCGCGCATGCGCAGTGGGGTGGGGGCCCGGCCAGGGCGCCCGCGCGCATGCGCAGTGGTGTTTGGGGGGGTCGTCCAGCTCTCCCGCGCCTGCGCAGTGGGGTGGGGGCCAGCCAGCGCGCCCGCGCATGCGCAGTGGGGGTGGGGGGGCCGTCCAGCTCTCCCGCGCATGCGCAGTGGGGTGGGGTCCCGGCCAGGGCGCCCGCGCATGCGCAGTGGGAGGTGGGGGGGGGCAACAGCCTGCCGGCGAATGCGCAGTGGGGGTGGGGGGGGCCCAGCGTAACGGCGCATGCGCAGTGGGGGTGGGGGGGCCGGCAGGCGCACCGCGCATGCGCAGTGGGGGTGGGGGGGCCGTCCAGCTCTCCCGCGCATGCGCAGTGGGGTGGGGGCCCGGCCAGGGCGCCCGCGCATGCGCAGTGGGGGTTGGGGGGGGTCGTCCAGCTCTCCCGCGCATGCGCAGTGGGGTGGGGGCCCTGCCAGCGCGCCCGCGCATGCGCAGTGGGGGTGGGGGGGCCGGCAGGCGCCCGCGCATGCGCAGTGGTGGTGGGGGAGCCGTCCAGCTCTCCCGCGCATGCGCAGTGGGGTGGGGTCCCGGCCAGGGCGCCCGCGCATGCGCAGTGGGTGGGGGGGACGGGCCCAGCGCGCCCGCGCATGCGCAGTAGGTGGTGGGGGGGGGGCCCAACAGCCTGCCGGCGCATGCGCAGTGGGGGTGGGGGGGGGCCCAGCGTAACGGCGCATGCGCAGTGGGGAGGGGGGGCCGGCAGGCGCACCGCGCATGCGCAGTGGGGAGGGGGGGGGGCCCAGCGTGCCGGCGCATGCGCAGTGGGGGTGTGGGGGGCGGGCAGGCGCCCGCGCATGCGCAGTGGGGGTTGGGGGGGTCGTCCAGCTCTCCCGCGCTTGCGCAGTGGGGTGGGGGCCAGCCAGCGCGCCCGCCCATGCGCAGTGGGGGTGGGGGGGCCGTCCAGCTCTCCCGCGCATGCGCAGTGGGGTGGGGTCCCGGCCAGGGCGCCCGCGCATGCGCAGTGGGAGGTGGGGGGGGCAACAGCCTGCCGGCGCATGCGCAGTGGGGGTGGGGGGGGGCCCAGCGTAACGGCGCATGCGCAGTGGGGGTGGGGGGGGCCGGCAGGCGCCCGCGCATGCGCAGTGGTGGTGGGGGAGCCGTCCAGCTCTCCCGCGCATGCGCAGTGGGGTGGGGTCCCGGCCAGGGCGCCCGCGCATGCGCAGTGGGTGGGGAGGACGGGCCCAGCGCGCCCGCGCATGCGCAGTAGGTGGTGGGGGGGGGGGGGGGGGGCCAACAGCCTGCCGGCGCATGCGCAGTGGGGGTGGGGGGGCCCAGCGTAACGGCGCATGCGCAGTGGGGGTGGGGGGGCCGGCAGGCGCACCGCGCATGCGCAGTGGGGGTGGGGGGGCCGTCCAGCTCTCCCGCGCATGCGCAGTGAGGTGGGGGCCCGGCCAGGGCGCCCGCGCATGCGCAGTGGGGTGGGGGGGCCCAGCCTGGGGGGTGCCTTTTGTTCTGGTCCTCCGTGGGGCTGCCTTGAGAGCGGAATCAAGGTTGGAAAAGACCTCGGAGATCACTGAGTGCAACCAGCACCAGCACGGCCACCGCTGACCACGTCCATGCCATGCCACAGCCACAGGTGTTGGAGCACTCCCAGGGGTGGGCACTCCAAACCTCCCTGGGCAGCTGTGCCAAGGCCTGAGCGCCCTTTCCATGGAGGAATTTCCCCAATATCCACCCTGAGCCTCCCCTGGCCCCAGCCTGAGGCCGTTCCCTCTCCTCCTGTCCCTGTTCCCTGGGAGCAGAACCCGACCCCCCCGGCTGCCCCCTCCTGTCAGGGGCTTGTGCAGAGCCACAAGGTCCCGCCTGAGCCTCCTTTGCTGCAGGCTGTGCCCCTTTCCCAGCTCTCTCAGGAACTCTCCAGCCCCTTGCCAGCTCCGTTCCCTTACCTGGACTGGCTCCAGCCCCTCCGTGTCCCTCTTGTCCCAGAGGTGCTGCCAGCACTGCAGGTGCCCCAGCAGTGCCAGCACAGGGATGGGCCCAGCGCGCCCGGGCATGTGCAGTGGGGGGTGGGGGGGGGGCCCAGAGCGCCCGCGCATGCGCAGTGGGGAGGGGGGGGGGGCCCAGCCTGCCGGCGCATGCGCAGTGGGGAGGGGGGGGGCCGGCAGGCGCCCGCGCATGCGCAGTAGGGGTGGGGGGGGCCGTCCAGCTCTCCCGCGCATGCGCAGTGGGGGTGGGGGGGGCCGTCCAGCTCTCCCGCGCATGCGCAGTGGGGTGGGGTCCCGGCCAGGGGCCCGCGCATGCGCAGTGGGAGGTGGGGGGGGCAACAGCCTGCCGGCGCATGCGCAGTGGGGGTGGGGGGGGCCCAGCGTAACGGCGCATGCGCAGTGGGGGTGGGGGGGGCCGGCAGGCGCCCGCGCATGCGCAGTGGTGGTGGGGGAGCCGTCCAGCTCTCCCGCGCATGCGCAGTGGGGTGGGGTCACGGCCAGGGCGCCCGCGCATGCGCAGTGGGTGGGGGGGACGGGCCCAGCGCACCCGCGCATGCGCAGTAGGTGGTGGGGGGGGGGGGGGGGGCCAACAGCCTGCCGGCGCATGCGCAGTGGGGGTGGGGGGGGCCCAGCGTAACGGCGCATGCGCAGTGGGGGTGGGGGGGCCGGCAGGCGCACCGCGCATGCGCAGTGGGGGTGGGGGGGCCGTCCAGCTCTCCCGCGCATGCGCAGTGAGGTGGGGGCCCGGCCAGGGCGCCCGCGCATGCGCAGTGGGGTGGGGGGCCCAGCCTGGGGGTGCCTTTTGTTCTGGTCCTCCGTGGGGCTGCCTTGAGAGCGGAATCAAGGTTGGAAAAGACCTCGGAGATCACTCAGTGCAACCAGCACCAGCACGGCCACCGCTGACCACGTCCATGCCATGCCACAGCCACAGGTGTTGGAGCACTCCCAGGGGTGGGCACTCCAAACCTCCCTGGGCAGCTGTGCCAAGGCCTGAGCGCCCTTTCCATGGAGGAATTTCCCCAATATCCACCCTGAGCCTCCCCTGGCCCAGCCTGAGGCCGTTCCCTCTCCTCCTGTCCCTGTTCCCTGGGAGCAGAGCCCGACCCCCCCGGCTGCCCCCTCCTGTCAGGGGCTTGTGCAGAGCCACAAGGTCCCGCCTGAGCCTCCTTTGCTGCAGGCTGTGCCCCTTTCCCAGCTCTCTCAGGAACTCTCCAGCCCCTTGCCAGCTCCGTTCCCTTGCCTGGACTCGCTCCAGCCCCTCCGTGTCCCTCTTGTCCCAGAGGTGCTGCCAGCACTGCAGGTGCCCCAGCAGTGCCAGCACAGGGACGGGCCCAGAGCGCCCGCGCATGCGCAGTGGGGAGGGGGGGGGGGGGGGGCCCAGCGCGCCCGCGCATGCGCAGTGGGGGGTGGGGGGGCCCAGCCTGCCGGCGCATGCGCAGTGGGGAGGGGGGGGCCGGCAGGCGCACCGCGCATGCGCAGTGGGGGTGGGGGGGCCGTCCAGCTCTCCCGCGCATGCGCAGTGGGTGGGGGACCCGGCCAGCGCGCCCGCGCATGCGCAGTGGGGGTGGGGGGGTCCGGCCAGGGCGCCCGCGCATGCGCAGTGGGGGTTGGGGGGGGTCGTCCAGCTCTCCCGCGCATGCGCAGTGGGGTGGGGGCCCGGCCAGGGCGCCCGCGCATGCGCAGTGGTGTTTGGGGGGGTCGTCCAGCTCTCCCGCGCCTGCGCAGTGGGGTGGGGGCCAGCCAGCGCGCCCGCGCATGCGCAGTGGGGGTGGGGGGGCCGTCCAGCTCTCCCGCGCATGCGCAGTGGGGTGGGGTCCCGGCCAGGGCGCCCGCGCATGCGCAGTGGGAGGTGGGGGGGGCAACAGCCTGCCGGCGAATGCGCAGTGGGGGTGGGGGGGCCCAGCGTAACGGCGCATGCGCAGTGGGGTGGGGGGGCCGGCAGGCGCACCGCGCATGCGCAGTGGGGGTGGGGGGGCCGTCCAGCTCTCCCGCGCATGCGCAGTGGGGTGGGGGCCCGGCCAGGGCGCCCGCGCATGCGCAGTGGGGGTTGGGGGGGTCGTCCAGCTCTCCCGCGCATGCGCAGTGGGGTGGGGGCCCTGCCAGCGCGCCCGCGCATGCGCAGTGGGGGTGGGGGGGGCCGGCAGGCGCCCGCGCATGCGCAGTGGTGGTGGGGGAGCCGTCCAGCTCTCCCGCGCATGCGCAGTGGGGTGGGGTCCCGGCCAGGGCGCCCGCGCATGCGCAGTGGGTGGGGGGGACGGGCCCAGCGCGCCCGCGCATGCGCAGTAGGTGGTGGGGGGGGGGCCCAACAGCCTGCCGGCGCATGCGCAGTGGGGGTGGGGGGGGGCCCAGCGTAACGGCGCATGCGCAGTGGGGAGGGGGGGGCCGGCAGGCGCACCGCGCATGCGCAGTGGGGAGGGGGGGGGGCCCAGCGTGCCGGCGCATGCGCAGTGGGGGTGTGGGGGGCGGGCAGGCGCCCGCGCATGCGCAGTGGGGGTTGGGGGGGTCGTCC